>NC_058130.1:228653438-228709290 GCF_016433145.1 Gracilinanus agilis
TATATATATATATATACATATATATATATATATACACACACACATATATATAAATAAAAATATCCTGCATCTATAGTTCCCCAATCCACCAAAGGAGAAAAAGAGGCCATACTTACACAATGAATAACTTAACTTTCAATATTCTTATTTAGTGCAGAAATAACAAATTCACTGCCCCCAAGACTTCCAAGGGCTTGTAGGGAGCCAGATTATAATGTAAGTGATAAATGTTTAATAAATAAAAATATAACAATGTTAATTTATGATTATTCTATGCATAGATCTGTTTCTACTTGAGTTTGTCACAATTGATCTGGAGTATTCTTTCACATGATTATTGATGCTTTGCACTTTTTTCTTTTTAAAAGTCTTTCAATCCTTTGACCATATGGCCACTTGGTTAGAGAACTTGTTCTTCATTATGTATATAAATTTTCTATTTTATGCATTGTGTGTGTTTATTTGTTTACTAACCAACAGACCTTTGGCAGTGATATACAACCAAGATTACTCTCCCAGCTGAATGATTCCCTTCAAATTCTGTGTTGACTTTGCTTGTGCAAAAATTTTTCAATTTTATGTAATATCGATTTGAAACTTATCACAGCTTTTCAGTTATGACATCTTAAAATCTTAACCTAATTTCTACTAAACTTCTCTCAATATTTTGTAGCACTTTTTGTATAACAGGGAGTACTTATACTTCAGTGGTAGAAATACTTGGAGTTACAGAACTAGGTTATATTCATTTGCTCTTAGATTACTTAACAAATGTGTTGTTCTATAATGTTTTACATGAATTCACATGTATAATGGATATCATTGCTTGCTTTCTCAATGGGTAGGAGAGGGACTAGAGGAAAGAGAATTTGGAACTCAAAATGTTAAAAATATATTAAAAACAAATAAGAAGCAAATGTGTTCTGTTGATCAACTTTTCTTTTTTTAAATTTGTTAACTTTGAACTAATGCTTTATAGTTTCATGTATTGCAATGCTAAGTTCTCTTCATTTGTACTAGTCTCACTTCTTTATAGATACTTGACCTACTCTTTATATGAATTATATTTTTTCTAATTTTGTAAAGTAACCCCACCTCGGTAATTTTTATTGATATGGCAAATCTATACACATGTATGTATGTAAGTACGTATGTATTTATGTATTTAAATTGAGATAATTATTTTTTCTGTATTAGCATGGACTGATGAACAATCATATTCACTTCAATTACTTGTCTTCCTTTATTTCTAGAAAGTATTTTACAGTTATATACATGAGTCTGAATAGTGCCATCATATTCTTTCATAGACAATTTATTAGACTGCAATTTCATTCTTTCTCTTCTTAGAGAGTTCTGCTAATAACAGACAAACTGATCATCTTTGTAGGGGGGAAAGGTTTGTGTATCCAAATACATTAACTTGTTATTGTTTTACAGTTAAATCTCTTGGGTTATCTAAAACCAACACATGAATGAACAAATGAATAAAAAAGTATTTGTAGAAACACTGCTAAGTATTAGGCATATAAATATAAGCAAGTAATAGTCCACGAATAAGTTTACATTCTGATAAAGGAAGACAATAATGGGGAGGACCAGCAAGTAGGGAACTCAGTGGAATGGTGATGGGAGTCACATAGCAATTAACTGACATAAAATGGTAGTGATAGTTTAATTATTATTCTCAAAGCTAGAAGAGAAAAGTAGAATGGGGCAACTGAAGCCAGGTCTAGACAAGTTGAATGCTTACTAAGAGCATCAGATCCCATATGTGAGAATTTCAATATTAGGTAGAAAAGAGTAGGTAGCAGGGAACCAAAATGGGAGTAAAAAGCTGCCTAGAGCTAGAGCCATCATTTTATCTCTGTCTATGCTTATGCCTTCATCTTTTCCTGACTGCTAGTTGCAGACATTCTATAACTTTATCAAATAAAAGTAGAAAAAATTATCTATTTTTGCTTTATTCCTGCTAGTATTGGAAAAGTACCTAATTTTCTCTATTACAGATAATGGCAACACAAGGTCTGAAGCAAGTAATAGCCAACCACATTAAGCAAAAGTCTTTTAATTCTTTTGCTTTTTTTAAATGTCTAACATACATAGGTATATTATATCAAAAGTTCTTCTTGCATATATCCATGTAACTCATTTTCATTGTTTTTGTTACCTATATGGTCTACCTGGTTTTTTCATGTAGAACCAATCCAGTATTTCTAGTATAAATGGAATCTTATCATATTCAAAAAGCTTTGAATATACAACAAAAGCCTTTGCAAATATTTTATTCAATACATTTATATCAATATTCATTAGAAATATTAATCTATATGTTTCTTTCTCTGCTCCAACTTTTCCTGATCTGGTCAAAAATATTCCTATTTGCCTCAAATGAGAATGTATGGGTGTTTTGTTTTTTTTTGAGGGGGGGCATGGCAGAGAGAAGGGAGATGGGGGGATGTGTAGCTTAAGTAATATTGGAAGTAAACTGTTCTTGTAAATTTTGATATAATTTGCTTTAATTCCTAAATAAATAAATAAATAAATAAATAAATAAATAAAGATGTTCTCTGTGTATTTATGGTTCCTTTAATTTTTTTTATTTCTGAATTTGGATTGTTTAAATTTTCTACTTCTTGTTTTACTCACAGATATTTTTTTTTAAGAAAATTTTTTTTCATGTTTACATGATTCATGTTCTTGCTCTCTCTCTCCCCCAACCCCCAGGAAACTCTTAGATATTTTTGTTTCTGTAAATATGTTTTACTTTAAGTTAATGGTTTTATTGGCAAAATATTACAAAAATATTTTTGCAATATTTCCTTTATGTGTTGTGAATGCCAATTTCTCATTTTGGAAATTTGGTTTTCTTCTTTTTTTGATCTAATAAAGTAATGGTTTGTCCATTATAGTTTTTAAAACTAGTTCAGTTTTTTGAAACAATAAGGGGTTTGGGACTTTCTATTGTGTTGTTCTTGCCTCCTCCCCACCTTATAGACCAGTGGTTTCCAAATTTTTTTGGCCTACTGCCCCCTTTCCAGAAAAAATATTACTTAGCCCCCTGGAAATGAATTTTTTTTTTAAATTTTAATAGCAATTAATAGGAAAGATAAATGCATCTGTGGCTATCACTGCCACCCTGGATCACTGCAGCACCCACTAGGGGGTGGTGGCACCCACTTTGGGAATCACTGTTTTATAGACAGACAAGGAAAATGCCTGGGGACCAGCAATGTGTCCTCACACAGTCTCTAACTAGAAAGTAAGCCTCAACCTTAGTTGTACATCTAAGGCCATATACTTGAGTCCAGTTTTATGGCAAACACTTCCCTACACTAGAAGTCTATAAAACTTGGAAGCTTTGTCTCCTGAGACAATTTGTTGATTCTTTGCTACATTTCATATTTGTCATTACTCTGGAGTAGGTTCTGAAGGATATGATTTTGACTGGAATCTTTCGTATCAACGCCTTTACTAGAGGTCGCAATGATTTTTCCTCATCACCAAATCCAATGGCTTTTTCTCAGTCCTCATCCTCCTTACCTCTCTGAAGCATCTGACAATGCTGGCTACCCTCTTCTTCTGGATGCTCTATCTGTTCTTCAGAATCCCTTTCATAGAACCATCTTGTTTTCTTCCTGGTTCTCCCAACTGTCTATTCTTCAGAGTCCCTTTTACTGGACCATCATTCATATGGCACAAGATCATCTCATCACACTCTCTGCCCAGACTACTTCCTGATCTACATATGTACTCTGGTATCTCCCCTAGGTTCCATGTTTGCATGCAGTCTATCAGTTTTCAGACTGGATGTTCAACAGTCATATCATAAATCACCATCCTCCCCACTCCCTATCCAAAAAGATAAACATATGACTTACATGAACTGATGAAGATCATTTGCAGGGTATGCCAAAAGTTTTGGTGAAGTTTTAGGCTTTAAGAGCTTATAGCTTATATGATAATAGGTGCACTGATATAGAAGTGGAGATATCCAGCAGTTTTCAAATATTTTTATCTCAGATCTGCAAATTATCTTAAAAATTGATGACTCCAAAGAACTTTTGTTTATCTTGGTTCTATCAATATTTACCATATTAGAAATTAAAACTTATAATTTAAAAATATTAATGCAACTATTACATGTTAACATAATGTATTCTTATTTTTTCAAAAAACTGTGTTCTAAAACAAAACAAAAAAATTTAAGAATTGCATTATTTTACATATATTTGCAAATACTCTTAATGCTTGACATAAGACAGCCAGATTTTTATACCTGCTTCTGAATTCAATCTGTTATATGTTGTTTTAGTTTAAGCATGGAAAGAAAATGCAGCCTCATGTAGGTATGTAGTCAGAAAAGAGGGTAATTTTAATCAGCAAAAAATCTTAATGCTGTGAATCAAACATTTTAACATTGAAGACTTACAAAAGGGTCTCAGAGACCTCCAGGAGTTCAAGGACCACACTATGAGAACTGCTGATCTAGTCTAACTCTCTAATTTCATAAATGAGAAAACTTAGGTCAAGTAGGTCAACAATCATAAGTAGTATTAAAGGGATTTTTAAAATCTCCCTCTGTCTCTTTAAGAGCAGGCTAGCTGAGAAGAGGGTGATCCAGAGCTGAAGATTCCATTACCTAGGAGATGAGATATATAAGAGACAGTTGAGAGTTGAGAACTTTTGTCTTGGGATTCCCTAGAGAACAGGAACTCTGCCTGTGTCTCTGTGACAGGCAGTTTTACTACTGACAATTGGAATAGAGAAAAGGATTTAAGAAGATTGTAGGTGATTAATGTTTATTGATTAGCTTAGGTAGGTAAGTAGTGGATAAATTTAGGTACACAGTGTAGGTATTTAGGCCTGGTATTGCCCAGGTAGAAGAACCTGTCCTCAAAGACAGAATAGGGTTTTGTTTTGTTTTTTGTTTTTCAAAAGAAATTTTAGGTAGGATTAGGATTTTAGGTATAGTAATAAAGTACTATAGTAATAATCTCTTTCTATTTTCTATCTGAACTTCTTCAAAATTAAACTCTGTGTTTTATCCAACTGCTCTCCTCACTTTTGTCAAACTCCTACCAAAATTAACCCTTAATAGTATTAAACAGCAGGGTCCAGGTTTGAATCCAGGGACAATTTTCTTTCCACTACATCTCATTGTGTGTACCTGTGTCCTTCAATACAACATAAACTCCTTGAAGGTAGCTAGCTATCTTTTGTCCTTTAGATCTCCAGCGTCCAGTATGGTGCCTGGCATAGAGCAAACATTTAATAAATACCTCAGTAAGTCAAGTAAGCATTGAGTCAACAAGCACTTCTTAAGAGTCAACTACATGCCAGGCACTGTACTAAATAAACTCTGAGAATATAAAGAAAGTTAGACATTTTAAAAAAGGAAACACTAAAAGGCAAGGCAGTCCCTACTCTCAAGGTGTACAGAGTTAAACAGAGAAGGCAACATGCAACTATGTACCCAAAAAAAGATATATACAGGATAAATTTAGAGTAGGTTCAGAGAGAAAGCACTAAGTTTAATGAGAACTAAAAAAAGCTTCTTGAAGAAGATGGGACTTTAACTGAGATGAAGAAAACCAGAGAAACTAGAAGGTAGAAATTAGGAGGTAGAGAGAGATAGGCACATGTAACAAACTAAAAAACATATTGACTGATATTTCTAGGCAAATGTACAATGCCTTATAAATGGTAGTCTTGGTAAAAATTGGTTGAATTGAATTTCTCTAAAAAGATATTCACACAAAAAATTATTTTCAATGGTACCACTTTTATATTATTAAATTATCCTGAGGTTTAACTAGATTTCTTCTACCACAAATATCTAAAGAACCCTAACCTCCAAGGCAGAGGTTTTGTTTTTTTCAAATGGCTTCACAAGATGCATTTAGAACAAATAGATAAAATTAATCCAATGGTAAATTAGGGTTTACATTATAGGAAGAAATTTCTAACTAAAAGTTGTTTAACCAAATTGGAATATATTTTGAGAAAGCAAGTTTCTCATTCCTCAGAATATTCAAGTTTTATAGATACTACAAAATAGGATTCTTGATTGGAGTGGGAATTTGATTGTGTTATTTTAATGTTTATTCCAATTCAAAAATGACACAAATGCAAATGCAAACAAACTACAGTTTGTTTGGATTTTTAAAAAAATAATTCACAGTGGCTTTACTGAGAACGTCAGGAATTACAGGTACTACTAACATCATAACCCATCTACTTGACAAACATGGGGTATACTATGTCAGCCCAAAGGCCATTTTTGTTCAACATACCTACTTTTAATCAGATCTCACTTTTAAAATCCATGTCAGAGAACCATGAACCTTACCTTCTAGGAAAGATCAGCCATTTCCAGAGTTACAAGGGGCTTTGTCCCACAGTGCCAAGACAACTTCATCCTCAAAAAAGGAGTCATTTAGAACAGAACCTGGTATTCAGATGCAATGAGAAATGTACCTTGATCTGAGAAGACAGATCTCTCCCCAAAATTTTGAGTGTGTGTACATCTTGAAAACACAATACCATGGCTATAATGTAGACATGCCTGTTTTGCTCTAGCAAGAACTCCAACTAGTTGTTTCACTTAGTTTACCTTACCCACACTCATCTCAAAAATATTAAAACTACAAATCACCTCCAAACTCAATTCCTCTTCCCCATCTCAATTTGCCTACTTCCATAATACCAGATTATCTCAGTCACCCAAGACTGAAACTACAGAATCATCTATTAGTCTTTCTCCTACAAACTATACTGGGCTTCCATGACTCTGGAAAAGAATGAGACTGATGACTTTGTGCAACTCTGCCTCACTTAAATCCAAACCACCCACAAATCAAGACATCACCTATGATATTAACTAGTCTTCTTCAAAAAAGGATGAACAACATAATCACCATATTCTATCAAATTCTTCCTTTGAAAGGTGTCTCAAATCTATATTTTCCCAGTGCTATCACTCTATTCCAAATAATGACCCTATTCCAGGTATTTTGCTGTAAATTTTGTAATCTCTACCCCCTTTTGGTTCAAACTTCATGCCACTGCTTTCATTATGCCATGTCACCATACAATGGCAATCATATCCAAAACTCTTAACCTGATGTCCAATCATGGTTACGTGATCCCATCTTACCGTAATCAATCGTATTTCCCCAATATTTCCCTTTTATGTTAGCCAATTTTTATCTCCCTAGTGTTCTCCAAAGTCAATTCTTCACTCTAATCAAGTCAGTCCTTATAACAATCACCCAACACAACATTCACTTTTCTATATGAGCCTTTTGGTTAATAATGTGCCACTTATTTGGCATTATATTCCTCAATTCCCGTCCAGATCTTCCCCATCATTCAAATCCCATCACCTATATGAAACCTTCTTCATTACCCAAACCCGAAATGATCTCTTCCTACACAATTCCCACAGCATTGTCTATACTACTCATCTTGGTACATAATTATATACTGCCTTAACTTTTATTAAACTGTTCCATCTGCTTCAGTCTTTAGTGTACTACTAATACACAGTAAGAGCTCAAAGCATATTTATTAAATTGAACTAAATTTGGGGAAAAAAATCATAAGAAACTTTGAGGGGGAAAAAAATGTAACCTGGTACAGATTTGTTTTAAAGCTTAAAGAAGGGAACACACATAGTAACTTCACTATTTGTTAAACCTATAATTACCTAAAACAGGATTACTCTTCTTTTTGCCTTTTCTCCTTTTTCTTTAAAAAAAAAAAAAAGAGAGAGAGACTATTTTGGAAGAAAAGAAAAATGGAAATCTTGTTCATTATATGTGTCAAATCCCTCTTCTATAAATACTATTACAGTGCAAAGTACAGCATAATGAATGAATTTACAAGATCCAACTGATGCTTCATTGTAAAAGTTCTATATTAATCTCAGAATGAACTATGGCAAATAACCAAGTATAAATATCAAACTTAAAAGTTTTTAAGTTTGAAAAAATTGCTGAAGTATATGCAGTAAATAAATCTAATGAAATACTATCATACTGTAAGGAACAACAAACCTTAATAAACTGGAAAAGCATAGGAAAATTCAGATGAATAAATGCAAAGAAAGCAGATCACAAGAAAAATATATACCAGTAATTCCCAAAGTGGGTGCTACCGCCCCCTGGTGGGTGCTGCAGCGATCCAGCGAGGTGGTGATGGCCACAGGTGCATTTATCTTTCCTATTAATTGCTATTAAAATAAAAAAATTTAATTTCCAGGGGGCTAAGTAATACTTTTCCTGGAAAAGGGGCGGTAGGCCAAAAAAGTTTGGGAACCACTAATGTATACAAAAACTAACAATGTAAATGAAGATATTAAAAGCAGCAAGTTTAATACAATGTACAAGGCTGGTACTTCTTTTAATAAATGGTAAATTAGAGGACAGGTAGGCCTAGAGACAAGAGGTCCTGGGTTCAAATCTGAACTGAGATACTTCCTAGTTGTGTGATCCTGGGCAAGTCACTTTCCCTCATTGCCTAGCCCTTACCACTCTTAATATACAGTACTGATTCAAAGATGGAAGGTGGTAAAGGTTTTTGAAAAAAAATTTTTAATTAAAATAATAAAATTAAACCTCAAAAATGGAATACTAACCACCTGTTCTCACTCCAATCCCAATTCCTCAGCTGTTGGTATACTAAAGGGCTTTGTCCTAGACCCTCTTCTCTTTTCTCTCTAGTCTCTCTTTGAGTATCAAAGAAGTCATCTGTTTGGCCACAAAGGTAGGGGAATAGGTATCAGTTACTAGAAATGACCTTATTAATCTTTACTTACTACTTGTCAAGGTCTAAATTATCATTTATCAAAGACATTGTAAAAGACTAGATAATTAAGGTCCCTTCCAATTCCAAGATTCTGACTCTGGCATTTTCATAACATGCCTAGATCATTTGATTTTATCCTATCAATGCCAACTTGGTCTATTGCTCTTCAACAGGGAAAGAACACTATATTTACATTCTTAATATCGATATACTCACTTATTAGAACTGAAGACTTCAGTTCATAAAGAAATCAAAATTTCTGACTCCTAAGTCCTGTACTCTTTCTACTTATCATGCTATATTTACTTTGTGCATTTTTTTTTTAAACCCTTACCTTCCGTCTTGGAGTCAATACTGTGAATTGGCTCCAAGGCAGAAGAGTGGTAAGGGTAGGCAATGGGGGTCAAGTGACTTGCCCAGGGTCACACAGCTGAGAAGTGTCTGAGGCCAGATTTGAACCTAGGACCTCCCGTCTCTAGGCCTGGCTCTCAAACCCCTGAGCTACTCAGCTGCCCTACTTTGTGCATTTTTGAAAGAACATTTAAAAAGGAAAAAAAGTAGTGAAATATGAACCTCTGGAGAAATCTGGCAAAATTGTACTCACTCTTTGTGTATGGTCTATTAACCCTCAGATCTAATTAATTCAAGTTTTCCCAGGAAAAGTTTCTCCTCTTAGACTCCTACTTCAACTTTTAAAAAAAGCTTATTAGATCAGTTGTTCTTAACTTATTTTTTAAAACAGGTCCCTTTGGTAGTCTATTTAAGCCTTTGGAACTATTCACAGTATGTTTTTAAATACATAAAATAAAATACATAGAAATGCAATGGTTAGTAACCAATTATATCAAAATACAATTAAAATATTTTTAATCTAATTTACAGACCCTCTCTAATAATCATGAAGCTTAGCAACAACTATTAATTGCAGTTTATTAAATCCCAAGTTTGGTAGTTCACATCATAATAGTGTGAGAAAGGGGAAGGAAATCATTGTGTAGACCTTGAATGAAACAAAATGGTGTTTCAACTGATATCCTCAAACTGACATGATTTTGTAGATCATCCTGTGTTCAACAAACAAAAATTCTAAAACATTAGAGGAGGAAGGGGCCTTAGTGATCATTTAGTCTAATCCCCTCACTTTTTAAGATGAAAAAGGTTCTAAAATAGAAATAAGTAGAAATACCATAAAACAGAAATACAATGGGGATTAAGAACTAGACCTGTGATTTCACTGGTATAGCGAACTCCATGAATGAGGAAACTCCCTCTACCAATGCAGGTCGGCACCCTCTCTGCAACTTAACAGTCTTACAGAGTTGCCTAGGGCACTGAGAGGTTAAGTGACTTACCCAGGGTCACACAGTATATGTCAGAGGCAGGACTTGAACCCAGGTCTTCCTGGCTCCAAGGCCAGCTCTCTATCCACTACGCCATGCTGCCTCTCTCCAAAAAAAAAAAAAAAAAGAAGAAAAGAAAAGAAAAAGAAAAAGAAAAAGAGAAAAGAAAAGAAAAGAAAAGAGAAGAAAAGAAAAAAGAAAAGAAAAGAAAATATTTTATATATACATATATTATACACACACAAAACACAATTTTTCAAAAAGTAAATTTCATAGTAACAAAGTTTTCACCTATTTTCAAGCAGCAATAAACATTCCGCCAAAGTTTATAGTCTTCCTATATTTCAGTTGGAGAAGAAAGTGAAGGATGCAGGAAGCCTGGGATATCTGGCCACCAGAGGTTCCAAGAATTATATGGCATGAGTCAGAACAAATGAGGGCCCCTCTTGGATTCAATGGTCTATTCAGTCATGTGACTCTGGAATGATATTTGCAATCACTGTGAACCAAAAGAAACATAACTACTATACCTCCTGTAAAGTCTACTATAATATTTGAATGCAAAAATTAGAGATCTAAAGAGAAAATTTTATGTGAAAGAAACATATGCACCCTAAGTTATCAATGCCTTGTTATTTTCAATAACTATAAATGATGTTCTTTTTTGTATGTTCTAAAAAATGGAAAAGATTGGTTACCGCTAGGAGTTGAAGGTAATATCCTCAAGGGATACAATATCAGCCATTGCACTATCACTGGTGATATAAATATAGAAAAGACAGTTCCTGCCCCCAATGAGCTTACATTCTAATGAGGGGACAGGACATGCAATAGTTGTAGATAGTGGTCAAGGAACAGTGATGTCACAGGAATGGGAAATGGGAGTCATATAGCAGATATGGTCATAACCATTCCAGCAGCAAAGGCAGCATTTATCTGATTAGCATTCACAGTGGATTAAGGTGAAAATGGAGTATGCACTTGATGACAAGAAAAAGTGAAAAAGCATTTATTAAGTGTTTACTATGTGCAAAATAGGAAGATAGAATAGCAAGATGGCTAAGGCCAGTTAAGTCAAGTGCAGTCTCACAAGTCATATTTTCTCTTTTCTTTCATTTTCTCCCTCATTATGTGTAAATCCCTCCCATTGATTCATTTAGCACCCACATCTACAGGTCCAGCTGTCTTCCTTGAGTGCCAGTCCTGAATCTCCAACTATCAATGCTTAAGACAACTATATCAGAATGTGACACTCACACCTCCAACTCCACATATCTAAAATGAAATTCTCCCCCTAATCCTGTCTCCTCCTCCAAACTTTACTATTTTAATTAAAAACTGTCATCATCTTTCCAGCAGTGAAGGTTTGATGTCTTTGACAAGTGTTCATTCTCTCTCAACCTCCCAATTCCACTAAATGTCTAAGTCCAGTCAATTCTAACTCCTATCAAACCATCAAGCATCTGTTTAGCGTCAGGTCCACTGTATCAAATGAAGTTCCTGAACTGAAAGGTCTCTTAAAGCTTTAACATTCTCTGAACCACATAATCTTCTTCTAAAGTCTTTGTTGCAAAGAGTTATCATCTTTCTTCCCTTCTTTCTGGCATGTCCCATCTTTCACCTAGAATATGCATCCTGCCTGCCATCTAAGGGAAATTAATGTATACAAGCTGATCTAAACCCTTGTGGGTGGTTCAACAAACCGACTACCTCTATCTTAATAAACTCCCTAATCTGATTCCCATAGTTCTCAATTCAAACCTTTTCTCCCTTCTCAAAAACATCTTCACAACTATTCTCACATGATGTTACTATGCTAAATGCAAGAGTTCTTAACTATAAAAATTTCCTAAATACTTCTATTTGTCAATGTTCCTGAAGCTTAGTTCCAGTTCATGCATATACTTGAATGTATGAAGACTAATCTCTTTTTAAAATGTTCTCTAGATTAGATTTCTAATTCATACCATAGTAAAACAGGGCAAATTATTGAGTTTTCACTAGAAGTACAAAATTGAAAATAATTTACTGAAACTAATGACTTAATTGAGGATGTTAAACAATAAATTGACATGGAACTATAGAAAGGATCTCAAATTAGAAAAACCTTGATTAACCAGAACCCTAATTTTTTTTTCTATGTGTCTTTTAGTGAAAAGAACAAGATGACAAAATCTTATTCATTTACTATTCTATTTAATTAACAAATTTCCAATGTGTATCCTTAACTCGGTACAAATTCAATTCAATATATTTCTGGAAAATCTTTTAGTGTAGGGAAAAACAACTATTAAAAAATAAAAATGATATTTCCCCAACTCGACAACAAGAGATTGAATTCATAGTTTAAAATTATAGAATGGTTAGAAAATAAACTAATTCACTGTTCTGGATTTTTTTTCCCCTAAATACTTTATCTTCTGTCTTAGAAGTAACATCAGTTCCAAGGCAGAAGAAAGGTAAGGACTAGACAACTGGGGTTAAGTGACTTACCCAGGGTCACAAAGCTAGTAAATGTCTGAGGCTAGATTTGAACCCAGGTCCTCCTGACTCCAGGCCTGGCTCTCTATCTACTGAGCACCTAGCTGCCCCCTACTGCTCTTCTAATATATCCTTTTGTAATTCTTTAAACAGCAAAGTACATGAGACATTCAAGTTATCTACTACTAATAATTACTAATAATTAGACAAATTCAAATTAAAGCTGTTCTCATATTCATTAGATTCACACACACACACACACACACACACACACACACACACACACACACACACACCCTTACNCACACACACACACACACACACACACACACACACACACACACACACACACAAACACCCTTACCTTTCCCCCTAAATAAAAAGGAATACAAGGAAACAGGCACATTTATGTACTGTTAGTGGAACTGTAAATTGGTATAGCCATTCAGGAAAAGAATTTGGAACTATGTCCCAAAAGTTACTAAACTGACCCTTTGACCCAGAAATACCATTACTAGGTCTCTACTTAAAAAGATCAAAGAAAAAAAGAAAAAGTCCTATATTTCTAAAAAATATTTATAATACTCTTTGTGGTAAAGAATTAGAAATTAGGAGGAGGATGTCTATCATTTGGCAAAGACTGAATAAATTATAGTATATGGATGTAATTAATACTACTGTGCCACTAAGAAATTATGAAAGGCAGCTTCAGAGAAACCTACAACTTCTATGATGGATGCAGGGTGAAATGAGTAGAACCAGAAGAACAATTTATACTCTAACAACACTGTTAAGGAAACAACTTTGAAAGGTTTAAGAACTCTGATCAATGCAATTATTAACAAAGATTCAAGATGGCTAAATAAGATACCCACATCCTGACAGATATGAGGGACTAAATAGAAGTAGAACAAATAAGTACTTGAATTTTTTTTAAAAATTTTAAGTGAAGTATAAATTAGTGCTACCTTTGTTTATTGTTAAGATTTAAATAGAAGATAATATATGTATGTATATATGACTTGAAACAATATCCTAACCCCTTCCCCACTAGGTAAGTTAAATTAGTCTTTCCAATAAAAAGCATTGGGACTCTCCTGGAGCCATGGTTGAATCATGGGGCTAAAACCTTGAGTTGTTTATGCCATTTCCTTCTAACTAAAGTACAAAACATCTAGGAGAACTCTGATAGCTTAGCTGGTAGATCAGAATAGATGACTTTGGGAAGGGAGCTTCCCTCTGATGAATTAACTCAATGTGGTCCTCAATGCCTCTTCTTGGTGGAATATCCTATTATAACTAAGTAAATCTCTTTTTGTTAACTGTTGAACCTACAAGAGTTGCATTTATCAAACCTAAAGTATCAGAGTACTGGCCCTTTAGGTAGATCTGGATCAGAATAGTGTCTGTTATTTTTTTCTTCTAAACTTAAATCACCTACTGAGTAAACCAAAGTACCAGAAGTACCTAATTGCATTTTCACATTTCAAAATGGCAAAAATGTATCTTAAGTCAAAATTAAGTGCTATTAATATTAACATTAAAGAGCAAATAACAAAGAGCTAAGGAGTGGTAATCAAACACTGGGAGTAGGAGATACAGAAATCAAGGTTTTTGTTTCATGAAAACTCTTTTTAGATTAATCACTACGTATTTGCTGGAAAGATGTCACAGTGAAGAATGCAATTAGAGAACAGATGACTGTCAGGGATTCACAAAGATTTATGATTAGTTGGACTAGCTGACTTCTAAATTATAAAAAAGTTAAGAATGTCTGACTCTGAGGTGGCATAACCAAATGGCAAAGTGAAAGGAAGCAACATGGTGAGCTCTCTTCCAGACTCATCTAGAAAACACATCAGATCAAATTTTGATGGAAAAATCCAGCGTGCCCCAATCCCCCAAGACACAGTGAATCATTTGTTCAGTCCAGTTCAGCATAAGCAGACAGATAAGGACATCTGCAGAAAGTAGGGACAGAGCTGGGCCAGGAACACATGAACTGAGCATTTCAGCCCCCAGGAAAAGGGCAGGCACTAGAGTAAAAAAAGGTCTCTTATTAGGGCACACCAGATCCATGTAGGCCAGTTTCTGTGACAGGGACAAGTGCAAACTGACAGTTTTGTCAACCTAGTCTACCCAGTTTCACAACGAAGATTATATTGGAGAGGTGTTTCCTGTCAGGTTGGCCATGGGTGGAATACTGAGAAAGAAGGAAGTTCAGAAATGAGCAGCAGCAGGGGTTTGGCCCAGATCCCAAGCTCAGAGCAGGGTCTCACTTTTTAGAAGCTAGCTCAGTTTTCAGAGGAATAACCAAGGCAGGAAACCCAGATCAAAGGAGAACCTACAATTCTGTCACTCTGAACCAACATCAGCTGGCTGGTCAGGACTGTGTCTAGGACCAGACTAGTATTGCTCAGATCCAAACCTAGGTCAAGAACTTGCAGATCTCAGGTTAGGGAAGCAACAATCAGTCTTTGCCCTGATTAGATCCCTTTGGAAGCACTGAAAAAGAGGTTTGCCAAGCATTCTTGATGAAAAGACCAGCAATGCCTAACAACTTTGAACTTCAAACAACACAGGAAGAAACACAAAAACGTAAATTTGAAAGGATATTGATAAAGAATTAAACAAAGATAAACTGTTTACATTCAAATATAGGGAAATACTTCCTCAGAATTCTATCGTCATCTGGGTTTTATAAAGGGAATCAAATCAGTCAAAGCTTAAGAATGGTTCGGTTATGTCTTGATGATCTTAAGAAAGGAATGGAAAGGGGTGACTTTGGGAAAATGGGTAAGGAAGATTAGGAAAAAATTATTTTACAATCTGGCTATACAAATAGGCATCAATACAAACAAGGAGGAAGAGTTTAGAGAGAGGAGAGTAGATTATATTTAAACTTCACTCTCATCTGAACTGATCAAAAGAAAAAAAGAACACATGCAAACAGTTGGATACAGAAAGACAAGGAAACAGGAAGAAAAGAGAAGAAAGGGGAATTAAAGAGAGGGCAAATTAAGGGAGAGATTAATTCTTCCTGGGATACCACTGTGTTGAAATCTTATCAGTATAATGGCCAACCAGGATTCTAAGACTAATGATGAAGCAATCTCCTGATAGAGAAGAAACACTCAGAATATAAAATTAGACAAATTTTTGACCATGGCCAATGAGGAAATTTATTTTGACTGTTTTAAATAAATGTTATGAACATATATTCAATTACTTTTTTTTAAAGTACTAGAGTATACTTTTCTCTGACAGGTTTGTAGGTAGGAACAGAAGATAATAACAAAATCTATAGCTGTAACTTCTGCTGAGATTAATCTATTGACTAATTTCTAAAACATTACTTGCAACAAGTTAATGCTACATGGTAAAGTTCAAGGCTCTTCTGGGTATTCAAATTGCTCCAAGATTTGTCCCAAAGTATCTTCTGAATGTTAGCACCAAATAACCATCTTCTTGGACTCTCCAACTCAAAAAGTGACTCAGTTCCCTGTCTCCATGCTTTTGCTCTGTCCCACTCACCTAATATGTAACCCCTCCTCCTCTTCCCTGAATAACAGTTTATCCTACAAAACCATAGTAAAAATGCTGTTTTTCCACAAAACTTTCCCTTACCAACCCCGGACTTTAGTTAATATATTCAGGAAAATATTTGTCCAGTATGTCAAGTCATTCCCACTAACTTTTCTGCGCTTTCCCCTTCCTTCTTCTACTCTCTTACTCAGCTCAGTTCCCAGTGGGTTCAGGGACTGTCTCTATACAGATTACTCCCAGATGTATAAATCTAGACCTAGTCTCTACTACTGAGCTCTAGTCCTGAATAACCAATTGTTCACTGTACATTCCACAAAATCCATTATCTTTACCACCCCAATACTCACTCTTCTTCCACACTTCATTATTAGTCAAAGGCACTACCCAAATCACACAGGCTCACACTAATTCAAGTGTGATTCTTGCCTCCAACCTCACTTACCCCACCCACATATCCAGTTGCCAATCTTGTCCATTTACTTCTATATTTCTATACATGCCCACCTCCCCACTTACATGGCAACCAATCCCTTAATTCTACAGTCTTATCACTACTGTTATTTCTAATTGACCTCCTTGGCCCCAAGCCTCTCCACGACAAGTCACTTTCTACACTATTGGAAAGATGATTGCCCATGTCACCCTACTGGTGCATTCATCTCCTCCCCATTAAATTCTAAAGACTCCTATTTCTTTTCATATTGTATATAAACCACAACTTGTCATTTAATTCTTCTATCATTATTTTCCACCTGGCTGCTCCCAGGATTTCATGATCTTCAGAAATTTATTCTACAAGATACCTCCTCCTCAGTACCCCCTTCCCCCAGGGCTCCTACCTTCCTCTGATTAGAGAGAGTAAAGAATGGACATGGGAAAACTTCTACCAGATTCTCAGATCATTCAGGGAAAACACTCAGAGATTCTCTCTTCATTACCCCACTCAGCTGCTCTCCTAGACATCATGATTATCAGAACTTGATATATTCATCTTCTTAACTTATACCTCTCCTTCAATTAGTAGCCACCCTTGGAGGAGGACTTCATCACCACAGATACACTCCCCTTCTCTAGCCTTTTAGGAACCTTTTTTTTTTTTTTAATTTTCTTCTGACCCTTCTCATTAGATTTGTGACTTCCATGAGGACAGGGTCTGGTTTATGTCTTTTTTGTATCCTTGGCACTTAGCAAAGCACCTGGCACAGAGTAGATACTTTAAAAATGCTTACAGATTCTTCACAACCTGGTCCTCCTTCAATCCAACCGTCTTGGACTTTTTCCTTTTAACACAAGGCATGCCATTTCCTCCATACTCTGCCTCTGGACTGCTTATAATGCTCTCCTTGCAAACCTCTACCTCTTAAGAATCATGACCTCCTTCAAGAACCAGATCAAATACCACCTTCCCTTCTATAGACCTTTAATGGGATTCCATTCCCTGACCTCCAATCACTAGTGCCTTCCCCTTTCAACTACCCATGCTTTCTCCTCTGTTAGAAAGTCATCTCCTTGAGGAGATTATGTCACTTTATCTCCATATTCATAGTATTTAGCACAGACAATGAAAGCACTTAATAAATGCTTGGTAACTGATTTTGAATGCCTACTGTGATTAGCTCAGTGTTGGTTTTGTAACATGATCAATAAAGGGTTAATTTCAATAGCATATGGCAGAATTGTCATTCATGTTATTGGGAAAATATTGAAAAGATAAAACAATTTGGTCCTTTTTTCCTATTGTTATGCCAGCCCCTATTAGTTCCCCTCAAATTAAAATTATTAGCTATGTGGCTTTTGAATATATATCAGTATTTCTTGGCACCAATTCGTTAACTGTAAAATTTAAGGGCTAAATTAGAAAATTTGTAAGGCAGCTTCCTGCCCTAAAATTCTAGGATATTTCCTACAGAATGCTTTGTAAAGAGTTTAATTTCTCTAATCCTGGGGTCAGCAAATTATTGTCAGAGACAAAAAGTGCTTTATTTTAAAATGTAAAAACTATTCTTAGCTCACAGA
Source organism: Gracilinanus agilis (assembly GCF_016433145.1). NCBI lineage: Eukaryota > Metazoa > Chordata > Mammalia > Didelphimorphia > Didelphidae > Gracilinanus > Gracilinanus agilis. Next base: position 228,671,633 of record NC_058130.1, read on the forward strand.
TCACACAAAAATAGGCAGTGGGTTGGAATTGGCCCATGGGTAGTAGCTTACCTATCCCTGCTCTAATCTAAAATGATCATATTTTGATGATAAAATATTTCAAAAGAAAAGAGCAATCATATTATACAGCTGAGAACTGAAAGCATCAAGCAACGGACACCTCCTCAAAGAATTTTAGGTAACTGTAGTGAACTGTGCTAACTCACTGAATACTTTGGCTTTAATAAAATCTGCATATGCTTCAAGAACAAGATTCTAACACAAATATTTAAGGATTAAAAAAAATTCTAACTATGTCACAGTTGATCCTTCCTTAGATTTATATTTTTAGATCAAAAAGAATTTCAAATTTAATTAAGTTTGTTATGTACAACAAACTATTCTACAATACATTAAAACCAAATTTTTACTATACCTGTAGTTGGAGTCGAACTGCTCATGGTAAAAGGCCCGTTGGTGATAGCAGAAGAAAGAAGCTCATCAGATCCCCGCTAAAAAAGGAAGGAAAAAAAAGTTAGAACAAATTTTCTACAAAGGGTCTATTTAACTAGGCAGCACATGCTGTCGGCATCAAATTTATAATAAACAAGTTTATTCTGATTACACAAAAAGTGAAAAATTATGAGCCCCATTTTATTCTACACTTTAAAGAATTTCTCAAAAATAAGTTTATTTACAGTTTACAAAATTATTTTTTATTTCCATTTATACAGAACTCTTAGGATCAGAATAATTCACTAAATGTTTTTACATAAAAGACTTTCTAAATACAACTGTCAAAAGTTTAGTGGCACAAGGTAGCTAGGTGGCTTAGTGGATAATGCATCAGGCCTGGAGACAGGGGGCCCTGGGTTCAAATGTGGCCTCAGACAAGCTGTTTGACCCTACATAAGTCACTTAAACCCCAATTGCCTAGTCCTCCCAGCTCTTCTGTCTTGGAACCAATATCTAATACTAATTTTAAGGCAAAAGTTAAGGGTTTAAAAAAAAAAAAGTAAATGGCCACCAAAAATTATAGTTTTTTCCAAACTTTTATCTACATGCTGAATTTGGAGTCAAAGGACCTCAATGAAAATTATAGTTTTGTTTAATATCTGTGTTAACTATGGACAAATAACTTTGTCCTACCTAATAAAATGTATAAAAGGAGAGAACTGAACTTGATGATCTCTAAGGACCTTCCAAAAACTAAACCGTTAAGCTACAAAATTGGGAAATCATGGGATGATATTAAAATAAGATTCCAATACAAATCTGTTAAAACTGTAAACTCCACTATGACATTTAAATCATGATTTTTCTTAGACTCATTTTAGATGCCTTATAAGATATATGTTTGATAAAATAACATATACCAGGTATAAAAATGCAAACAAAATTCCAAAAGGAAAATAAATTTTTCACTGATTTTCACAATTTCCTAATGTGAAAAGTACATGAGAAACTAATGTCAACTTTTACTGCATAATGTTATATAGTAAATCACAACAGAAATAATACATTTGGTCAAATTGCTTACTTCCTTAGAAGGTTAAAATATAAGCTATGGCAAGTAAGTCCCTAGGATTTAGGAGTGGAAAGGATCTTGAAAAACCACCCATTTCTATTATATAATTTAAAAGATGATAAAATTGAAACCCAGATTAATGAAATAACTTGCATAAAACCCTATATGTATTAAGCCACAGGCAGATGAAGGTTCTCTCCCCCTTTTAAAGTATGTCTTCCAAAAGCCAAGTAATGTGAGGTTCTTTCATAGCTCTTTGCATTTATACCATAATCACATTCAAATATTTGCTAAGTATCCTTTATCTTTCCTTTGATTTAAAAAAAAAAAAGAGGGGGAGGTTTCCATTTTTCTATGTAATAAATTTAATGTGGTAAAACTTGTGTTAAAGACTCCATAATAATTCCCCTTCATTAATGAGTAGGATAAAACCAACTTTATCAATTCGTAGTGTATCTCACATGTAATGCTTCCTGAGGAACTAGGAAAATTACTTATGTTAAGGCTTCAGCCTCTTCATCTCTTAAATGAAGGGTTTAGATTAAATGGTCTCTGAGGTCCCTACCAGCTATTATGATTCTATATGCTTCAGGAAAATCAAAAAAGTCAGAGAGAACTTAGGGAGGAAGGGATAGGGCAAGGGTGGGCAAAAAGAAACAAAACAGAATAAAACTTGAAGGGCCCTGGAGTCCCAGAGACCTACAGGAAAAAAAGGAACAAGGGGTCCACAGGCTTAAAAAGAAAATGGGGGATTGGGGGAGGGGGGGTAGTGCACCACAGAATGGAAAAATAAAAGGCCTAGATGAGATTCAAGAAGGCCACAATAGCTATAAGACCAGCCCAAGGACCAACAGAAATGAAATGGGAGACTCATCTGAGCTGACCTTCTGTAAAGTAACTTGATTAACTTGATCTACAATATAATACACACATACACTCATGCAGTGAAATGAGAAAAAGGAGCTGCAGCTAGCTTTGTCCTAGACTCTTAACCTCCAATCTGTACCTTCATTTTAAATTAAAATAGCCATAAACTTTATACATGTACAAAACGCATGGACTTAATGCTTGTAAAAGCTTCCTCACAACAACCCTGGAAGCAGATATTATATTTCCCCATTTTGTGTGACTGGAGGTAAATCACAGAAGGAAAGAGGCTCTCATTGAGGCTGACTTGCCCAATGCTACAATTAGTATAAAGAGTAAGAATTCAAATCTGGCTCTATACATCTTCCTACTAGACCCCATTTGCTGCTCAGTTTATTTATCCTTTCCTTTTAAAAATTCAAACCATATCTAAATCAAAATATGCATAAAACAAAATCTTCTATTCCTCCATTAGCAAAACTGTAAGAAGATAAAAGTGACAGCAGTTGTTACCCTGCAGAAAAAACCTACTACCACAAACATACCCTTAATAAATCTTTAATTTAAAGTTACTCCAAATTGCTTATGTGATGAAATTCAAACTCCTGAATCTACTATTGAAGTTTCTTGAAAACCTGTCTCTCCCTTTTCACTCTCCATTCTACTTTAAGGACATTTTTGCTTATGCTATTCTCAAGGCATGAAATACCCTAACTGAACAAACCTACAGATCTTTTAGCTTCATTTAAAGAACCACTTCATGATATCAGTTCCCAATTATTTGTAAATATAGATGAAATCTAATATAAACTCAATTTCTAAACTATTTTACTCTTCTACAGCTAACATTGCTCTTGTCTTACTCAAATTTTCCTATAGCATATCAGCATTTTCTCTAGCTATGTCCCGTTTCCTGGAACATTCTCCCTCCTCAACTTCATCTACTGACATCCTTTGGCTTCTTTTAAGTGCTACCTAAAATCCTGACTTTTACAGAAAGCCTTCCCCAACCGCCCCTTCTAACACAGCCTTTTTGGGAACCTCTTAATTCCAGGCTTTCTTCTACTGATTATTTCCTATTTGTCCTTTACATATAGCTTATTTGTGCATATATGTTAGCATGCCCCATTAGATTTTAAGTTCCTTGAGGGCAAGAACTATATTTTGCCTCTTTTTATATCACTAGTGCTTAGCACAATGCCTAGCACATAGTAAACACTTAATAAAATTTTGCTGATTATTACTGATTTTCTATAAACCAAGTTAAAGCACAACATTTTAAAACAATATACAGCATTAAAAACTACTGCCCACAATTAAGCTAACAACTATAATAATTATGGCATATGACACTAACTTCCTGGTATATCCTTAAAAAAATCTGTTATTAAGCCATAAAAGTGCTGGGGACAGAAAGACAAAAATGAAACAGTCCCTGTTCTCCAGGACTTTACATTCTATATAGTACACATACATAAAACAAATACAAGTAAATGGGGGAAGAAGGTAAAAAATTAAAGTTGGGAGGAAGGGAAGTGAGAAAAAGTCTCAAGAAGAAAACAGCACTTGATCAGTTTTGGAGGAAATTAGGGATTCCAGGTAATGGAGGTGAGGGAATACATTAAAAAAATGGAAACAGGGGCAGCTGGGTAGCTCAGTGGAGTGAGAGTCAGGCCTAGAGACAGGAGGTCCTAGGTTCAAACCCAGCCTCAGACACTTCCCAGCTGTGTGACCCTGGGCAAGTCACTTGACCCCCATTGCCCACCCTTACCAATCTTCCACCTATGAGACAATACACCGAAGTACAAGGGTTTAAAAAAAAAAATGGAAACATTCAGTGCAAAGGTACTAGATGGAGATGGAATTATCAGGAGAGATTGAATAGAAAAGCTAGGTTGGATAGCCCAGTAAAGAGCAGTAAAATATAATGCTAGAAAGGTAAAGTGGAGAAGGCTGCAAAGAATTTTAAAAGCCAACTAGATATATTTAATCTTAAAGAATAGGCCTTAAAAAAAAAAAAAAGAATAGGTCTTACCATTTCACTGACCACCACAAATTCTAGCTTTTCTTTGGCCCTTAATGACCTTGTTCCAAACTACCTTCCAGCTCTGCCAACTGGCCTGCCTGGTGTTCCTCCTTGAGACCCTTCTGTGCCTTTGCACAAACTGTGCTCTTTCCTAAAATGTACTCCCTTCCTTATCTCTAAAAATCACTAGTTCAACTCAACTGGCCCCTCCAAAAAGTCTCTATTGCCTCGGCTGCCAAGGTCTCCTGTTCAAAATAACCATATTTATTTTGTATATACAGTAGCACCCCTATATCCACTGATCAAGTATTCACTTATTCAGTAATCTGCAGTTAACCATGAAGAGGGAAATGAAAAAAATTGGAAAATTCTCAAAAATTAAAAAAAAAAAAAAGAATAGCTCATAAGTCTCACACTGTCCATCAAGTGAGTACAGGCTATCAGGTGGTGAAGTCCTTGAGCCCAAGACACAACATGGAGAGGGAGGGTGTGTGTGTGTGTGTGTGTGTGTGTGTGTGTGTAGAAGTAGTAGTTGTTTGTCCTCAGTTTTCAAAGACTGAACAGTGAGATACCTTGATTTGTGCATTAATTGCATTTAAGCAAGGCACAGTCATTAGCCTCCTCTCTTCCTGAGTCATCCAAATCCAGTGGCAAGACAAAAATCAGGACAACTGGTAATGGCCCAGGATGCAGTGGATGACTTCAGCATCTTCAATGTCTGACAAAGCTCTAAGCACTCCATAGCACCTGTTTCAGTTGCCTTTGTGCTCTTTGAACAAACTGTCCTCATTTGCCAATTCCACCAAATGAAGTCTTCACATTCCTCGGGTGAACACCTCCATAACTCACTGATGAATCTGAGGCATGATCCTAGCCCATCTGCCAAAATGATTTTACTAGAGTGTAGCCTCTGTTGCAGCTACAGCTTCTTGGAGCCACAGGTGAGAGCTGAGTGCCAGGTAGACACTAAAGGTAAGTGACTAACCCTGAAAAGGGCTCAGCAAGTCCTCCTTAAACCTCCACATACCCTGAGAGAGTGCTATATAATAATGTACAATGTACTTTATTATTACAGTATTAACATTGGCAATGCCTGTCTTAATTTATTAAACTTTATTATATGTATGTACAAGAAAATCACATTACATGTGGTGGAGTCAGCAGGTGCTCACTTATATCCTTAGTTTCAGTCATCTTCAGCAAGTCTTGGAAACTATGCCCCTCGGATACAGGGGCCCTGCTGTACTTATACAGATACATGCTGTCCCTTCTCCACCCCACTATCGCCGCTACAATAAAATACACACTCCATAACAGCAGGTAGTTAATTTTCTTCCTATTCTCTGCAATTTAGCATAGTGACAATTTGAAATGATACATAAGTGCTTAAAAATAACATGTGGTTGGTGGTCCTTTTCCTTGCCAAGGTCAACCCTACAAGTACCTTTGATCCCATCATTCCCATACTCAGCAGATTTCTCCACAATCACTTTCACTCTCTCTAATACTCAACCTATTCTAAATGATTGTTTCTGCCTATTATCATCCTTTATCCAAGTTTTGCTTATCCTTTAAAAAACACTCACTCTATCATCCTTTATCATTACTCCCCTCCCTCAGCTAAAGGGCTGGGGGAAAAAATCTAACTACCATAAGTACCTTCCACATCCTCTTTACTGTTCTCCTAAACCAGAAGACCATCTGCCTTCTGACTTCCTCATTCAACTGACCTTTTACTGTCCATACTTATCTTATGACCTTTACTCAATTCTCATCCTTTATGCACCATCTGATAACTGCTAACCATCACCTCCTCCTCCATACATACCCTATCTCCTCCTGGTTTTTTGTGACTTGTATCTTGGTTCATCTATCTTCCAGACATTACTTTAGTGTCCACAGATCAATTTTGGTCAAAGAAACACTCACTAATTGTGCCTTTCTCTCTAGTTGGACCTTCTCTCTTCTCTCTACAATTTCTCACTTGATGGTCACATCACCACCCATGGGTTCAAGGATCATGTCTATGTGGATTACTTCAAAATCTATCCAAATCTAGTCCCTCTCTCTCCTGAGCTCTCATGTCATATCACCAAATGCCTCTTGGGTAACTCAAATTGGATTCTAAGATCATCTTAAACTTACATTATCTTTACCTCTACAAAATCACTCCTCTTTCAAATTCCCTTTTACTGTCAAAGGCATCACAACCTCATGTCATCCTTAATTCATCATTCACCCACATATCCAAACAGTTGCCAAACCTTGTCATTTTTACTTCCACAAAATCTCTCATATAAATCCCCATCTCTCAACTCACACAATCACAATCCTTTCTTGGGCATGTATTTCTTGCCTGGACTATTGCAATAGCCTTTCTAATTGATGGTGTCCCTGCCTCAGGTTTCTCATTTCAATCTTCCACACAGGCCCAAGCAATTGTGAATGTAATCATGTCAACCCCACTCTTTCTCCTCATTCATTAAACTCTAGCAGCTATTTATTTTCTCTAGGATCAAATATAAACTACTGTATTGGGTATTTAAATTGTTTTTATCACTTAGAAGATTTCAGAAAGCAAGTCACTTGACCAAGAAGATCCTATAAGGGCCACAGGGTCACAAATAGGATAAGAATGAACAAATTACCAAAGTAACAAAGTACCAAAGAACTATGATCTGGATCAGACAAAACCTGGCAGCTTCTACTCAAAATCAAAGAGATCTTGGAAGACAACATTTTGAATGGCAAAAGTTACAACTTGCAACTAAAAATAGCTTGCCCTGCTTTGATAGGGAAAGAGGAGAATGAAGGAAATTTTAATGGAAGATTACTTTCTAGCAATTCTGATGAAATGACTAGAGCTGAACAGGAACTCTGAAATACAGGAGACTAGAAAAACCTAGATGGCTAGGTGTATAGAGAGAGCTGGGCCTGGAGTCTAGAAGACTGGAATTCAAATCCAACTTCAAACACTAACACAGGTGACCCTTTATTTGCCTTAATCCACTGGAGAAATGGCAAGTCACTTGACCAAGAAGATCCTATAGGGGCCACAGGGTCACAAATAGGATAAGAATGAACAAATTACAGAGAAATCCAATAAGGTAAATTTAATTTGAGTAACTGGAAACTGATAACATGCTAATAATTTAGTGAAAAGTGTCCTTTCATCTTATCATTGAAGGTTATGGGGAGGAGGGAGTCCTTTGGGGTAAACTGATTCTGTTCAATGTTGGATGAGGGAAAGAGAGAAGTAAAAATAACAGGAGAAATATATCAGTAAAAAGAGGGGAGAATAACCTACTTAGTAGTCATCCCAAAGGGCATAGGTGAGAAAAGTACACAAAATCATGAAGGAAAGAATAAGGAATGGGCATTAGATAAATCTCAGTCTTATCTCAAGTGCACAAAAGAGGGCTGAACAAACGCATACAGAATTTGGTGTAAAAATACATCAAATTAACAGGCAAACAAGGTGGGGGAGGGTAGTTAGGAGAGGAAATAATAAGGGGAAGAATAGTGAATCAATAAAAAGCAAAACAAACTTCATGATCCTAAGTCAGAGATTAAGAGTGGAGTGGAGTGAAGAGGAAAAAAAAGATAAATTACTAGACTGGGTAATCAGGGAATGGCTTAACAAAATGTGGTATATGAATATAACAGAATATTGTACCATAAAAATAACAAAAGAGAATCCTGGGTAGTATCAATTGACCTGGCCAATATAATAATAATAAAGTAAGTAGAACCAGAAAAAAAAATGTATACAAGAACACCAAAACTTTAACTCTGATCAATGTAATGACCAACTATATCTGCAGATCTCTAATAAAACATGTTACTGAAGGGTTTTTGAGTTTAGAATAAATCTTTTTCTAAAAAACAACAGAGGTTAGATTCAATACTCTGAAACATAATAGGAAAAAAAAAAGATGCACTTCGTAAGACCCAGACAATTCAGCAAAAACATTCATACACTTCAGGTAGCTCAAGTTTACAAAATGGATTTCAAAATAATGTATTGGTAGAAAAAACAACATATCCCAAACCAAAGTGTTTGTATTACATAAGTATAAAATGAATCCTCAGAGAGTAGTCCTCACCCCTCAAACCTCAGCTCTACCATTTAAGCTCTATGAGTCACCACTATCTCTCAGAACCTCAGCTTCTTCCCCAATAGAGGAGGCCTGAAATAAGACAGTCTCAAAGGCTACTTCTGGCTCTGAAGCCTATGCCATTAGAAATCTGATAGCTGCCTTAAACCAAGATGCAATTTTGCTCTCAAAATTCCATTTTTTCATTTGGTATCTTCCTTTAGGTGACCCCATACAAAAGTACTCATACTTTTTTCAGCCACAGAAGCACTGTATTCTCTTTGGGCTCATCTGCCCCTTCTGCACCCTGTTAACATCTGTCTATATGCAGTCCCATTCCAGTTCAAACAGTTAACAGACTACTTTAGGTTACCCTTACCCCAAGTAACTTATTTCCTTTCCCTGAGGTCTCTAGGAAAAAACAAATTCAACCTAAAGAATAAAAAGGGTAAATTTCAGGTATTATAGTACTAGTAGTAGTTCACATTTAGGTAAAATTTCATAATTGACAAAACTTTTTTTCATTACAATGCAATGAGGAAAATTGTACAAGTAGTAAACTCACTTTAATAGAATCAGATCTGGTTACTAGAAACAATTTTAGACCTCAATCCAATCCCCTAAGAAACCTAAGATTCAGAGATCAATGAATGACTTGCCTAGATCACTCGGCCACTAATAGTAGAGTCTGAACTCAAATTTAGGTTTTCTGACTCTAAAATCAACAACTCTTTACTAACCATAAAATGTATAGTTTTTCTTTTAGTGGTACAACTCTGATACAGGAAATATCCTCTATTAACATATATGTAGATAAAATCAGCAACTCTTTTCAGTCTTATTAAGTTGACTGAGGCACTGAGAAGTTAAATGTCTGGTTCCCCCACCACACAGACTCCAAAGGCCAATTATCTCTAAGTTTATTCTAGGACAAAGTGACCAAGAAATTAAATTTCTTAGGTTCCTAAATAATGTCTTTGTCCTTGCCAAAAAGAAAGCAAAAAAGTTTAAGAAACATTCATAAATACTTACATGCTCCAGAGAACTCACATCAATCAACCAGCATTTATATATTTATTAAAGGCAATGAGCTAGGCACTGGGCATACCAAAAAAACAAAAACACCCCTTATTCTCAAGAACCTTCTATAAAATTCTTTAATGAAGGCACTAAAAAATCATCTTAAGTTCCACAGCACAGATTTTACCCAAATTTATCCCAATTAGTTCTTCATATCCCCATTTTAGAAATGAAGCAGCAAAACCAATATTAAATGATCACAACAAAGATTGAACCCAACAAGTTTATATGAACAGACACACCTTTACTATAGAAGATATATTAGAAGGTTACTCTTAAATCTTCAGGATATCATTGGGCAATAAACTCAAGGTTTAAAATGTTTAAAATTCTTTAAACATGTTACCTTTAATTACATTATAGCTCTTCTGTAACATTTTCAAAAGATTATGCTAAGCTTCCACTTAAAATGATGCAAAATAAGCTGCCATAAAATATTTCTTAGAAATTACCAATTCCTTCAACTAAACTAGTCTAAAAAATATATATTATATATATATGTATATATATACACACATATGTATATTAAACATAACTTTATAGAATCAGGTGTAAGATTGGCTATTTTTTAAAATCATACTTCTGAGTTTAAAAAACTCAGAACTAGATAGAAAATCTAGTTTTGAAGTTTAATATCTAGATAGTATCATATTAAAAAGGGGTAGGTATTGATGTTTATTAAAGAGTTTGATAAAGTAGGTCCTACCTAGTAACTATAAACATCAAAAAAGGCAATCTATCTTACACCATATCAAGATGTGGTATATTTTAAATTTAAAGAAAAAAGACTAAATTCCTAACCATTTTGATAACTAAAATGCAGTAGTCAAACATTTCTTCAGAAAATTCCTGAGACATACATGCTTGATAATCGATATACTGTTTGCCTTCTCAATGGGTAAAGGGATGGGATGAGAAGTGAAAAAATTTGGAAGTAAAAAAATGTAATCATTATATTAAACAGATACATAAATATGTATATGTATGCATATACATATATATATATACATATATATATATATATATATATATATATATACACACACACATATACATAATAGTTGTGAAACCCATCTCTCCCTGGCAGCCCATTCCACTTTTATAGAGCTCTAACTGTTGGCAAGTTTGCTAAATTTAATTCTTTTTAACTTCCATCCATTGCTCATCTCTGATCCTCTAGGTTAAGACATTTAATCTTTTCCCCATATTTGAGCTCTCCAATATTTGAAACAGGTATTGAGGCACATTTGCCCACCAACATTGGAAGCCTGCAACGCCCCCCCCCCCCCAGTCTTCCTTCAACAGTCCTCTTGTAATCTGCACTCAAAGCCATTTATCATTCTGGCTGCCTTCTAAGCACTCTTTTAGATTATGATTCAAATATCCTTCTAAAACTGGGGAATCAAGAATTGGACATAATACTCCACCCATCAAGGTAGAGTACCAAAAAAAAAAAAATCAAATTCTTAATTCCTGAAAGCTATACTTCTTTTAATGCAGACTAACGTCACTATCACCAAGATGCCATATTACACTACTGGGCATGCAGCTGACTAAAGCCGCCAGTTCTTTAGCAGATAAAGCTATCTTAATTGTACCTCTCCCCAATCTCCTGTATTTGTGAAATTGATTTTTCTGAACTCAAGTCTAAGACTTTTATATTTATCACTAGTGAATTTCATTTAAATGGATACAGCCCAGATGTCCAGTCTAAGATCTTTTCAGAGTTCATTATATCTTTTTATATTTATTCATTTAAAAAATGCACTAAGTGTTCATTTTCAACAAGGTGCTGAGTAGAAAAATATGGCCAATGAAAAAGCTTCTATCCTTAAGCAGTTTATTAATATAAGGGTAAACCTGTTTTAAAGTTTTTTCTGTTTAAAAAAAAGTTTTAGTTACATTCTACTGGTATTATATGGCTAGGATATGCAGCACGAGGATAACCATCATGGAGAGATGCACATGGTAAATGTAAGATACAAAATGAAATAAGAAATTTCAAAGAATAGAAATAAAGGATGTTATCCAGGAAAAGAGACTATCTAGATAGAGGGTGACAAGGAGAGAGAAGAAATGCTTATGTTCCAAGTTATTTTCGTGATTTCCCTTTCCCTCTATTATGAACTTGTAAAAAACATGAAAGAGTCACAAAGAATGACTTAGAAAGAGTGGGTTGGGATCACCTGTGGGAACAACAAAATCTATAAAAATCACAAATCTGTTTGAGTACTTCAAAGATGAAAAAAATATTAAGTTGAAAAACTTTGTTTAATGAAAATAATACAGTATTAAAGGGTCAGAGGAGACCTGAATCCTAACCCTAATGCATATAATAAACTTTGTGAGTATGGGATCAATTAATTTCTCCAGGTCTTAGTTTCTTCAGGAGCATTATAAGCATAATAACTATAGTACTCACCTCAAAGTATGTTGCACACATCAAAATAAGTTTCATGATTTTTATATTATGTTTGAAATAGAAACATTCCTATTATGTTTGTACTAGGAACATATCCAAAAAACTATTTCAAAGAGAGAGTTTAACCTGGAAATACTACATTTACATTTCTATTATAGCTATTAGCTGAGAAAATTAAAGAAATGGCAACATACTTTTTGGGGGTAAAAAAAGAACAAGTTTTTACCATAGAGTTGTTTTTAAATGTTGCCAGGTTGTGATGAAAATGAAGACAGTAGATTTGCAACCATCAAAAATATATAGTTTACTTTCTAAAAAACCCTTTTCTTTCCCATCAGGATTCCTTTATTGATTCTCCCTACCAAACTGCTACCTTCAGCTGCAGTTCACAATTCACTATAAAATCTTCTGAAAGCTACACTGTACAATCACAACAGTATTATTTGTAAATTAAGTTTTCGTACAGTGATTAGGGCAGGAAAATGAAGGCCTAAGTCACTGAATATCTAATGCTACAAAGAATTGGCTTCATTAGCATGATTCAGATTTTCGTCAAGAACTATCTCATAGCAAGAATTCCAACATACTCATTTTATAGATAAGGAAAAGGCCAGAAGAGGTGAAAATGTCCACTAAGTGGAATAGCTAGAACTAAAATACTGGTCATCTGGACTTTTTCCAGTGATCTTTATACTATACCACAGTTTGAATTAACCTTACATAACCAAGTAAACAAAATTAATTGAGGGCAGACATCAAAGAAAACAGAATACTGGCTCATTCATCAAATTGATCAGAAATCTCCTAAGCAACCTGGTTAGATATTTGCAGAGCCAGCAGCTGTTCAATAGATGTTACCTCACTAATTGACTAGGTAGCTAAAAGCATCATTGTTTGATGCATCAATTATTAAAGCTCCCTCCATAATTTCAATAATGAAATACAGCAAGAAAAAAACAAAAAATATTATAATTAAGGAGCCAATAAAAGAATTTTAATGTTAAACTTAAGAATCTGTTATGAATAAATTAAGTGAACAGTATACTTGTCAGATCTCTAGGAAAGGAAAGATTTTAAAACCAAGCAAGAATTAGAGAAAATTACAAAATGTAAAATAAATGATTTTGATTTTATTAAATTAAAAAGGTTTTGTACAAACAAAACCAATGCAACCAAAATCAGAAGGGAAACAACAAATTGGGAAAAAGTCTTTATAACAAAAACTCTGACAGGGATCTAAATTACTCAAATATACAAGGAGTTAAATCAATTGTATAAAAAAAAATCAAGCCATTCCCCAATTGATAAATGGGCAAGAGACATGAATAGGCAATTTTCAGATAAAGAAATCAAAACTATCAATAAAGACATGAGAAAATGTTCTAAATCTCTAATAATTAGAAAAATGCAAATCAAAACAACTCTGAGGTATCACCTCACACCTAGCAGATTGGCTAAAATGAAAGAAGGGGAGAGTAATGAATGCATTGCTGGTGGAGTTGTGAACTGATCCAACCATTCTGGCTGGCAATTTGGAACTATGCTCAAAGGGCTATAAGAGAGTGCCGGCCTTTTGATCCACCCATATCATTGTTGGGTTTGTACCCCAAAGAGAACATAGATAAACAAACTTGTACAAAAATATTTATAGCCGCACTTTTTGTGGTGGCAAAAAACTGGAAAATGAGGGTATGCCCTTCAATTGGGGAATGGCTGAACAAACTGTGGTATATGTGGGTGATGGAATACTATTGTGCTCAAAGGAATAATAAACTGGAGGAATTCCATGTGAACTGGAAAGACCTCCAGGAATTGTTACAGAGCGAAAGAAGCAGAGCCAGAAGAACATTGTACACAGAGACCAATACACTGTGGTAAAATTGAATGTAATGGACTTCTGTACTAGCAGCAATGCAATGACCCAGGACAATTCTGAGGGATTTATGGTAAAGAACGCTACCCACATTCAGAGGAAGAACTGAAGGAGAGGAAACACAGAAGAAAAACAATTGCTTGAACACATGGGTTGAGGCGGACATGATTGGGGATGTAGACTCAAAACTACCACACCAATGCAACTATTAACAATTTGGAAATAGGTCTTGATCAATGACACATGTTAAAACCAGTGGAAATGCGCACCGACCATGGGGGGGGGGGAGGATTTGGGGGGGAGTGAAGGGGGAAGTAAGAGCATGAATCATGTAACCATGATAACTCTTCTAAAAAATAAAAATTATTTTAAAAAAAGAATCTGTTATGTATAAAATTAGAGGATTATTATGTTAAATATATGAGCTTGAAAATTTATTTAAGAAACATGAAAACAATTTTAAAACAACTTTCACTTGGCAATGCCACTAAATTAGAGATGGACTGTGGGTTCATTTAAAATAACTATCACATACATAAATAATATAATTTAGCATCTTTGGATAAGCTCCCAAAATGTATATGGCACAACAGAAATCTAATAAAATTTTCTCTTCTTCAAAAGTATTTCTTCTGTGTGACCCTGGGCAAGTCACTTGACCCCCATTGCCCACCCTTACCAATCTTCCACCTATGAGACAATACACTGAAATACAAGGGTTTAAAAAAAAAAAAGTATTTCTTCAGATAATTAAAATAGTTATGTCTAAGAAAATATATGCACCACTTAACTAAGAGTTTAAGAAATAATTTCATTGAAAATGGAATATGACTTCAAACAACTATTTTATTTAAGTTACTAAATCATTGGGGAAAGTATGCTTTTAATTAAGAAAAAAACCTTAATGTCATGTTAAAAGGTGTTGTGTGTACACACACACATCCATCCCATACTTCTAACTTCTCTTTTTACTGAATAAAAATGCAGAAACAATATAATTCATGGAAAATATAAAGGATAATTTCATGCAAATGAATTATCGCAAAATACATTATAAACAATGTTTTAAAGAGTAATTATTCTATCTTCCCATCTTTCATTTCTACATATGCAATTAATCTACTTTCCTTTTCTGATAAGCTATTAGAAAGACATATCAAGAGAATGCTAGAAGCAATATCTAATATAAATAAAAAGCTTTTAAGTTTTTCCAACTTTTCTTGTGGTTAAGAGGGAAAAAATATGAAAATAATTACTATTTGATCAAGTAGCAGCAAGTTGAATAGCCATATAAGAGCATGAAGAGGAAAAAAAACATGAGGCATGGAGGTCAATTAGGAGACTTCTACAATCCTCCACGGTGAGAGAAGAGTTTAAAAACTATGGTGATAGCTATAGAAATATAGAGAAGGGGACCAAAGCAAGAGAAGTAGAGATAGAAAATACAAAATTTATCAAGATATGGATATGAGTGAATAAGTAAAGTGGACAGCGAGAGAATAAATCTAGGTCACGACATTCACATAACATAATTTCTTTAGCCATCCTCCAACTGATGAGCAACTCCAACTAAAAGACTGATAGAACTTGGGAAAAAATGGAAAAGAAAATTTTAACTATATTCTCTGTACATATTTGAGTAAATAAAACAAAAGTGTCAGCTATTTCTCAAATTAATTTATAGTTTTAACACTAATCCCAAAATACTAATGAGCAATTACATATAATTTAGATAAAACTAATAACAAAATTCATATGGAACAGATGATTTTTTTCATAAAAATGAAAAAAGAATTAAATAAGTAATGAAATTGAATTTTTGAAGATTTGACTAATAGAAATCAATTTATTACTATAAAGTGAGTTTAAAACTGCCAATAACTAGATTTTTAAAATATAGAAACATAATATATAAATTTAAAGCAAAGAATCCTGAAACAGAACTTTGCATACTTAAGATATTAACATTTGCTAAAAACAATAAAGTACTAGATAAGAAAAAAATTAGTTAAATTAAAAAAAATAATAATGGGTATAATGACCCATAATCTCAAAGCATACTACGGATAGGCTGAAAATAATTTTTTAATTTTAAAAATATTTTAACTGGAAGTAATGAAATATTTAACCCTTTCCTGAAAAGCAACCCACTCCAAAAAACAAAACAAAACAAAAAAAAACCTCACTCAACTAAGAGAAATTTGATTTAATACTTCTTTTTCTTCCGAGATTATTTCAAGGTCCCCTTAGCCTTCCTTGATGATCCCCTCAGCATATTAATGCTCTCTTCGAACTCAATTCACCAAGCATGATATATAAATCTCTATACGCACTATGTTCCCCCCAAGTAAAATATCAGTAACTTGAGGTCAAGGAATATTTTCTCTTTTGTGACCAGTATCTAGCAATGCTATGTATAGTGCTTAAAAAGATGCATTTACTCACTGAATTAAAGAAGGTCACATTCAAATATTATTTCTCAACTACAGACCTTGTTTCACTGTACATTCCTCTCTCTTCTAAATGCAGCAAAAACTCCATTTGTCTTCTCATTCAAAAAGCATACTTCACATTTGAAAACATATACCTATCATCTTGGACAGTCCTTTAAGACTTGAGAGTTTATTTTGATTCTGTGGTATCTTCAGGTTGCTTCATCTCCAGTCCTAACAAATGGGGGGCGGGGAAGGGAGGCTTTTATTCTGTGGCAGGCAATGTGTTCAGCTAAAACTTTTAAATTTATCTAAAAAGTTAATAGTTGTTACCAAAGATGCTTAAGTTTTCCTAAAACATACAACACACTATTTGTTTATCTAGGGGGGAAACCTATGAAAAAAAAAGTATTCGTTCAATCAGATCAAGAAAATCTAGCTTACTGGTGTTCTAATGTCATATGGTTTTTTCGCCCACTCAGGGACCATCACTACTTGCAAACAATTAGGTACAATTCACCAAAATCATTCTCTTCTCCAGAGAAGCATAACTGAAATAGGATGACAGCAGCCAAAAGAGAATCCATTTTGACTAAGTTACCTGACATATCAAATTTATCAAGTGTAATATGGTCATAGTAAACTTATAAACATATGAAAATCAGGCTTCTTAAGGGATCAAGCTAGTCTAATCCTCTTAAACTCAAATGCATCAGGGATCATATTTTGACTATATGTTTATATTGTCTATAGTTTTGGAAAGCACAGATGAATTTTGATACAGTGTAGATCAAAATTCACACACACACGCATGCTTTCCTAAACTCCATATACTTATCCATTTAAGAAATAGGAAGTTTACCTAATGTACTGAAAACTTTCTTCCCTTTTCCTGTCATCACAAGACTGCCAATAGAGCACTGTAGCTGTCCATCTGTCTACCAGTTTCCTTACCACATGACCAAATCATCTTCTCTTGCTGTCATACATTTCTTTTTTTTGTTTTGTTTTGTTTTTAAACCCTTGTACTTTTGGTGTATTGTCTCATAGGTGGAAGAGTGGTAAGGGTGGGCAATGGGGGTCAAGTGACTTGCCCAGGGTCACACAGCTGGAAAGTGTCTGAGGCCGGGTTTGAACCTAGGACCTCCTGTCTCTAGGCCTGACTCTCACTCCACTGAGCTACCCAGCTGCCCCCCCTATTTTTTAAAAATTAAAGTTTCCTAAAAGTTTTAAAGTATTTCTAAATTTTTTTCCTCTTAAGAATTCTTACCTTCTGTTTTAGAATATGGTTCCAAGGCAGAAAAGCAGTAAAAGCTAAGCAACTGGAGTTAAGTTACTTGCCCAGAGTCACAAAGCTAAGAAGTATCTGATTCCAAATTTGAACCCAGAACTCCCATCTTCAGGCCTCACTCTCTATCCATTGAGCCACCTAGCTGCCCCTCTAAAATCTTAACAGTTATCCCTGCACGTTGGTGAAGTGGGGAGAAAAGATGTATAAGCCTGCATTACTGTCAAGTAGCTTTTATTTTCCTTTGTTAATCAAGGCTCAGAAGTTATTTTTTAATTAAATGCAACTCTACTAATTTGAAATTAGTAGTAATCAGAAGAAGTTCTATTTAGGTGTAAACTAAGGTTTATCTTTCTAATATAAGTGCATATTAAGTTCTTAACATGTACAGGATATTATAAGCTCCCAGTCTCACTTTAAGTTTCTACTATAACTTGATATTTGATATTCTACTATATCAAATACTTGAAATTCAGTGACAATTCAAGCATTAAAAAACACAAAGAATGTACACTTTTTTTCTCCATTGATTATTGCTTTGTTACAATATACATATCCACGAATTGTTACTGTTCTTTTCTCTTAGAATTGTCTTATTCACCAAATACATTTCAAAATTTTTTAGTTTTCATAACTATGAATTTCCTTCTTCCAGTAAGAAAATGAGAAACCATTCATGTCCTATTGGGGGCATTAAAGGATCACCACATAAAGATATGCCTTCTAAAATAATTAAGGTTCATAACAAGTGGTATAAAAGAAATATAACTTACTCAGTTTTAGACAGTTTATTAAATAATATAAAATATCTGGGTGAGGAATTAAAGATAGTAATAAGGTTGTACACCTGGATGAGAGTAGGTCCAATTTATGGTCCAACTTAACAGATGATGAACATTATCACACATCCAAAAATACAAACTCTACAAAATACATACTAGAACACTAGAATAATTAAAATATGGTGAAAATCTTTTTATTCATACAAGTATGTCTTTAGTAACTTCTACATGCATAACAGTGCATTGAGGTTAAAAAAAAATTTGTTCTCCAAGAGTTTACAATAGTTATATGAAAAAAAAACCAGCTAAATAATAAAGGAAATATAAGATCAAATTTGCAAATAGTTTAAAGTGTCAAATGAAGATAAAAGATTCATTTGTGTCAGAACCTTCAGATAAAAAGTGTCTTGGGAAGAGGTAGAACCTCACCCAGAAAGATGGGTAGGATACAGTGAGAAGTACAAAAGGCATGAAGGCAGGGACAATGATGTACACTTAGATGAGATGGTTCCTAATGGAATGGGAGAAAAGTTTCAAAATAGAGAGCAGAATATATGAAGACCAACATTTTAAATGTGTGACAAACTTACATAGTTTAATTTTATAATTATTAGATTACAATATGAGATAAGAGATAGCTCAGAAGACTTGGATACAAGTGCCATTTCTGACACCTTTTTACTATATGACAATATGCAAGTCACTTAACTTCCCAGTGCTCCAGGCAAATCTTCAACTATACATCAAGAATAATATAAATGATAACTTAAGGTAGAATGTACCTTGTTTCCTTAAAATAAAAAAAAGATATAAGATATTAATAAACAAAATTAAAGTGGACAGCTAGGTGATTAAATAGATAGTGCTGAAGTTCCTGAAGTAAGATCAACTCCTCTTCCTGAATTCAAATCTGGCATCAGATACTAACTCCGTGACCCTGGGCAAGTCACTTAACCCTTTTTGCCTTGGTTCCTCATCTGTAAAATGAGCTGGAGAAGGAAATGGCAAACCACACCAGTATCTGCTGGAAAACCCCAAATGGGACCTCAAAATGTTGGACACAACATTGAAATGGCTGAATAAACAAAATGAAAACAAAACATCTTATCAATAAACTGCTTTAAAAATAGCAAACTCCTAGATGTCCAGAAAATAATGGTTTATGCTTGCATATACAATTCATGTCCATAATCTGATAGATGGAATAACATTGGGAGAAAGGTGAAAGAGAGAAAATACAATATTCCCCAAATTATAGTTTAGGAGATATCAGGTACTTCAGAGCATAATAGCTAACATTTATATAACCCAAAGCTTAAAGTGTTTAACCTATTTCCTTTGACTCTCACAATAGCTTTGGATATTAATAGTATTTCCATTCTGTAGATGAGAAAATCCAGGTTAAAAAAAGTTAAGTGACTTGCTCAGGGCCACAAAGTTCAGATGTCTTGAGTTGAAGCAGTTCCATACTCTATCCACCATACTAGCTACCTAGCTGCCTAAGCTGCAGAGATTCTAGAATTTTAAAATAACTAAAATCCATATCCTTACTCCCTCACAACTCTTTTGGATCAGAAGTCTAAGAAGACAAGAAAAATGTCTGCCCACACAGCATAAAGCAGTGGAAAGAGGGCTGAATGTGGAGTTCCAAATTTTTTTTTTTTTTAATATTTTTAAACCCTTAACTTCTGTGTATTAGTTCCTTGGTGGAAGAGTGGTAAGGGTAGGCAATGGGGGTCAAGTGACTTGCCCAGGGTCACACAGCTGGGAAGTGTCTGAGACCAGATTTGAACCTAGGACCTCCCGTCTCTAGGCCTGGCTCTCAATCCACTGAGCTACCCAGCTGCCCCTGGAGTTCCAAATTTTGAGTTTGAATTCCATCTCTCTACTTGGTATCTCTGAGTCCAGGCTCTGAGTCTATATACACATTTTTAAAAAATGGGTTTTTTAGTAGATGACCTCTAAGAACCTTTCAGATCCATGATCCAACATATCCACTGGGATCTAAAGGTATTTCAATGTGTACTTAATTTTGGAAATGGACTTTCTAAAACTTAGTTACAAAACCAGTTTTAGAAGAAATGACCTGGCCCATTAAGTTGTAACAAGCAAAAATCAATCTAAAGAGCATGAAAATAAACCATTCAGGATCTTTATCTAAAATGTGTCCAATTTAAGTGATGTCCAACAAAAGAGATACTCAGAAACCTTCACTCTGCTTTACTTTGAACTAAAAGGACCATTTCAACCTAACAAAGTAAATTTACTACAAAACTATTCATCATAGAAAAGAAAAAAAAAAATCAGGCCAACCTGCAACAGGATGAACTGAACAAAAACCCCCGCCCTCCTCCTCCCCAAAAGCATATATCTTGGAATGAAACTATTCTTTCCGGGGCATCACTTTACACTCCCCAAATCTGACATAACATGAATCTATTAGCAAAAGTGCTAAAATCACAGCCCAAGGATAATTATTGTTACAGGGCAACCAAATCACTCAAATGAAAACCATTATATGTTAGCTCAAACTTGACGCCAAGAAAACTTCAAGGAATCATCAAATCATTCATGAAAAGTTGAGATAACAGATAAAACTGAGAAGGAACCCAGCTGAGCCATTTTTAAATCAAAGTTTTCATTTATCCTTGCAAAATTTGTTTTGGCTTTTGGCATATAGCTGCATGATTTTATGAACAAGTCCTCAAAAATAAATTTTACTCTTTTTTATAAAACCTTTGTATCACTTCATTAGGAAAAGAAAAGTTAAAAAGATATAAAATCCAAAGAATATCAATCAAAACAAAGTCTTAGTTCTAAAGCCTCAGAATCAGTAACAGCTGGTGTCCTTAGTGTCTGTCTGTCTTCTGCCTGTCTGTCTCTCACACACATGCATGCAGAGAGTCAGAAAGGAAATTACATTGTCTCAGCCTGTTATTTTGATCTATTACTTCACATGACTGTTAACTCAGCAATTCCCTCTAGGGTCAGCTTTAAAGGGACTGCAAGCTCAATAATAATCAACTGTGTTGATGACCAAAATACTTAAGTTAAGGAAATATTAGGCTGTATGAAAAGCATATTCTCCTTGATTCATCAAAGGCTATGCCAGAATATAAACTCTGATAAAATCTGCCATGCTAGAAAGAATACAAGTTTATTCCTGACAAAAATTAAACCTCTTTTCAAAATACCAGACTAGTAAAGCATAGACGGGCATAAAACATAAAATAACTACAAAATGTCTATCAGTCCTAAGCATCCTATCTTTTCTTTCTGCAGTGGCGGTGCAGAAAATGGAGTAGAGGATTGCTAAACAATACAGATTTAAAACTGAGATAAAGAAAGATAACTCTTAGTACTCTAACTTTGTGAGTTCTCCAATGTCGGATAAATAGACAAGCTATTTAAGGCTATCAATCTTAACATTCTCATTAAAGACAAAAAGAAAGTTGACTAATTCTCTTTAGGAGAATACTTCTGTATTCAAAATCAACAAGATACACTTAATGGGATTAGTCTTCTGAATTAGTGTGTTCACTTGCAACAAGTCCACCAAGAAAAGAATTGTTCCCTATGCACCAACATTTGTTTGAAAGGATGAGGAAGTACAGAAATTCTATAAAGAACTGAGTAATAGCCTCCAAATTAAGTGAATATATATACTCTCTTATGCTAGGACTTCAATACAAAGCTTGAAAATATGATTCAGTGCGAAGAAAAATGAAGCCAGAGGCTTAGAGACTATAGAGAATCCTAATTAAATATTATTAATAAGGAAAGGAAAAATGAGTTTATGGAAAACTTGGCAAGAACTCCTGTTATGTCAGATAGTAGCAATGATATTTAATGAATTAAACTGGAAGAACAAAGAGGTAGAGAAGGTTAAGATTTCTAAAGTAAACTTTGACAGGATCATAAAAATGGAGTTGCTACATTTAGATTCTGACATCACAATCCTCGACCTGACGCATGAATAAATGGAAATGGCACTAATGAAAACAAAGATCAAAAGAGAAAATGAACCACAATTAAGTATCCATGAAGGAAATCTATGCTGGAGACAACATAATGTTGAGAGTTACGATACTTAATCTCAACATATCTGAAAGCTGGAAATATGAGGGAGGAAAATCACAGACTTTATTACTAAAAAAGGCATCTCTATGAAATCTTTATGAGCATGATCTATATAAGCATCAAAGACATGATTAGTAAAGGTATGAGAAGGAAATAAGCAGGTTTCCACAAAGAATTCTTTATCAAATTACATTTTCAGTTATACAATTGACTGAAAGTTAGAGAAAATAAAATTATTTGACAACTATAAAAAGCTTGGTAAAGCAAAATGGTGCCTTAGATGGATCTCCTCCAACAAAATTTCTCCACATGTTGAAATCATATAAGATTATTAGAGGGTCAAGGAACAAAGTAGTCGACTTATACTCAAAGATGTGCACAGTTCAAATCCCAGAAAGATTCCACTAGATGTTCCCATTAGGAATAAACTTTAGGCAGATTACATTAGGCCCTATAACAGCACTTTTCAAAGTCTGATCCACTCCTTTCTGGGAATCTGCATGGTCAAAATTATTTTTAATAATACTAAGATGTAATTTGTCTATTATCCCTCCCTTTTTTAAACTATTTATCTGTGTACAGCCAGATTTTCTTCATATATTTCAACCAAAGAGCCATATTGCAACAGATGGTATACATTAGCAGATAAGAAAAGATCCAGCTATCTCCTACTAATCCAGACATTAAGAAATCTGGAAGAAAACTGTACTTTTTTCATCAAAATTTTAAAAGAAAATACAGCTATTTTTCATTAAAATGTTATTTATTAGGTCTGGATCAATGGCATGTAAAACCCAGTGGAATTGCTCTTTGGCTATAGGAGGGGGTGGGAGGAGGGGAGGGAAAGAACATGTAAATTATCAGTTTTAATGTTTTAATGTTTACAATGGAGCAAAAATCAATAGCTTTGGTACAATAAATATCAATAGCCACATAACCCATGTAAACAAAAGCTCTTTGGGGTCCTCAATCATGTTTAATAGTGTAAGATAGTCCTAAGAACAAAAAATTGGAGAAGCATTGCCCTTTTGAAAACCAGTTTCCCAAATGAGATCCATTACTTCCCAGAAAAATCCCTCCATACAAGAAAAAAAGTGAACAAAACACCTATCACAGCTATGATACACAGCTGCACGGATAACTCCTAGGACCAGTGGTCCATAAGTACAGCCATGAAGTGGTCACATTATTCAAATTTACAACATATGAAGTTAGAATTATATGTAAAAAACAGTAATTGGCTCTAGTCCAATGAAAATACGCAATGAAATTTTTAAATTAAGTTTTATCTATTAACATAAGAGTAAAGCATAAGAAAAATGTATTTCTGAATCAAATTTATTACAAAGAAAATCAGAAAGTACTATCTTTAAAATGTAAAAATTATTGAAAGATAAGCCTACGTTAATATAACAAAATGTTGCTTTTCATTTAATTCAGGCATTCTGACATATACTACTTTGGAATTACTAAGATTATGTTCACCCCATTCAGTATTCAGATTTCTGTTCTAATGTAATAAAAGCCTCTCTTCTTTGCATTAGCAGTGTTTCCAAGAATTCTTCCTTTTATTCATTTTATGAAGGGATCCTTTTTTAAATTTACATAATTGTTGCTAATATAGTAAACAAAAACACATCACATCCATATGAGAAGACAGGGGCATGAAGACTGATGACACAGCAGCATATAAAAATCCTCAACAACACATGGCATTAACTGAATTTGGCTCACATTAAATACAACCTGATCTCATTTTATAATTTGAACTAAATCACATTTTCCACTATTCTAACTAACATTAATCCTGACCTAGCAGTGCATATATCTTCAGCAAACACTGCAGATAAATAATAAGCAAGGTCCATAATTTAACAGAAGTAGGAGTGTAGGTTGGATTTTGTCCTTGGGAAAATTTAGTGCTTTTTATGACTGTAAGCCAGTGAGTCTTATCTCTGTCTCTCTCTCTCAAACAGAGGCTCATCTTTTTAAAGTCAATATTCTTTCAGGGATATTGGTATGGCTGGAAATTATGGATTATAAGCCTCCGAAGAATTCAATTTATAGACCACCTAACAGCCACAAAGGAGAAGCTCTTAGCAGTGTCTGGCACATACTAAATACTTAACAAATGCTTTTGGCTATTGAGATGGGGCATAAAGGACTTCATGAAAGATATGATTTTCTTTTTTAAACCCTTACCTTCCATCTTAGAATCAATACAGTGTATTGGTTCCAAGGCAGAAGAGAGGTAAGGGCTAGGCAATGGGGGCTAAGTGACTTGCCCAGGGTCACACATCTAGGAAGTGTCTGAGGCCATATTGAACTCAGGACCTCTGGGTCTCTGGGCCTGGCTCTCAATCCACTGAGTCACCCAACTGCCTCTGAGAGAGATATGATTTTTAAAACATTAACGGGGTCACAAAGTGAAAGATACATATTCCACTAGTATTCTTGAACTGTAAAGAGATGTAGAAGGCACTGAAGCACATTGATTAGACTGCCTGTGAAGAAGGATTCATCATAGAAGGAGGAATCCCAAAAGGTAAAAAAAAAAATCTTGAAGGGTCTACCTACATCAGTGAGATCACATTGTCATAAAAATAACCACTGAAATATTTAAGTATAGCCACGACCAAGATTAGGAATTTAACAATCCCTTTATATTCAAAGGCAGATTGGTGGTGTAGCAGATAAGAGTGTTGGGCCTGGTCTCTGAACAACATGAGCCACCTCAATTCCCTAAACTGCAAAATGGAGAAAATAATAGCACCTACTACAGATGATTTTTGTGAGGATCAAATGAGAAAATATTTGTAAAAAATCTCTAGCACAGTGCCTGGCATATTATGTTGTTTTGGTCACCCCAATCTGGAAAGAACACCAACAAAATAAAGAAAGGAATCAAGATCAAACTAAGAATGTTTAACTCAGAGAAAACTTAGAAAAAACATGATAAGTATTTGAAAAACAATCAAAAGGAGGGACAGGTAGGTAGCTCAATGGATTGAGAGCCAGAGACAGGAGGTCCTGGGTTCAAATGTGACCTCAGACACTTCCCAGATTGTGTGACCCTAGCCAAGTGACTTAACCCCCATTGCCTGGTCCTTACTGTTTTTCTGCCTTAGAACAAATACAGTGGGGGGGGGGGGGGGGGGGGCGGGACACAGACAATCACATGGAAAAGAGATTAGGCTTGTTCTGCTTAGCCCCAGAAGGTAACTGGAACCAACAAGTCAAAGTTCCAGAGGTAGATTTAGACCTGATGTAAGGGGAAATGAACACTTTAACAAAGAGTCTAGAACTGTGATTTTAAGGCAACAGAGAACTTTACATTCTACAAACTCCTTTGGTCAACTCAATTTGTTTCTAACATAATTCTTAAGACTTGCTAGTTAGGAACTACTAAGAGGTTCCCTGCCTTACCCAGGGTCACAAAACCAGCTCTGACCTCCACAGAGGCTGAACCTGTACTCAAGTTTTCTTTCCTTCAGTCTGGCCTGGCTTTCTGGCTACTATGCCAAGCTGCTTGTCTCCTTGCCACTAGAACCATGAAAAAATAGAATGGGGTTGCCTCAGGAGACTAAGGGGATCTCTATCTTCTTAGCTAATAATACCACCATGGGGAAGCTGATCTTCTGGAATATCTGAAGCATTCTGAGGTATTTGTCTAAAACGTCTTTGTCTTACATTTTTCCTTCAAAAGTATGACAGAAAAAAGTAATTATAATTACTACAACCTCCCTCATTAAGAGCTAGATATGGGTCCCTCACGGCAGTTAGAACCCAGCTGCTAATGAAGTACCCCCAGCAACAATTTTGCAGAGGACTTTGGGATAATTAATTAGGTTCTAATCCCAGCAGCAGCAGCACTTTATAGCTAAAGTAGGCAACTTTACAGCTCTTCCTCCCCATTGTTTTGAGTGGGACACAGATTGAGTCAACTGACAAATATTTCCTCCAACTAAAAAGCCACTTGTCTTCAAACTTCCCTATTACTCTAGAAAATACATCAACTACAGAGTCAACAAGGATTCATTACCTAGGAGTCCACTCTTCCCATCTCCACATATCTATTAAGTTGCTGAATCTTGTCATTTCTACCTTCATATTTATGACTTATTTCCTTCTTTTCCTCTATTCACACTGCCACCCCGATTCATGATCCCAGACCTGTACTACAATAACCTAATTGGTCTCTCTATCTAAAATTTCATCTCTAAGTCAATCCCTTACACAACTTGCAAAATGATTTTCTGAACATGTTGCTTCCATATTCTATATACTCTATATCAAACATATAGTGTTGGGCTGGGAGTCAGAGAATCCACATCCAAATTCTGGCTTAGTCCTGCCACTCAGGACCTGTTTGGCCTTGAGTAAGTCATTTAACCTCTGAGTCTTCATTTCCTTAGCTATAAAATGTAAAAAGTTAAAAAATAAAAAAAAAATTTTAAATCACATTAAATGCCTGCCTCTTATGCAACCCTTGCCTCCAAACTCACATCTCTAACTATCTATTAAACACCTCAAACTGAATGTTTGAGTTTATGATATTCAAAACCTTCTCAGTTCCCTTGCTTGCATCTCCCATCTGACTGGAGGGCTGGAAGACAGAGCAATAAAAACTCCCAAAACTTTCCTTTACAAAAGGGTCAGATTTTGCAGATAACTCTCCACTTTTCATCAGTGCCTCTGCTTGGTTTCTACTCCAAAGAACATCATATCCCTTCTTGGATCTCTCCTCCTCCCATCTTGCTTCCTCCCTTTCTGCTTCCATCTGTGTGTTGAATTTCTGCTAGCCAGTAAGCTCCTTGAAGATAGGAACTGCCTTTTTTCTTATTTGTATTCCTAATGCCTGTGAAATAGTAGGAGCTTAATAAATGTTTACTTAATTGAACTCAAAATATTCAAAAATGAACTCATTTTCCCAACGGAACCCTTCCCCCTTTGAAACTTCCCTATTATTTTCTTTTTTCTTTTTTTTTTTTAAACCCTTGTACTTTCGGTGTATTGTCTCATAGGTGGAAGAGTGGTAAGGGTGGGCAATGGGGGTCAAGTGACTTGCCCAGGGTCACACAGCTGGGAAGTGTCTGAGGCTGGGTTTGAACCTAGGACCTCCCGTCTCTAGGCCTGACTCTCACTCCACTGAGCTACCCAGCTGCCCCCTTCCCTATTATTTTCAAGGGCATCACCATCCTCCCCCAGCCTACCAGCCTTAAATCAAATCCGCTGTTACAACTCTGGTACTAAAGTCTCTAGTAACTTCCCTCTTTTTGCAAAAAAAATCTACTCAAATAATTTTCTTACCTCATATTTTATTCAATTAAATTTAGGAATTTACTCTTTTTTTTTTTTATCCTGGGACTCCATTCTAGGAGCATAGGGCCACAACCAGTAGGCAACGGACTTGAACCTAGGACCTTTCGTCTCTAGGCCTGGCTCTCAATCCACTAAGCTAGCCCAGCTGCCCCTACTTTAGGTTGCAGTTTCTTTAGCAGATGTAGTTTTTACAGGGTGGGGTTGCTAGCCCCACGCCCAACCCTCCTCCTTTTTTCATCCGGGCTAGGGACCGTCCTTGGCCCAGGAGTGGTAAGGGTGGGCAGTAGGGGTCAAGTGACTTGCCCAAGGTCACACAGCTGGAAGTGTCCGAGGCCGGACTTGAACCTATAATTTACTCTAATTTACTCTAATTTTATAACAGCAAAAAAATCTAAAAACATAAAATAAAAATACTTAAATATTTTGTTGGCAAATTTCTTAATAATGTTTACATTCATAATACAAAATAGCCATTATAATATTAATGTGATAAATAGGCTTGCTCTTCTGGGAAAAATTCTCAAAACAAGCTGCCACTGATAAATACTGCATACCTCCTTCTCTGACACCACCATTTAGGTGCAGGAGCTCATTACCTCACACCTGGACTGCTGGAATAGCCTGGAAGCTGGTCTTCGGGCCTGAAGTCTAGCTCCATTCCAGTCCATCTTCTACTCAGTTGTGAAATTATCCTCTATTCAAGTAGTCAAATTAAATTAAATCTTAGATCTGTACACGTCATTCCATCCTATTTAACTGAAATGCCTCCTTCTCACCTAGGAGCAAATATAAAATTCTATTTGGCATTCAAGAGCCTTCAAAACCTGTCCCCTTCCTATCTTTCCCTTGATGTTCCTCACAGAAGACAAACCATCCACCAAACAGTTGACATTTTCATTGGCTGTCTCCCATCCCAGGAATGCTATTCCTCCTCACCTATACCTCCTGGTTTCCTTCAAGTCCCAGCTAAAATCCCATCTACTACAAGAAGTCTTTCCTGATCCCCCTTAATTGCTAGTGCCTTCATTCTATTGATTATCTCCTATTTATCTCACATATATCTTATTTGAACACAACTGTTTTCATGTCATCTCACCCATTAGTTTAGGAGCTCTTGGAGAACAGGAAAGGTTTTCTCCCTTTCTCAATATCCCCAGGGCTTAGCGCAGTACCTGGCAAATTAAAACAAGCATTTTTTTTAAACCCTTACCTTCTGTCTTAGAACCAAAACTGTCTATTGGCTCCAAGGCAGAAGAGTGATAAGGGCTAGGCATTGGGGGTTAAGTGACTTGCCCAGGGTCACACAGCTGGGAAGTGTCTGAGACCACATTTGAACCTATGATCCTGTCTCTAGGCCTGGCTCTCAATCCTCTGAGCCACCCAGGTGCCCCCAAAATGAGCATTTTATTAATGCTAATTTACTGACTGAATGTCAAAGAGACCTTGGTTTAATCTTTTGTGATTCAGCATCATGTTAAGGTTTTCAGAGGTAACGAAACATACATATTTAATCACACTATTCACATTAAAAAAACAAACAAAAAAAAAAAAAAAACTATTGAAGGCAGTCAGATAGCATAGTGACAGTCCTGGTTTCAAATCTCATCTCAGACTTCCTAGCTATGTGATCCTGGGCAAGTCATTTAACCCCATTTGCCTAGCCCCTGCCCTCCTGTCTTAAGAGTTGTTACTAAGAAAGGGTTTAAAATAAACAACTATTGATATTTTCATAGGAAGAAAATATTTTAAATTATTATTAAAATGAAAATTTATTTTAAAAGTCTCAATCTTTATCTTATCTTTTAATTCTTATTTCTGTATATTCTCTATAATATTGGTTGTTCAGTCATTTTTTAGTTGATTGATTCTTCCTAACTCCATTAGGGGTTTTCTTGGAAAATATACCAGAATGGTTTGTCATTTCCTTCTCCAGATCATTTTACAGATAAGGAAACAGGCAAAGAGGGTGAAGTGACTTTCCCAGTGTCACACACTAGTAAGTGTCTAAGGACAGATTTAAACTCATAAAGATGTGTCTTCCAGATTCCAGACCAGCACTCTATCCATTGTCACTTGGCTGCCCACTCTATAATGTACATAATGTCATTTCAATAGACTATATGTAATTTGAAAAAAAAAATTAAAATAATAAAAATATATCATATATATACATATATATATATATCAGAGGAACATTGTCAAAAAGTGTTTATTGATAGGGCACATAGCTGAGGCCACTGTATAGCCTATCAAGATAAGAGTTAATTCTCTATATATTCTCATACTTCAGTTCAAAAATATACGTACCATAAAATATGATGTTTATATCATGCACTGATCCAAGGTGGTACTAGAGCCAGTTACGGCTTTCTAGAGACCACTATTAAAATTTCAGTATGAGCATTTAAACTTAGAAATAGGCAATCACTACGAAATGGAGTTTGATTTGTTAGTTTCATTAATCCTGAACTTAAGTATTAATAATTCAGATTAAGCTTAGAATTGTCTTGCATACATTAATTTTTGTCCATAGAGATTACTTGTTAAAATTCTTCCTGCACATCCCTATTTTGGTCCCTGTTTTCTGTGATATTTCTGTCTCCCAATAATACCTAGTTATCACCTGCCTCAATATCTTTTAGTACTATCAATTGATATTCTGCAGAGATGCCTAAGTAACTTCCCTAAAGGTTGGACTATTTCATCCCAGTTTCATATTACCTACAGAATGAAATATAAACTTTTGGCATTTAAAACTGCTCATGACTTGGATTCTTCCTATCTTTCCATTGTAACTACCCTCCACATAACTCTATTCTATGGCCTAATTGCTATAGGCCTCACACCTCTCTGCCTTTGCACTGATTGTTTCCTTATAAGGGGAGAATCATCTAATCCTCATCTCTGCCTAGTGGAATGCCTTGCTTTCTTAACTTTTTTTGTAACTTTTAACTCCACTTGCAGAATTCCTTTCCTGGTGCCTCCAACTACTGTTTTTCCCTCTAAGGTTACTTTTTAGAAGATTTATCTGAGTATATCTCATATGTCCCCATTTTTATGAATGTTGTCCTCCCCTTAAAATGTAAATTCCTTGATGGCAGAGAGTATAAGTGATTATTTTATTTCTTGATGCACTTAACTCAGAGCCTGATACACAGTAAGTGCTTAATAAATGCTTGGTTAATATACTATGATCCTATGCCAAATTAACTTTACTGACAATGTTCCCTATGCCAGAAATACCCTCCCTCCTTTCTTTTTGCCTGAAGTTCTACATGTCTTAAGTCAAAATCACCTTCTCCACAGTCTCCCCCATTACCTTCTCCTACCTGACCCCCAAATGACTGGTTCCATCAAAATTTTTTGTCACTCTTATTTTTTGTTGCTTTTAGAATATGGTGTGTCAGGGCTATTAGTGTTGTGTCTTATTCCTTTAATTCCTAGAAATCAGCAGAAAGGCTAACTGGATTTGAATACTGACCCTATTTACAAGTGTGACTTTGAATAAGTTATTTCTCCTTTCCTTATCTCTAAAATAAGGGAGAAGATGGACTAAATGGTCTCTAAGGTCCTTTTACCTCTAAATCTATGATCCTAAGACTGTGTCCACCAAGATTTTGTCTGAGGCCTTGTTCTCTACACTCTCTTTCAGTGTAGTGATGGATGCATTATATACAGAGCTATATACTTCTCCCAAGCATTAATACTTTAATTTGATCATAGCTATTTGTCTATTTTTTTACCTTGTGTAGCAGGTTGTAAATGGCTTGAGGGTAAAGTCCCTTTATGATTCTAAAATTCTGTATTTCCCAGGATGAGAATCTACTCATCTTTGTGTCATACATGTAGCTAACATTACTTAAGTGTTTGTTTAATTGATCTCTTCCAGTTAAGGGCACTGCTATCCTTCCAATCCCCTGGGTTTACCACTTCATTTAACACTATCCTCTTTCCCATA
The DNA here is from genome assembly GCF_016433145.1 of Gracilinanus agilis. Classification (NCBI taxonomy): domain Eukaryota; kingdom Metazoa; phylum Chordata; class Mammalia; order Didelphimorphia; family Didelphidae; genus Gracilinanus; species Gracilinanus agilis. The sequence continues at coordinate 228,703,367 of NC_058130.1, forward strand.
CCCTCACACATCTAATTAATTGCCAAGTATTGTCAATTCTACCTCTACGAAGTATCTTGATCTTGATCCCCTTCTTTCTACTCACAGAGAGCCTCATTACCTCTCACTTGGACTACTGCAATGGCCTAATTGTTTGTTCTCTGCATCCAGTCTCTACCCACTTGCAACAGCTGCCAAAGTGGGGGAAAAAAAATGCTGAGGTATGACCAAATTACTCCTCATGCTCAAGAAGATTCAGTGGCTTGAGGATTAAATGCAAAACTTCTCTGGCTCCAGACTACCTTTTCAAGCTAATTACATATTATTCTTTTTTTATGCCCTCTACATTGCTGCCAAAATGGCCTATTTAATCTCTTCTGAAGTATCCCCCTCCTATAGGAAACTCAAAGCTGCTAGCTTTTTTCTGCATACAGGTTTTTCCTTTCCCCCTCCAAATTATAAGTTGCAAAAGGACAACTTTCATTTTTGTCTTCATAACATCAATAACTTTGCTTACTGTACGCTTGTTAAATGAAAGAATAACCTCATGCTATTCTATGTAGCCCAAGTCTCTCTCCTGAGCTCCATTCCTACATTACCAAATGACATCTGGGCATCTCCACTGGGATATGTTTAAGATATGTCAAACAATATGCCTGAAACAGAACTACTCATCCCCCTCTAAATCTACCTTTTCTCCAAATCCCCCAATTTCTGTTAAGGGTACCAAGAGACAAGACTTCCAATAGTCCAGACACACAAAGAGATAAATATCCCTGACTCACTCTCCTTCCCACCCCATACTCAATCAATAGATAAGCCTAGTCTGTGATAATTTCACAACTTTTCTTCCCTCAGTTCCCTTCTCTAATAATAACATAGCCCTACTAAATCAAGCTTTTATATCACCTCTCAATAAATACTACAAAAGCCTCCAGATTTGTCTTCTTACTTCCATTTTTTTCCTTGCCCATTGTAGCCAAAATAATCCTCCTAAAAAGCCCAAGTAGGAGCAGGTTACTCTCTGAACTAAAAAAATATTCAGGTTATCCATTGTCTGTAAGATAGCATATACAAAACCTGGTATATATAGCCTTTCAAAATCTAGCTCCAGGTTGCATTTCCAGATTTATTTCACATTACTCCCCCCCTCTCTTTTAAGACAAAGTGGACTACTTAGTTACTCCTAACTCAACATTCCATCTCTCATTTCATGTACTCCCCTATTTATTTCCACCTCTTGGAATTCTTAGCTTGATTCAGCTTGCTGAATTTAGCACTCCACTCAAAGCCTTGCCACATCTTCTAATTAATTGTTAGCACTCACTCTTTCCTCAAAATATTTTGTTTACCTGTGGTATCTATTAGAAAGCAAGCTCAGGGAAGCCAGGGAATGCTTAGATTTTTAGCTTTGTGTCCCTACTGACTTGCATATTGTTGTATTTCTCCTTTCTGTGTTTTTAAGTGCCTGTTACATAATTAAAATTCTAAGCACCAAAAAATATGGTTCTCATGCCTAAAAATCTATACCTCTTATTGCCTAATTTCTAAGCCATTTATTTATGTGTAATTTTCTTGCAATAGACGTGATAAATATCAGAAGTCTTAAGGATATTTATCTGTAAAAGATTAACAATTAATGCCGAAGTAGTTTTTTTTACTATAATTATACAATTTCTAAAGATGTAATTCTAGACTTAGAGAAGTTTTCAAATAAAAGTAAAGCAACATTGGGCATAAATTTTATCCCCCCTATTCTGTCTAAATCAACGAAATATTCTAAATACTGATCAGGGGGGAAAATAAAACCCTGCAGTTTATGTCCACTGAATACTTACCATTTTCAAACTTAAATGTCTATATAAATGTTTACACCAAAAAAGTACAACCATAAAGAACAATACTACCCTAATATTCATCAATCTACAACATATTTTTTAAAGTAGTACATCAAAAATTAATTTGGGGGGCAGTTAAGTGACTCAGTGGATTGAGAGTAAGGCCTACAGATAAGAGGTTCTGGGTTCAAATTCTAGTCTCAGACATCAAATCACTTAACACCCCTCCCCCCCACTGCCTAGCCCTTACTGCTCTTCTGCCTTGGAACCAAGACAATGTGGTTCTAAAATGGAAAATAAGGGTTTAAAAACATTTTTTTCCTACTTTTCCATTTTGGTAAACAGATTTTCTTCAAGATTCAAAATAATCTATTGGAATATCAATGAAACTCCAGAACTTTTAACATAGTAGAAAGCTTACTAGACTTGATCTCTGTTCAAATCCTTGCTTTTAACATTCTCTGACTGTAGGGCCATAATCAGTCACCCTGATTACATTTACATTCTACTTCATGGGAGTTGGGAGGAAAAGGACTTGTAAACCTTAAAGCATTATATAAATGAGATTTATTATTCTAAATTAACCTAAAGACTATGTTTTTAAAACTTGACATTAATAAGCATAATTTTAGACAATTATGTGAAATAAAGAAAACAGCTAGCTTTTATAAATCTTACCTCTTTTACATAACTGTTTAAAAGCTAAACAGAAAACAACTTATAACTCTAAGGTTTTTGAAAACCATGAATTATTAATGGACAAATTCCCTTTATTTCTTACCACTAATTTTATCCACCAAAGAGAAGATAGAGGAAAATCCTTTTCTTTGCTATATTTCTTAGTAGTTTCATTTGGCTCATGACTTTGTTATCTTTTGTTTTCACTTATGTCTGCATATATTAAAAATAAGACTAAGTCTCCCCCATAATGAATATGTATAATCAAAAATTGGCTGTAAATACATGCCACAATAAATTAATAGCTAAATCAAAGACAAAAAAGAACACTGCTAGTATAGAAATAGCACACAGATGATATATGAGTGATACAGTTTTGCTGAATGGAAAAATGCCACAAATTAAGTGCATATGAAAGATGAGAAAAAGATTCCTACCTTTAAACCGACTGCTATAAGATCTGTAACAACACTGTATGGAAAAAAAATGAAGAGAAAATGGAAAACAAAGTTAGAGAGCCAGTATTACAAAGGCAGAGGTAAATAAGGTTAAAGGAAGAAAGAAAAACATTGTTATAATAATGTAAATAAAAGTGAAAATGTGATGAGTAGTGGAATGTTTTTGCAAAGGAAATTCGACTGACAGACTAGTAAAACACAGTAAGAACAAAGCAAAGCTCTAAAGAGATAGATAAGAAACATGTAAATCAAATTCCTTGCAATTAATCATTTCTACAAAAAATTTGCCTTTATTCTGCAACTTGGCCTTCAAAATAAATTGCCCAAATTCTTCATCTTTCAAGTCAAATTGACATAAATAGTTTTTTAAAGTTCAAAAATAACTCAAAAGATTTAGAATTCCCTTAAGTCTTACTAGAATAGTAACAAGATACTGTCATTATTTAAACCAATAAAAAACATCAAATTTCACAAATGATTCCAAACATTATTTTCAAAAGCATGCAATCTAATAAAGTCCTAAACTCAAAATAGCTCCAAGAAGGAAAGAGGAAAAAAGCAATTCTGAATTTCAGTTAATTCAGCTGGGATCTGGGCAATATGCAATGACTTTTTAAAAACAGATAATTCAAAACTTGAATTTATGGTTCATCATTTTAAATCAAATAGTCAGAAGAGCTTTTTTCAGGTTGTGGGAAAACCTAAGAGTTTAATTAAACCCCCAGGACAAAATTATGAAAGGTCTAGAACCACACCTTTTAAAGGTGGGGCAGAACCTTTATAATTAATGTTCTGTGAAATACCAACAAAATTAATCTATTGAACCATAAGCAGACTACCATCAATTAAAACATCTCCAGATACTCTTAAGAGAAAAATGTAATTGTGCAAACTGAAAATTCCACATATTGAGCATCACCTGGAATCCCAAAGTCCTATAACATAAAAAGGTTTGTGTTTAAAAACAAAAACATACCTGATTTTGAATCTTAAAATTAATTCATCTGACCAAAAAAATTATTTTTACTAAATAACCTATCCTTTGGTTTACTATACACTAAGATGACAAGTTTTTGTATAATTACTTTTTGTCTAATATGAATTAAATAAAGTACATGTGTTTACTTTAATTTCAGAATGAACACATTTTTCAGTATCTATGTACCTACCAACTGCCCGATTCTTAAAGGAAGTCTTAAAAAAACTCATTCCAAGCTTTAAAAAAGTACTAGTATTTAAATGTCACCTCCTACTGGACCAACCCCAATACTACAATTAAGAAGTCAGTTTTCATTAAAGATCACTCAAGTTATCTGAATTAGAAGTTAACAATTCACATTCATAATTAAAAGATTCCAATATACCACCTGCTTTTACCTACGCACTTTCTAACACATGGCCAGGACAAGACATTAGTTCATCTTTTTTTTTTTTTTAAACCAGAGAGAGCCAGTCCTCCTGTCTCAGCCCTGACAAGTTATAAAAACTAGTTAACTTGCATCAACCACCTATTCATCTAATTGAACAGAATCCACATTACTTTTTTCTAGTAAAAAAACAACTTTCAAGTCGAAGCACTTCATGAAAAGCAAACAGAAGAGTCTACAAAATGCTAAACCACTTCAGTATGATTTGAAGACATTTGCTAAACTTAAAAGTTATTAATTTAAAAGTCATGAAACTAGTCGTAGCATTGTAAAAAAAAATTTTTAAGTCTTCAAATTGTTGTTTGTGTGATATCCTGTAGCCATATTCACTCTGCATTCAACTGAGCTAATCAGAAATAATAAAAGAAGGCTTAGCATAGTAAACCTACAGTAAACATCAAATGAGTATACATTATAGAAAAATCAACTTTTTTTTACGTGGTATTATAACTACCATTACAACCATATATAGTAAATACTAGAGACACAAGATTTAATTAGCAGTTTTTTACTGTTTTATCTCTTTGAAGTAAAACCACCAAAGATTTCTTTATTAATCTAAGACTTTCCAAAAATTTTGCATCAGAAATCGACCACCTGTGGGAACACTGAACAAAACTAAACACCAGAGTGAAATGATTTTATAAGTTCCTGTAAGAGTAGCAGCAGTTATTATCACTGCAGTTCTCATTACATAAAAAATTATAACGCGTTGCAGCCTACTCACCCTTTCACCAATGGCCTAAGATCTCAATCCAGGAATAAAATCTTCACTTCCCTCTTAACTTCCCCATTTCCCCAAGAATGTTCTCCATAAATATTCCAAGTCCATGACTTAAGCACATTTCAAGGCCAAAGTCGTTTCTGACTTAAGCACTTTTCAAGGCCAAAGGCGTTTCTCTTTTGTTTCCCAGTTAAAAAGAGTGTCTTTCTACCGATTCTAAACCTACTCCCAATATTTAAGTGCATAGGCCCTCTCCCCACCAAAAAAAGATCTACACTACACAAATTCCTCTTTTCTCTTTCGGCATAATTTCCTTTAGTTTGCGGGACCCCGGGGTGCCAAACCTGCAGAGCTTCCTTCACCTACCCAGTAAAGAGCAACTCCCTGAGAAAAGTGAAAGTCGCATCCACCCCCAAGACACCACCCGAAGCAGCAGCAGCAGGAGCAGCCACGGCTTAGCGGCTCCTCCTCCTCCCCGGCTCTCCAAACACCGTACACATACACACCATTTTCTAAGCGGAAGTGATCTGGGGGTAGTGGGGAAGGAACACCAACTCCAACTCCGGATCTCTGGCTTTCCAGATGTCTCAACACAGCAAGACGTGACTCGGGTTAGTCGGCCGAGGGGGAAAGGGAAGAGGGGGAGGGGGAGAGAACAGGAGGTGGAGGACTCGCCTTCAAGCACTCCACTTACTCTATTCACAGAAGTTCCGTGCCCAACCTGGAGCGGGCGAGGAGGGGAGGGGACTGGAGGGGGCGTGGAATGGGAGGGTAGCGAAGAGGGAGTGGGAGGACGAGAGCTGGGGGATGTGGGGGGGGA
>NC_058130.1:228719140-228829961 GCF_016433145.1 Gracilinanus agilis
GGGGGGGGGGGGGTAAGGAGAGGGAGGAGACTACAGAGCGCGGAGAGGAAGCCGAGCGAGACCGAAGGGGAAGCAGGAGCATTACCACCCCCACTGCCCCCCCCCAACCGCCCCACGCCCCCTCCCCCGCACACACGGCGCCGCACCCAGTCTCGGGAAGGTGAGGGGGCTCCTGTGCCCCCTCCCTCCGCTGCCGCCCTCTCCCCAGCTTCCATCCAGCAAAGCCCAGGGGCCGGCGCAGGGATGGCGGAAGAGGGGGGGGGGGAGCGAAAGGTCCAAGAAGGGCGCGGGGAGGCTCAGCCGCACTCCTCCAGCTGGCTCAGCTCGGGAGCGGGGAGCCCGCCTGCACTTACCCATCCATGGCCCAGGAAGGTCGGGATAGCTCGGGCGGGAGGGAGAGAGGCCACGGGGGAAGTCCTCGGGCCGGCGGGCCTGGCGCAGCACAATGAGCAGCAGCCCAGGGATTCGAGGGCGTGGACGCCGTAGGCGGGGGGAGAGGGGAGGGAGCTTTGGGAGGAAAAGGCGGCCGGACACCAGATCGGGCCGCTCTGGGATGCAAGGGAGCGGCGTCTCTCTCCAGAGCACCCAGCCCCCTAGCCAGCCGGGGAAGGAGAGAGCTAGAGAAGGAGGAGCGGAGAAGGGAGCGCGCCCCCGTCACCGCCTCGGGACCGGCAGCTCCTCCGCCCGTCACGCGGCTGCTAGGCGCGCCCGCGCGCGTCCCCGCCCTCGAGAATAGACTCTCCACCCCCGCCCGTCGCGCGAGCGCGAGCCTTTCAGGTTCCCTCCTCCGCCCAGTTTCCAGACGCCCCGCGCGTACGCGCGCCTCTCCCCACAACCCCTCCCGGCCCCAGCCGGCGCGCGCGTGCGCGCATCCTTGTGCAACCTAGCTCGCCCCACCCCAACCTCCCTTCTCCCCCGCCGCGCCCCACCTCCTTTCCTGTTTCTTAGATTCGTGGAGAAACGAGCGAGCAAGCGCTCTAATACCTTTGCTTCTGCCTCTGTTCTTCCTTCTTTCCTTTCTTCCGTCCTTCCCTTTTCTCCCAACTCCCTCTCCAGGAAGAACATTCAACTCTACTTCACCCAACTACCTAGACCTAAAGAGGAAAGGGCAATGAGGTTGGTGTCACTTCCACCTGGAGGAATTGCAACCCCCCTTTCCCCCTCCCCAACCCGTGATCCTGGAAGGAGGTAGTCCTGGCCGGGAAGGAGCGGTGCCTTGGAAAATTCCCCGCTGCACACGCACACACACTCAAACCCACGCCCTATGTCTAAGGTTTTCTCTTCGTAAAAAAGAAGCAGTGTCTGCTCAGGACAATCTGAGGCTCCCGGTAGTCCCTTATTTCAGTTATCCGCTCTAAAGTCCGTAGTCAGGCACCAACCAGGATGGGAGGGGCAGTCAAACAACGGATAAACAGCTAGCACACCCCTGTAGGTTTGGTACTTACCCCAAACCGCTCATGTCCAAAGAAAATACCCCATTTTTGAGGTTCCCAGGACTGAAGCGTCACCATATCCATGTAGCTTTCTCCAAATGAAACGCAGTTTCGGTTGTAAAATTCAACAGGCATCAATCAGGCACCTAAGAAGGGCAAGAAAGCAATTGAGGACAAGAAGCTTAAACTAAGCTGGGATCAGATGGTTAGCCGTGGATTCTTGCAGTTCAGATCAATGTGCGCGGCTTAAAATCATAGAATGAGAGAAAGATTGTGTGCAGAACATGAGAACATTTGAGGCTATTTTTAGCCTCATCCTTGCTCTCACATTACTGCCTATGCTTGAATTAAAATGTAAGATGGAGAAACTATCGGAGTTAAAGATGCGTCATGAAATGGGAGACGGGCTCTAGAAACTTGGGTTGAAGATAGGAAATGCTTGGATCTCTCCAACCCACCCACCCCTAATATCTTCCCCACCTTCTCAACCTAGAAAATACCTTGAAAAAAGAGGGGGAATAGAATTCTTGTGTTTAGTCCCAGAGATCAGGACTAGGTAGTAGGAATTGCTCCGAGGCAGAGTTAGGGTCGATTTAAGAGAAAAGTTCTAACAATGAGGGCTGTTCAGAAGTGAAACGGCCTGCCCTGAGAAATGGCCGGTTTTCCCTTTCCCAGAAGGGCTGGATGACCTCTCATTCAGGGATGTTACAGAAGGGATAGATATCCCTTATATATAGATATGGTTAGATAAGGGTTGAACTAATTATCTGTTAAGGTTCTTTATATCACTGAGATTCTGTAGTCTTCACACCATAGAGGTCTGATCCCGTCTCACTATTACTCTAAAATCTTCAGTGGCTCCCACTTTTATCTGACCCATTAAACAAAGTACAGCCAGTTTGTGTCAAAGGTACCAAAGACCTGAGGCCAATTCTTTAACCACTACACCTTGCTGTGTCTGGCTATGTAAGTGGAAAATAATAGCTCATATTTATATAATCCTTTTAGGTTTGCAAAGTGCTTTATATATCTCTCAGTTGAACCTTACCATAATCCTGTGAGGTAGATATTATTATTATTATGGTTAAGAATTTTTAAAAAAGATATGGGGTAGGTAGAAAGAGGAGGGAGTAGGGGATTTCTGGTGTAGGAAAAAGAGTAGCCTTTAAGGTATGAGGTAGGAGAATAGTTTGTATTGGGGAATCACAATATTTCAATTTGGCTAGGCTATATATAAGGGAAAGTAGTGTTCTATCAGGTTATAAGCAGACTCTGTAGGGCTTTGAATGCCAGGCTAAAGAATTTTAAACTATGATCACCTGCTAAATTTTTGACTCCTGGAAGTTAGGGACAATTTATCTTTGTATATCCCTCATATCCTAGAATAAAGTGATACAGTAGTAAAATAATGTGATTCAAATAGAAGCCACATATTGAGATATTTATTTTGTAAAGTCCTTTTTAGATTTTTTTATAGTCCTCATGCTTATCAGTCTTAATTACATTTTAATTTTAAATTAGATAATATGCAATGATCCCACTACTGGGGGAAATTTAACTTGATTCCAGTTTTTTGCATTTACAAAATAACATGCCAAGAAAATATTTTTCTTTGTTTTTTATTACACTTTCAGAGTAGAGTCCAATAAAGGGATTATAGAATCAAAAGGAACTTTTGTAAACTTTGTAAACTTTTATTTTAAAAAAGAATTTTTTTAACTTTTATTGGGTAAAACAAAACTGCTATCCAAAATATTTCTACAAACTTAAAATTCTACCAGAAATGAATGAATTTAGCTTTTTCTTTCTTCATGACTCTGCTAGAACTGAGTTTCAACCCTTTGAATATTTTTATTAATTGAATGGATAGGAAGTGGACAATCTACTCTTAAGAGATACATTCTATACTAATCTTTCATAGCTACATAGCCTTTACTAGCTATATAACCTGGATATATCATTGTCACCTCCTATTATAGATAGTCAGGGCCATTTTTTCCAGCATGGCACTGTTAAAATGCACTGGTTTTTGTTTGTTTGTTTTCTTAAAGAAAGGGGCATATTTTCTCTTGAAGATTTTTTTAACTGGTAATAATCATGAGATGAAGGAGCTCAACTGTTTCTGGACATAAAAAATGACATCAGGGATTTTACCCTGACTCAGTGGGCATTAAATCAGCTTTGCGGTTCCTTCACTGGGGTACTAATACACCCTGCTCAGCCAAACCTGACTCATATGCAATTTAAAAAGTGTCTGAGAGAACGGAAAAGCAGATAGCAGGTAAGGATCCAAGAAGTTTGCAGATATCAGATCCATAGTGGGTTCCTGTCCCACTCAGAAGCCAGGTCACAGAACAAATAGCAAAAAGAAACCTGAGTAGTGTCAATATGTCCTGTGGATTCTGGGTCAGAGCCCTGTGTGATTCTTCACAATTGAGTTCCATACTCCATGACTAGGAAAGGTGTACCCCGCCATTGGCATCTTCATTGATCATATCAGTTATACTAGCATGAAGGCAGCTATTTATCCATCTCCCATTTACCCTGAAAAAAGTAATAAAGGTGGGGAAAAGTGGTGAGCACTTTCAAGAACCTCAGACAGGAATTGCCATTGAAGGGATATACAGCCTTTAGAGGTGACTGTGACTATCTTTCACATGGGAATGGTACCGCTTCTGCCAAAGCCCACTACAGTATTCTAGCCCATTGTCCATGGTCAATTGATTTTAAGATGGAGCTCAGAAATTATATTTGTCATTGGTAGAGAGGGATCCATGCTTGATTGACTAAGAGATGAAAGCTCATCATTAATGAGCTACTATTCTGGATATGAGGACAGAAAGAGTAATGCTATGATCTTAATGTTGGGATTTAAAAAGAAGAGGCTATTAATCGAGCAGACAAATTCTTTTGGAGACTACTCTATCCTGGACTGAGAAGAGTTGGTACTAATTGAGATTTTCAGGAGAGGGTTGATTGAATGATCATCTCATGGTCAATGCAATGTAAGTAGAATCATAGGACTTAACAGAACTTACCTACCTCACTATAATACCTAGTGATAAATGAGAAGCATTAAAAAAGGGTTATAGACTTGCCCAATAAACCAGTAAATGGGAAAAGAAATGTGTAAAGCCTGAACTAAATGGTCACCAAGGAAATCCATAGGAGTGAAAGACAATAAGAAATTCAGTTTTTCCAGTGGCAGGAGCATTGAGAAAGTCATTGGCTTTGTTTTAGGTATGGAACGTCAAAGCATCTGGTTTAATACAACATGAAGAACCATGCTCCCCATAATAAGCTATATTTTTGGAACATCTTGATAATAGGTTACCTAGAATTTGTTGAGAAACTGGGGAGTAGCCCTCCAAAGGTGAGACATCACCAGAATATGTGATGATTAAAATAGGAAGACCTTTAAAGGGAAGGCTAATGTGCTAGGAAACCATTCCTCTCATGTGGCAAGCAGATGGCAGTGGAAGACAAATCATTCTGGGAGTAATTGATATCGAGGTGGCTGGGATAGTCTGGGTTGCTATGGTTACAATGGCACACTTCCCACAATGAATGGAACTTGCATCAGTGTAGTTTCCTGGAGCTAGGACCAGCTCAGCTAGGGTCAGGGTCACCTCAGGACCCTCCCCTAGAACTAGCAACAATTAAGGGACAAGGGGCCCAGAATCCCTTTCATTTACTTGCTAGACATTTTTAACAAAGAGAAAGAAGTTCAGTTGCCACATTTTAAGTTCTCCCACAGAATGACTTCCCTGACATTGCAATACCATATATGGATTCACGTAATGAGCAAGAGTTGACATCTGCAAGCATATATTCAAGGAAAATATGAAGACAGTTTATCTGACCTCTAGATAAATAGTTCTCAAATTATTTGTTCTTAGAACTCCTTTATACCATCAAAAATTACTCATATCTCAAAAAACTTTTGTTTATATGAATTATATTTACCATATTAGACATTTAAATTGATCCATTTAAAAATAATTTATTGACCGATTCACTTAAAATGACAATAATAAACCTGTTACTTGTTAACATAAATAACATTTTTATGAAAAATATATTTTCCAAAATAAAAAATTAGTTAAAAGATTGGCATTGTCTTACATTTTTTTTTTTGCAATTCTAATATCTGCCTTAGTAGAAGTCAGCTGTATTCTCTTCTCTGCTTCTGCATTCAGTATGGTATGTTAGGAATATGTTGTTTTAAAGTATATAAAGAAAATCCGGCCCCACAGAGATATGTAGTTGGAAAATTATTAATACACAAGTATTATTAATTATATTTATATATGGCATATAAATATAATTAATATGCAAAATGATTAATAATAAGATATGTAGTTGGAAAATTATTAATACGCAAATAATGTTTTAGAATTATTATGAAAATAGTTTTGACCTTGAGGATCCCCTGAAAGGGTCTCAGGGACCCCATGGGTTTCTGGGACCACAACAACTGCTCTAGTTTAGAGACAGGGCTGCCCTCCTATGACCTATAACAGTGATGGGCAAGCTTTTTAAAGAGGGGGCCAAAGGAAAGAAAATGCTCATCTGTCAGTCTGTTTCTAAGGCAACTCTTTCAAAGTTTCATTGTATTGTATCCTGCTCACTGTATTTGTCAGATTAGGAATAATGCCGGCCATAGCGTGCCCATCACTGACCTATGAAAAGGAGAAGCAATATAATTATTTGAGTATAGGGAGCTCATCTGAAAAACTCCAAAGGTTATAGAATATTCATATATTTATATCAAAGCAGATTTGTGGGAAATATATGTAATCTTATAAAATCAAATTCAAAAAAGGATGGAAGCAGGGCAGCTAGTTGGCAAATCTGGCCTCAGACTCTTTCTAGCCATGTGACCCTGGGCAAATTATTTAACTCTTGTTGCCTAGCCTTTACAACTCTTCTGCCTTGGAACTAATACATAGTATTGATTCTGAAACGGACGGTAAGCATTTTTTAAAAAATGAATGGAAACCAGCCATTCTTAATTTATCTGGGCATTACAAATAATAATAATATTTGACATTTATATTTAAAGTTATAAAAGCACTTTACAAATAAAGTATTTCCTACTATTCTTGTGGAGAAAATGAAGTTAGAGGACAATTTTACAATCATGTTTTTAGACCAGGTTAGATGACAGAACTAAAAAAAAAATTGTTAGTGGATTAATAAAGAGTAGATGTCTCCTATGGAATATTTTAGGGTCTGTGCTATTTAACATTTTTTATCAAGAATGTAAATAAAGTATGCTCAGCAAATTTGCAGATGACACAAAAGATAGCTCAGTATCTAAAATGAATTTCATAGGCTCAACCATTGGGCTGAATCTATTAAAATGAAATTCAACAAGGATAAATGTAAAGTCACACCTGGGCACAAAAAATCAACTTCATAGGTATAAGATGGGAGAGGCATAGATAGACAACAGTTGATCTGAAAAAATTGTGGGTGGGTGGTATGGACTGCAGGCTTAATATGAATTAACAGCATGATGTGGAAACAAAAAAGCTAATATGTTGAATTTGGAGGGGAAACAAATATAAAATAAACTGCTAGCTAATCTTACTTCTTTTTTTTAAAGAGGAAAATGAAACTGATAATGTCAAAAATGAAAATGAAGAATTCACAGTGAAAAGGAAATAAGAGCAATTATTAGAAATTCTCATCAAGTTATATGCCAACAAAGCTGATAAATCAAATGGATACATATTTATAAAATATAAAATTTAACAGAACAAGAATTAGAAATTTTACATACCCTGCTCTCAGAAAAAGAAATTTAACAAGTCAGGAAGGAAAAGTCTCTAGGACTAGATGAATTTACAGATGAATTCTATCAAACATTCAAAAAAATTTTTAATTCGAATATTACATTATTTATTTGCCAAAAAATAGGGGAAAAAAAGTATTGTGTGCTCAACCTAACTCATACTAGTTCCCTGAGTTGTTTTAGTCTGATATTGGAACGAAACACTTATAGGTCATTTCAACAGTTAATAAAAGGAGGTTTACTGGTTTACTTAGCCATAGCATAGAAAAAAAGATATTCCAGTTAATGAAACTTTGTCTGGTAAGCAAGGTAGTGTAGTGACTCAGCCACCTTGGAATATTTACCAAGTCTGAATGGCCTCAAATCTATGATTATATTGAAATACAGCTATTGAAAGATTTTTAAAAGTTTATAAACCCTTGGCTAAGAAACCTTACTTTAAAGAGACAGAAAAAAATAGCAACAAAATTCATCTAGAACAAAAGGTCAGGATTCTTAGGGTAAATTTTTTTTAAGTCAAAGGGAAATAATAAAAAAGATGGGTATAAAAGAAATAGCTCTCAAGCTATCCCTACATAACAGTAAATATTAAAATTATTTAGTAGTGGTTAAAAAAACACAAGAGTTTATCAGTGGAAGAGACGAAGTAAATAAGTCACAGAAGCAATCAGATTGAGTAGCATAGTGTTCAGTAAACCCACAAACTCTAGCAATTGGGTTGAGAACTTCTTATTAAACAAAAATTGCTGGGAAAACTCAAAAGCAGATTAGCAGAAATGAAATTTAGATCAACCTCTCATACCAAATACCATTAAATTCTAAATTGAGACATAGCCTGGTTATTTAATATTGTGTCATAAACTAATAGAGAAGCAGAAAAGGATGTACCTTTCATAACTATGAATAGGGAAAGAATTCTTACCCACACAAGGGATAGAGAAAATCACTTCAGATGAATGAACTATTTTGATTACATAAAAGTTTTTGCACAAGCAAATCAATACAGTAGGAATTAGAAGGGAGATAGTTAACTGGTAAAAGTCTTCATAGAAAATTATTCTGTTAAAGGCATGACATCTAAGGTATTTAGATATCAGAAATAAATGCCAACATAAAAATTTTTAAGGCCATTCATTTACAAATAGATCAATAGTCAAAGGACATAAATATAATGAAAGAAAAAGAGAAAAGAAGGAGGAGGAGAAAGGGAGAGAAGGAGGAAGAAAGGAAAGGAGGGGAAAAAAGGCAAGCTGTCAACAAGTATACAAAAAATGCTCCAAATTTCTAATAAAAAGAGAGGTGCAAATTAAAACAAGCTTGAGGTTCTCTCTTATACCCATGATACTGAGGATAACAAAAGAGGAAAATTGCAATTGTTGGAGAGTCTTTTAGAGTAAAACACATTACTACATTGTTGAGGAATCAGTGAAATGATCTTAACCACTGTGAAGTGTGAATCAGACTTTGTCTAGCATCAACAACTTTTAAATTGATCAACCAAAACTAAAAACACCCCTACTTAACACTTTGTAAGCCATCAAGTAAGAGAATTCACAAAATATAAGGAATTAAATTAAGGGTTTGACTAAAATATATGAGAATTCTAAAATAATATGGTGGTTGCCTATTTAAAATATGATAGCTCAAGTCAAAATGACTTTTAATAGCGTTTATTTACAAAAGGGTGGAAAGTGAAAGTAGAGAAATACAAAAAGAGGGTAGAGAAGATGTCTACTCTATCACACTAAATATTGCTCCAGTGTTTGGCTCAGCCCAGCAAGGCTTGTCGTCTGGATGACCCAGAGTTCCACCCACATGGCCTCCTCCAAGAAGGGAAGGTCTCTGGAACTAATCTCTCTACAGACACCAGGAAAAGGAAGGCCAGCTACTCACTCAGCCAAGAGGCAGTCCATGTCCCAAGTTAGCTCCAAGAGGCAGGTCACCAGTTGAAGACAACTACCAAAGACAACCAGGACCTCTAGCCTAAGAAGATCAGGACTTTTATATTCCTTTTTGTCCCTTCCCCTCTTCATAGGGGCCAATCACAGCTTCCAAATTGTCTAGCACTGCCCAGGGGAGCAGTATCTGTGGGATTCACACCTCTCATCCTCTGAATGTGTCAATTCTTATCATAGACCTCGGAAGGTGTCAACTTTTTATCATGAAATTCACAAGTTTCTGATTGATTGGGTTAAAAGGGTGGAGCTCTCCAAGTAAATGACTCCTGAATTCTCTTACTTCTCCAAGAAAGTGACTTGTGAATTCTCTTACTTGATGGCTTACAAAGTGTTAAGTAGGGGTTTTTTGGTTGATCAATTTAAAAATTGTTGATGCTAGACAAAGAAAGTCTGATTCACACCTCACAATCTCCCCTATGATTCTTTGGGAGACATTTCCCCAATGAATCATTTAACATAACCAGCTTTTACTTCTGAAGATCTTCTAGCTAAAGGTGCATACCACATTGCACTTTTCCAAGAGGAAACAACAATAGTTAGAGATAAGAGGGAAATAGAAGAGAGAGAGAGCAAAACCAATGTTTGCTAGGTGCATTAACAAATAAGCTAATTAGGGGGCAGTCCCCTTTGGCATAAGAGTTTACTTTCAGAATAAATGTGTTCAACCCCCTTCAGTTCAATCAGTTACACCCCAAAGTTCATTCTGTATCTTCATGATGCAGTGGAGGTTTCTTCATGGCACTTTCTCCAAACAGTTTATTTTCTTGATACAAGGAGTTATCAAGCTTCATTTCCTGAAATGTTTTCTCAAACATTTTTTTAAATCTTGGATTTTATGAAAGTTGTACACTACTCTGGAATGTATTTGAAACTATTCCCCAAAAGACACCAAACTGTTCAAACCCTTTAACCTACCTCAAGGAAAGAAGGAAAGAACTTATTTGGACAAAAATATGTACAGCACTGCTTTGTGCTGTTAAGAGATCTGGAAATAGTGGCTTTCATGAATTGAGCAGTGATTTTTTAAATTATGGTATATGAATATAAGGAAATATTGCACCATAAAAAATGATCAAAGGGATGAATTCAGAGAAACCTAAAAGGACTTTTATATGAATAGATGCAAAAGGAAGTGAACAGAACCAATGGAACAATTTATGCAATATTTACAACTATAGAAAGTAAAATAACTGTGAAATATTTAATACTATGATCAAAACAATCACCAATCTGGACTAGAAAAGTGCAACATAAGACATACATTTTCAGATAGAGGTCAATGTATTCTTTTGCATGACTATACTTTACAAGGAAAGACTTTTGTTTTTGGATGAGGAGAAAAGTTGAAGAATAGTCATCACAACAATTTGTGGAGCACTTTAACATTTACAAAATGCTTTACATCCGTTATCTCATTTTATCATTATAACAATGCTGGGACATTGGTGCTATTATTAGCCATATTTTATAGATGTAGGAACTAACCTTGAGAGAGTTTGAGTAGCTAGTGACACAGCTAATAAGCGTTTGAGGGAAGATTCAAAATCATGGAGTTCTGATTCCAAATCCAGCACTCTGTGTGCTTCTCTAGCTGCCTCTCAAGTAGTAATTGTTGAGTCGTACCCAACTCTTCCTGACCCCATTTGGGATTTTCTTGGCAAAGATACTGGAGTGGTTTACCATTTCCTTCTCCAGCTCATTCTATAGATGAGAAAACTAATAGTATTAACTAAAAAAAAAAGTGATAGCCTTAGAGCCTGATTGTAATGCTTCCTTCTAAAACTGAATAAACAATATGATAGCTTGAGACAATCAGTCCAAGAGAGGCAATATCAATCCAGATTGAGAGAATCCACCTCACAATGCCACATAAGTAATATCCTTTCAACATCATAAGGCAATGTACTTGTAGTCCTTTTGTCACCATATTTTTGCTACTAATAACATCGATACCACCTAGACCAAATATTTATTGTTTAATTATGAGCCCATATGTTTTTCTTTTCAGACCCCTAACAAAAACTTTTAGGATTCTATTACTTCCCCACCTCTCATTTGTTACTTTTGATATCAGACATCTAAATAAGTCAGTGAAACAAGAGGGACATTTAATAAATGCATGTTTTTTTGTGAAGTTCTAAATGCTTGTTATAATCTTTTGTGAGATGACCTTGGATTTTTTTAAAGCTGTACCAACAAAGCATACCTTCTGGCAAGTCCCATACAACTAATAAAATTATTTTTCTCAAACATAAGACTGAAAATGTCATTCCCCTATTCTATTGACTCAAGAATCAGCCATAAAATGCTCTTTTTTGGCTTTTTAAACTCTCCAGACATGCCTCAACCTACTGTAATTCTAGAATCCACCTGTTTGGCATTATAGAAAGATGGGATTTAGGGTCTTTGTCACAGAGAATTCTGGGGGAAAGTCACCAGAATAGAAGGAAGGAAGGAAGTTTATTGTGTGGCATCCTCCATTTTGGCATTGTAGAAAGGTGGGATTTAGGATCTTTGTCATAGAGAATTCTGAGAGAAAGATACTGGAAATATAAGTTAGCAAGGAAGTTTGTTGTATAATCTCCTCCATCTTGGCATTATACACTTTGTGTCACATTCTGCATCATCCTCACCCCACAACTTTTCTTTTCAAAGAGACTGTGACCAGCTCCTACATTATCCCTGCTGAATCTGATGAGGGTTTGTTGCTTTGGGAATAAGGACAGTAAATAATGACCAAGTGGTCTACAGAAATCTTTCCTGTCCCCCATACCTCAAAGTTGGGAAAGATACTATTCTTCTAACTGAACAACTATTCTGAGGCCTAACTCTTCTTCCCATGAGGAAGAAATGAAACTAAGCAGAAAGCCATTTTGTGCTTTTACTGTCAGGAATACCTAGCACCTTTATATCCAATAAGCTGCCTCCCTTTTTCCTTTTTGCTCTGTCTCCTGTTATTGTATTAAAAACTCTCCTTTATATAAAAGATATTAATTGCCTCTAGTCCTTGTTGCATAATCCATGCTAGAGCCTTAGATTGAGTGAGGGAAAACTGTTCAGTATGAGGAAAACTGGGGAGACACTCAGTCTCTTAAGTAGAAATAAAGGGAAGGTGGCAAAGTGTTGATGTCTTCTCCCCAGAAGTTCATGAACCTTTTCTATCACTCTTGATTCTTATTCATTAGCCAGCTCAAAGTTGATTTACAGGAGAGAGTATAAAAAGAAAGAGATTAAAATAAACTGAAGTGAATCAAAAATCTTTTAGTCTTAAAAAAAAAAAAAAGATAAGTCCTTTGGAGCAAATCCAAATCAGTCCAGTTTGAAAGGAGAAAGAAGAATGCTACCTGTGAGTACTATGTGGATTTCTTTGGCATTCATTTGTTGGGGTATACTTTCTTCTTGCTCTACTATATCTATCCCTCTTTTCAGTTGTTTCCCCAAGGAGTGAGGATATTTACAGAGTGAAGGTCTCTCCTCAGTCCATCACACATCACTCTCTTAACTTACATCCCTTCGTAGGCATCTCTTTCCACGTGTTTCTCTACCTTATATGTAGAAGTGTCTTTTCAGAGAATTTTTTTATTCTCCCAAGTGGCCACTCTGTTTCTTCTTAAATGGAAAGAGAACTTAAGCTTCAGCATCCTTACACATCACTATAGTCGTTATGTATGTTGTGTTCCTGGTTCTGCTTGCTTCACTTGGCATTATATAAATCTTCTCATGCCCCCTTTATGAGTAAGTGAATGAATGGGCCTTGAAGGACTTACTAGGTGCAAAGCAGTTCTTACTCTGCTAAGCACAGGGAATGGGGAAGTGGGAGGGAATAAGGAATAAGCATTTATAATAGAACTTACTATGTTAGGTACTTACTACAAATATTATCTCATTGGATCCTCACATCTCTGCAAAGTGGATACTATTATAATCCCCATTTTATAGTTGAGGAAACTGAAGCAAACAGGGCTTACCAGGGTCAAATAGCTAGAAAATGTCTGAGGCCAAATTTGAACTCAGGTTTTCCTACCTCCAAAACCTGAGATCTACCTATTTCACAACCAGCTACCTCCAATATACATACATATAATAATACAAAAGCAAGGCAGTCCCTGACCTGTAGGAACTCACATTATAATAAAGGCAGACAACATATACTGTAGGTTTCAACTGCAAGTCAGATGAAAAGGCCTCATGGTCCTTAGGGTGACAAGGCAAAGAAAATGGTAGTTTTCTGTTTGTTTGTTTGTTTTAATCTTTACCTTCTTAGTATCAATTCTAAGACAGAAGAACATCAAGGGCTAGGCAATTGGGATTAAGTGACTTGCCAAGGATCTCACAGCTGAGAAAGTGTATAAGAGTAGATTTGAACCCAGGTCTTCCCAATGCTAGGCCTGGGACTCTATCTACTGAGCTACCTAGTTGCCTCTAATGCATCTTAAAAACAATTCCTTCCACTGATAAAAACCATGTCCATTTCTGATGCTGGGTCATTTGATAGTGTCAAGGACTTTGATAGCAAAAACTTTCATTTCCAGGTCTTCAGTAATTGTGACTGCTAAGGAGGCAGGGACTGTAACACCTGCAGAAGCAGTTGCCAAGACTCCTCTCCACAGGGGCTGATTCCCTGGCTGGTTGTTGAGGCCAGGCTGGAAGTGGAACCAGCTACTATTCCCAAACCTCTTGGGCTTGCCTGCCCATTGATGGTGGTTAATTAGCCATTGGTGATGGGCGATGTCAAGGATGGCTTAGTAATATTCCATGACATTCCAAAATCTGCTTAGCCATTCCCCAGTGATGAGCATCTACTTTGTTTCTAATATAAAGAGTGCAGCTATAAATATTTTGGTGGATATGGGGTCTAGGCTTTTTATAGATGACCTCCTTGGGTTCTACACCTACTAGTAGAATCTCAGAATCATAGAACAATAGTATTTTCATCACTGTCTTAGTGTAATTCCAACTGATTTTCCAGAATGACTGATTAATTCATTTGTCTACCAGTCGTGTATTAGTGTGTCTATCCTTCTGTAACCTCTCCAACACTGATTATTCCCATCTTTTATAATCCTTGCAAATTTAGGGGTGTGAGGTGAAAGCTCAGAGTTGTTTTAATTTATATTGCTCTCATTTATAGTTTTAGAGCATTCTTTTTTATGGTTGTTAATAGAATGCAATTCTTTTGAGAATTTTCCCTTAATATCCACTGACGCCTTGGAAAATGGTTTTTGGTATTAAATGTCTGGGTTGTTTCCCTGATATCTTTGATATCAGATAATGATGATTTTTGAACAATGAATAAGAAAAGTATTTCTTGAAAGAACCTTCCACTGTGCATGGTGGTACACACCTATAATTACTGACAATGTCTCAGCAACCATATCTGCCAGTTCATCTATGTTGGGTGACTTGAATTCATCAAGCTAGATGCTCTCTTGCTATTGTTCTTGTTCAGTTGTGTCCAACTCTTCATGACCCATATGGACCATAGCACACCAGGCCCTTCTGTCTAATACTATCTCCCCAAATCTCTCTAAGCTTATGTTCATCACTTCCATGACACTATCTATGCATCTCATTCTCTGCTGTTGCCTTCTCTTTTTACCTTCAATCTTTCTCAACGTCAGAGTCTTTCCCTGACCCTGCCTTTTCATTATGTGGCCAAAGTATTTGTTTCAGCTTCAGTATTTGACCATTCCATGAATAGCTTGAATTAATTTCTTTAAGTATTGACCAATTTAATTTCCTTTGACTCCCAAAAGTCTTCCCCAGCACCAAAAATTAAAAGCATTGATTTTATAGCCCTCAGCTTTCCTTATAGTCCAACTCTTGAAGCCGTACATTGCTACTGGAAAAAAACAGTTTTAGATGTATGGACCTTTGTTGGTGAGGTGATATCTCTGCGTATACTGTCCAGATTTGCCAGATCATTCCTTCCTAGGAGCAAACATTTTTTAATTTCATGGCTACAGTCACCATCCGTTACTTACCTTGGATATCAACTCTCTATTAACTCTTTTGTCCTATCATTCCAAAGGCAAACAATCTTCATTGTCATTGTTGTTTAGACATTTTTTCAGTTGTTTCTGACTCTTCGTGACCCCTTTTAGGATTTTTTGGACAGAGATACTGGAGTGGCTTGCCATTTCCTTCTCCAGCTCATTTTACAGATAAGGAAACAGAAGCACATATGGTTAAGTGTCTTACCCATGGTCGTCTAGTTATTAAGTGTCTGAGGCTGGATTTGAACTCAGGAAGATGAGTCTTCCTGACTCCAGGCCTGGCACTCTATCCACTGAACTATCTAACTTCCCCCATGAACCTTGACAGAAAGGAAAATGAGAAGTAAACAGCTATATCTTCTCTTTTTTGTCAATTATCGGGCTATCCACCCCAAGAAAAGTGCTTATCTCTCCTTTAATCCCTTTATTCTCTCAATATAGCTTTTAAAAGCCTTTGTTGTTATTGTTCTTCTTCTTAGCTTTTCTTGACAGCCCCAACTCATTCTAAGCTTTAAGTCTTCTGGAACTATTTTTAAAGGACCAGGCAGCATTCATATCTAACTTCTGCTATTTGCCTTTGCTTCTATCTTCTTTACATTTCCCAAAATCTAGAAGGCACATGCCAGACCTCCTCCTCCTTTTTCTTTTCCTTCTCCCTTTTTAACCTCTTCTTCCTCTTCCTCTTCTTTCTTCTCCTCCTCTTCTTTCTTCTCCTCCTTTTACTTCTCCTTCTTCTTTTCTTCTCCTCCCTTTTCCTTCCTCCTCCTGAGACTAACTTTAGAACATATATGAACATTCTAGGAACTGAGTGTAGGCTGCTTATCACATGATAAAGAGAAGCCTTTTTGATTGCCCATATACCAAGAACTAGTGATCCATTTGAAAGGCACTATTAAACCTGGTTCTCTCACTCTTAATTTTGGTCCTTTTTTTGGTTTTGACTCCTTCCTGACTGCATACTAGTGAGAGAAGAGAGACTAAACCAGTGATGGTGAACCTTTTTGAGACTGAGTGCCCAAACTGCATGTGAGCACCCCCTCCCTTTGCCTTATCCCAAACAGGGAAGGGAGGAAGCACTCCCATTGGGCTGCTGGCCAGTAGGGTGGGTCATGCTTCAGCCCCTTTCATGGCCATTGGAACATGTTCTCCTTTGCTCATTCCATCGGGGAAGTCTTCATATTCTTGGGGTTAAACATCTCCCTAACTCACAGAAGGATTTGCAGCCTGTTGGTTACTATTTTAAAACTAATCAACGTTGATTGTTTAAATGAGGCTAGGGCACTGGGCACTAGTGGCAAACAGTAGAGGGAATGTCTCCAGAATGACTCAGCTCCACACATGCTCCATGGAATGACCCCATAGCAGATCCCAGTCCAAAAAATCACTGATTACACTGATTACTACCCACCCTTCCCCACCACAGCTGCCAATCATCAGGTAAGGGGAACTTATCCTAATTACTCTTATAACAACTAAAATATTAGTAACCAATGTAAATTAAGTCAACGTTAAGAAGCAATAAAACTCAGGTAAAATGCAAAAAACAATGTTAGTACTATTTAATCAAAGACAAAGCTCACATCTATTCTGTTAACAACTAGTAATCTCCAAAAGTATAAAAGTGATACTGTTAGTCATAATAGTATACTATTAGTCATAATCATAGTATTAGGACATTTTTAGTCATAATTAAGAAGGACTATACATCAGGCCAGTGGTTATTTATGTGTATATTGGGAAATACCCATTGCATCAAAACAAAATACACTGACAAATAAGACCAAGAATGCTACAGAGGATCCTGTTTAAACTCTCTTGCTTCATGTTAGTCTCTCTTTTAAAACAAAATCTGTTGGGTTTGTCCCCAGGGAGGTAGATATAGCCAGGTATCAGAATCCCTTCAAAGTCAAACAGCATAGCCTGGGAATGAGTAAATGAGCTGTTGGCACTCTACTGCCATTTTGCTCTTCTAATCTCCTTGAAAAGAAAAAGTAATTGATATGTTTCTGGTACAAACAGGCTAGTTCACACCACATCTGTTATATACATTTTTAAAAGAAGATTCAGAAGGCAATGGGACATGGTGAGCACCAAATATTACCAAAAATAAGAATCACTGCATCCTAACAGTTAAAAAACAGCAAGTTACTCTTGTGTCATTCATATCAAAATTAGCTATCTAGTTGAAGGAAGTTAAATCATTGGCTTGCTAGAGCTCATAAAAATCAATAAAAAGAAAAAAATTAAATAAGAAGAAACCAGGAGTACTATAGCTCTAACCAAATATGCTTAAAGAAATAATTGGCTCTCCTCAAATGGGAAGTGGGCAAAACTAAAAGACATTAACTCTAGTTATCATTTCTAAAAAAGTTGAAGTGATTAAAATGTTGACTATGAAAAAAAAAGGCTGAAAGAGCCAAAAGATTGCCTCAAATATTTAATTACCTTGCCAAGTGGAAAGATATACTAGGAAAGGGAAACACTGGTTTAGAGTACAGAATCACCTAGAAAAGCAGCTAGGTGATTGTAGTGTTTAGAGTGCTGGGGTAGAAGTCAAGAAAACTCATCTTCCTGAGTTAAAATCTGGCTTCAGATACTTACTAGCTGTGCGACCTTGGGCAAGTCATTTAACCCTCTTTGCTTCAGTTTTCACATCTGTAAAATAAGCTAGAGAAGGAAATGGCAAACCACTCCAGTATCCATGCCAAGAAAACTTCAGATAGGATCAGAAAAGTCAGAAACAACTGAAAAATGGCTGAACAACAACTATCTGGAAAATGTTAAGGAAAAGAAATAAAGATTAGAGCAATATAGTCTAATAAAATGCCAAAAAGTAGAGGGGGAGAGACAGTTCTCTCTGCAGAGAACTTAACTAAGTCAGATGATCCTAAAATCTGTGGTTGACAATAGAAGGTCAATAAATACATGTGAATCAGAACAGATCTTCTGGTCTTTTTTAGAGTTATATTATCATCAGCACACATAATGTGGAACAACAATTATTCCACAACCTCACTATCCATATAGAAATTGAAAGCTTCACATTACCATGTAACATGAAGACGTCAGGAAGAACAGTTGAATCTCACCAGAAAAAAAAAAATCTATGTTGGGTGTGGAAATGACAATTTTTAATGTCTCTCCAAGATTCATTTTCAAGATTTTAGAGAAGATTTATAAAATAACGTTAAAGATCAGATTGAAGATCTTAAAGTCAAATGATAAGACATCTCTAACTATTAATCATACAAAGTATACCTATTTTGTTTTTTCTATAATATCTTTGAATCTTTTAAAATCATAGAATGATCTCTGTGATTCTTGGCACTGTGATTCTTGGTAACCAAGAAAGTTACACATAAGCCATTGATTTCCATCAGAAGAGGGAGTTTCCCCACTGGGGGATTATCGATATTAATAGATTCACAATTTTAGATCATTGAAACCTGAGAGCTAGGGGATACAGTAAACAGAGTGCTGGGCCCCAGAGTCAAGAAGACTCATTTTCCTGAGTTCAAATCTGGCCTTAGATACTTACTAGCTGTGTGACCGTGGACAAGTCACTTATCTGTCTCAGTTTCCTTATCTGTAAAATGAACTTGAGTCAAATCACTCCAGTATCTTTGCCAAGAAAACCCCAAATGGGGTCCCCAAGAGTTGGCCACAACTGAACAACAACAGACATTATATACAAAGAAGAAATGTTCTAGGCATTCTGATTCAAAGTAGGCTGCAAAGCAGAGTTGTTACTAACATTTCCATTTTTCATAATCCTAAAAATGGCAATAAGGTAATAATAACTAACATTTATATATGTCAAACTTTGTGCTAAGCACTTTACAATTATTATCTCATTTGATCCTTACAACAGCACTATTGTTGGTGCTATTATTATGCCTGTTTTACAGATGAAAAAACTGAGATAAACAGAAGTTAAATGACTTGTTCCAGGGTCACATAGCTAGTATGTGTCAGGTTAGATTTGAACTCGGGTCTTCCTGACTGCTGGCCTAGCATCTTCAAGCCACTGTGACCTCTAGATAAGCAATAGCAACAAAAAAGGTTAAAACATTTCTATTTTAGAGAACATCATTGCATAACTTGAAACTGAACAAGAAAATTGTGGCACAGCAATACATTACTTTAGCAAGGGATAAGGGTTGAAGATAAACCCACAAAAAAATCATCTGTATTTTTATGTATCCTCAAACAAAATGAGGGCAAAACTAATAGGAAAAAAGAACTAGTTACAGTAATGATAAATCATATTAAATATATAGGCATTAACTTACCAAGGCCCGCAAGAGAAATATATGAAAACAAATCCAAAAGGATTTTGACAGAAGGAAGAGCTGAATAAATGGAGGGATGCCCCTGGGAACCAGAAAGCATGGGGTAGAGGAAGCAAGCTGTGGCTGCCCTTGGTAGATAAGCATCAGGGTGTGAGGACAGGGCAGAGCAGTTCAGCTGAGGTGGGGCTGGGAAGGGAGCATCAGAAACAGGCCCAGAAGGTACCGAAGTCAGTTTGCTATGCTTGCAGGGCTACTGGACTCGAGTTTAATTGGTATGATCCTTGCAGTTTCTCAGTGTTGGCCAATGAGAAGATGGGCAAAACAGACAACAAAGAGAGACCTCTGAGATGTTTGCAAGGGTGTGTTGGGATTTTCCCATTGTCTTCCCTGGTAGTATTGTGGGTGGCCCCAAGGGTTACACATATGGGAAAAAGTCAGAAGCATGTCTATCCACTGCAGCACTCCAGTGACAATTCTTTGTTCTTTATTTGGTTGAGATAATAGAGTAAAAATATCACTATTTCCCAAATTGATTTGTAGGAAAATAATAATAACTAGCATTTATATGTTTATATAGTGCTTTAAGAATTGCAAGATGCTTGTAAGTATTAGCTCATTTTATCCTCATTACAAGACATGGGTAGGCAATATTATTATCCTCATTTTACAGGTGAGGGTACTGAGGCACGTCTAGGTTAATACAATGCCAGTCAGCAAACTAATGTAGCATTTTATTTATTTGTTTATTTTGCTTGTTGCTATTATTTTCAGCTTGGTTTTATTTTTATTCTTTGTTGTCATCCCCAGGCTATTGTAATACCAGTAGGATTAGAGGTCTGGTTTTCCTGGTGAAAGCATAAATGAAGGATAAGTAAGGTATCAATTTACACAGTTAAAACTAACAAAATTCACATGGAAAAATGGAAAGGAATTGATGTTAGTCATGTCTGATTCTTCTTGACTCCATTAGGGGTTCTCTTGGCAAAGATACTAGACTGGTTTGCCATTTCTATCTCCAGCTCATTTTACAGATGAGGAAACTGAGGCAAACAGGGTTAAGTGACTTGACTAGAGTCACACAGCTAGAAAGTGTCTGAGGATAGATTTGAATTCAGGTCCAACTGACTCTACAGCTGTCCCTCTATCCATTGGGCTCACCTAACTTCCCCTCATCCCATAAAGAGGACCTAAGGGAAAACATAGTGAAATAAGATTCACCCTGGAAGGTTTAAAAATATACTATAAGGGGGTAACTAGGTAGCTCAGTGAATTGAGAGCCAGGCCTATAGATGGGAGGTCTTGGGTTTAGACACTTCCTAGCTGTGTGATCCTGAGAAAGTCACTTAATCCCCATAGCCTAACCCTTACCTCTTTTCTTCCTTGGAACCAATACATAGTATTGATTCTAGGATTGACGATAAGGGTTTTATATGTGTGTGTGTATGTGTGTACATGCATATACACATACTTTACATACTATGATAAAGTGGTGATTTAAAATTTTATCTGGAAGTAGATTAAGATAATAAGATTAAATAAGGCTAATTACCTAAAGCAAAGATTAATAGGAATAACAATAGACTAGAACCTAGTGAATATAAAGATATACTTGATAAACTCAAGACCATAATACATGAGAAAAAATCATTATTCAATAAAATTAGTGGTGAAAAATGGATGTGTTGAAAAATGAGTTAGTCATAGCTCCATGTACTAAAATAAACTCCAATTGCATCCATGACCTAAATATCTTTAATGGAAGAAAGGGAGAATTGCAATTTTTTTCACTTGTAGATTGAAGGATATATTTATCTCAAATAAATAGAAGAAATGATTGGACAGTGAATTTGATGACACAAAATAAAAGGATTCTGTGCAACAAAAAGCATTTCTTTCAAAATAAAGCAAACAACTAGTAGAAAATTCCTGACACTCAGAATCTATGATCAACTGATATAAATCTGGTTAGTAACAATTCTCAAATGGGGAAATGTTTAAATAAAGGGCATGAAAAGACAATTTTCAAAAGAGAAAATATTTATTTCAAAGGAGGACAAAGTAATTCTGTCTCTACCTCCATTGATTTTAACCCAGATGACTTCTACCAAGTTCCTAGATTTCCACACATGAATGTATATTCTTAAAATACATTTTATTGTATATAGAGAATTTTATATTTAAATATAATTTGCCTTCTTGAATAAAGATTTCTAGT
Source organism: Gracilinanus agilis (assembly GCF_016433145.1). Classification (NCBI taxonomy): domain Eukaryota; kingdom Metazoa; phylum Chordata; class Mammalia; order Didelphimorphia; family Didelphidae; genus Gracilinanus; species Gracilinanus agilis. Next base: position 228,740,835 of record NC_058130.1, read on the forward strand.
TCCCTTTTCTTGTTACCCATGCTGAATACATTTGTGAGACATTGGTGTCTCAGACCATGGGCTTTATTGCTGGCTATTTCTTGGGTTTGTCTCCTGTGAGATTCTGGATTATCTCTACCTCCTGTGTTCCTCTATAATATTCCTATGTCATTCTTCCTCACCTCTGCCTCTTGGAATCCCTAGAATCCTTTAGAACTCAAGTGCCACCTCTTACTTGAGGCAACTCCTGGTTCCTTCATTTGTTAATTGCATTTCCATTCCAAGGGGCAGCAAGGTGGCTCAATGGATTGAGAGGCAGGCCTAGAGATGAGAGTTTCTGGGTTTGAATCTGGCCTCAGATACTTCCTAGCTGTGTGACCTTGGGCAAGTCACTTAACCTCATTGCCTATCCCTCAGCATTCTTCTCCCTTAGAACCAATACACAGAATTAATTCTAAGATGAAATGTAAGGGTGAAAAAAAAATACCATTCCCACTCTCCAAATTGCTTTGTTTATATTTTGTAATAACTCATTTGTATTCATATTTTGGGACAACAGAAAGCAAGTTCCTTGAGGCAAGGGCTATATCATTTTTTTTCTTTGTATCCTCAGGAACTAGCAAAGGTTTTGATGCATAGTAGGTGTTTAATAAGGGCAGCTAAGAGTGTCTGACCTCTTCTTCCTGAGTTCAACTCTTACCTTAGACACTTACTAGCTGTTTGACCCTAGGTATATCACTTCATCCTGTTTGCCTCAGTTTTCTTATCTATAAAATGAGCTGGAGAAGGAAATAGCAAAGCACTACAGCATTTTTGCCAAGAAAATCTCAGATGGAGTCGTGGACACTGATGGTGTGTGTGTGTGTGTGTGTGTGTGTGTGTGTGTGTGTGTGTTGGTGTGTTAAAAAATGCTTTTTGAACAAATGAATACAAAACAATGGTAGGATTTTTGCTTGCCAAATGCAAGTGTTATATGACTGTAGGCCAGAGAGCTATGCACAGCATTTAAAGAGGAGATAGCAGACTTGGAATCTTTTTGTCTGATGCAAATGCAATCTATTGATGAATGTTAGTATACCAGGCCTTTGTAACACCAGCAACATAAATTTCCTATCTGCTCCTCCAGATGAATGATTCTATTTCTTTTCATTTTTTTAAACAAACATTCTGGTAATATATTTGTTCCCAAGCAGCAATGCTTTCCAGATCCTAAGGGTTATGAAATCTTGGGTAAGAAACTAAAGACCTTAGGGGCCTAACTAGTATTTTCTTTACTGTTGCTGATCAAAGGACTTCAGAAGAGAAAAATAAATTTGGGAAGGGTACAGCTAGCTGGTTAAGAAAGTGTTGCCTGAGACTGGGATTCAGAATGCTGCCCTGTAGGTTAAATAGCTAGTCTTGACTCAGGGGACAGAGATGGATGAACCTGAGGAGAGCTGTAAAAAATGTATTTGCCTGAAATATTGCAAACCTAACCAAAAAGGCTTGAAGCAGAAAGGAAGTAGGGAGAAAGGAGTCTCTGCATACCTACTAAGCCGGAGAGCAAAGAAAGTAGTGTCAGGAATATGTTTATAAACTGATGAAGAGTAAAGCAAGGGATATTGGGCCGGAGTGGGGGGCAGCTAGGTTGCTCAGTGGTTAGAGAGCCAGGTTTAGAGATGGGAGGTCCTGGGTTCAAATATGGCCTCAGACATTTCCTAGCTGTGTGTTCCTGGGCAAGTCACTCAACCCCCATTGCCTATTACTCTTCTGCCTTGGAACCAATACTTAGTATGAATTCTAAGATGAAAGGTAAGGGTTTTTGTTTTTTTTTTTTAATAATAATTTTTATGTAAAAAAGGACTAATCAATAAGTTCAATTCTCATGGGCCTGGCCAGAGTGCATCCACCTGGTTCTTTGGGGATTCTATTTTGGAAGAGTCAGGATGATAGCATGTAATGGAAATGGTTTGAAGAAACTTTGGAGCATAAGTAGGCGTTGGTTCCAGGTCTGCTAACCACTTGGTAGGCAGCAGCCTCTGGTTGGCTACAGCTGTGGAATCAGACCTGGAGTATGTGGCAGAGGCAGGGAGGTTTCATCTTATCTTCTCTTGGTTGGTCTCGCTTCTACTCTTGGTTTGACTCTTTCATGGACAGTAACCAGTTAGAGACAAAGATGTGAAGGGGAGAGGCCCGAAGTCTTTTCTCTGTGAAGTTGGAATAGAGTGCAGAACCTGGAGTTATAAAGGTCCATTTTCCTGAGTTCAAATTCAGCCTCAGGTACTTAGAGCTGTGTAACTAGGCAAGTCACTTAACCTTGTTTGCCTCAGTTCCTGGTTTGTAAAAATGAGCTGGAGAAAGAAATGGCAAAGCATTCCAATATCTTCGCCAAGAAAACCCCAAATGGGTCGTGAATCATCAGACACGACCGAACAACAACACTGGCTTCATTCCAATGTGAATGTGAGTCTCTGTTCTTTTACTTGCCTTGGAATTTGTTCTCTAATTCTGGGTGAAAAAAAAAAAAAAGCTGGATCTGAAGACTATGGTGTGGTAGGTTTGGGAAGATCAGGTGAGCAAGCTGTCTGGGAGTCAAGGCTTTTCCAAGTTTAACAGCCACTGATGCAAAGGAAGGAGGACCAACCTTTAGGACACAATCCAGCCATAGCAATGCCACATGTTGATATGAATTTGTAGAAACGGTGCCAAGTCTGAGCCCACTCTTCGTAGAATCAAGGCTGGTAAAAGGAAAAGGGTGCTCCGGAAGTGTTGGAGAATGTTTGTATTGCTGAATTTGCTCTATCTTCAAAGTAAACATTCCTTTGTGAAAGCTAATTGATATTAATTGGTTAAATGGCATTAAAGCACTAGCCATTGGAAGCTTGAGCTGCTAACAGAAGAAAACAGATACCCCAACTCTTCAAGGATACCCCTAGAATCCCGAGAGAGGAATGTAGCCAGCTTAACACTGGAATAGTGAATCCAGAGACTACTAGCTACATTTATTTACCTGTTTGTTCACTGTTATTATTGGCAAACATGAGCATTTCCACATATAAAGGATAGAAAAGGATGAATGCATGTGAAACTACATCTTAATTACATGTAGCTTGCATTTCTTTATAAGTCATATTATAAATTCCACATAATTTCAAAACCGTCCTGTTTATCTGTATTTCCTTCTGAACATCCTTCTGTCTTTTGATTTTTTGGTTTTTTTTTTTTAATGATATGACTTTTCTCCTTTCTGGCATCACTCATGAATAACTTTAAATAGCAAACAAAAGAGCTTATATTTGATCCAAGTAACAAGAAAGAACCAGGGTGCTTATCTTCACTTTAAGGATATCACTTTAGAAGCTGGGTAGAGGATGAATTAGAGAGGAAGAAAAAACAGAAGCAGAGAGATTAATTAGGTTATTACAAAAGTGTAGGTGAGAGAGGATAAGGGTCTGAACTAGAATGGTAATCTTGTAAGTGTAGAGGAGGGGGTAGATTCAAGAGTTATCTTGGTGGGAGAAGGGATGCATCTTAACAACTGATTGGATATGAGGAGTAAAGGAGAGAGGCCTTGATGATCCCTGGGAATTGCAAACCTAGGTGACTGGAAGAATGGTCATGCCCTGGGCAAAAATTGAGAAGAAGGAAGGAAGGAAGGGAATGAGAGAATAAATATTTATTAAGAACCTACTATGTAGTGGGGTGGGGGGGCAGCTGCGTGGCTCAGTGGATTGAGAGTCAGGCCTAGAGACGGGAGGTCCTTGGTTCAAATCTGGCCTCAGACACTTCCCAGCTGTGTGACCCTGGACAAGTCACTTGACCCCCATTGCCCACCCTTACTTCTCTTCTGCCTTAGAACTAATGCATGGTATTAATTCTAAGGCAAAAGGTAAGGACTATTAAAGGGGGAAAAAAAAGAATCTACTATGTCCCAGACACTATGCTGTGTTGTACAAATATTACCTCATTTGATCCTAACAACAACCCTGCATGGTAGATGTTATTATTATCCCCATTTTATAACTGAGGAAACTGAGGTAAACAGAGGCTAAGTGACTTTCACAAAATCACATAGCTAGTAAGTATCTGAGGCTGATTTTGAATTTGGGTTCTTCTTGACTCCAAGAGCAGTACTCAGTCCATGCTACCTAGCTGCTTTTAGCATAGATCAGCATAGCAAACATTATGTACAGTTTTATTATTTTTATTATTTATATTATTAATCAATTATTAGAATAATTAAACAATCAAGAGTTATATTAATATTATATATTTGTTATGATTATATTATTAAAATGATAACAAATTAAAGATTATATGCTAAACATGATAGTTAACTTAATATTTCTTTTCCACTTATTTTTAAACTATTATAAAAAACAATCCATAGCCTTTGTTAACATACACATAATTTCAAATGTTTATTGTAAGTTTCCACCATTATGTTGCATCTGTTGAGCAGGTTGTTGAATTAAGAATTAGCTTTATGTGAATTTTAAAATTTTTATTTTTACCTATTGCTGAATTTTGGGAAAACATATTATAAATTTTTTTAGGATGAATAAAGTGTTTTAAAACCTTAAAAGTTGTCAAGGTCTTAATTGTTAGGATTAAATATAATAACAGTAGCTGAGATTTTTAGTTTTAATGTTTGTGAAGTATTTTACATACATAATTTATGAAGCAGCTAAGTAGTCAGCAAATAGAGGATAAGAGTTGTCAGTCAAGAAATGTGAGTTCACAAGAAACCTAAACAAATGTGACCCTGAAAAAATCACTTAAACTCTATTTGCCTCAGTTTCCTCATCACAAAAAAAGAGAAGAATAACACCACCTCACAATGTTGTGAGGATCAAATGCGTTACCTTATTCAAAAACCCTAAAGCACAATGTAAATACTAATTACAATAATAATTCGAATAACATAATATATGATGATATATAATAATAATTGTGATTATGATGATCTCAACTCCATGAGGTAAGTGCTGCAGATATTATTTTTTTAAGCCTTACTTTCTGTCTTGGACTTCATACTAAGTGTGGGATCCAAGGTAGAAGCATGAAAAGGGCTAGGCAGTGGTGGGTTGAGTGATTTGCTCAGGGCCACACAGCTAGGAAGTTGAACTCAAGACCTCCTGTCTCGGGGCCTGGCTATCCACTGACCCATCTAGCCACCCCATACAACTATTATTATAATTGCTTTAAGATGAGAAAACTGAGGCTGAGAGACTGAATGACTTGCCCATGGTCACCCAACTAAGTGTCAGAGGCTAGATCTCTCCTGATTCCAATGGTCTCTTTCCACTATACCTACCAGTAAAGATTCTGTGTTAAAAATGTATAAAAGCCATTGAATAAAACACATCTTTGTGCCATCAGCATCCCAATATAGATATTTTGGGACAAATACTTTAAACAACATACCCATTAGTAGACAATGGTTCTCTTTGGGCCCTTGGGAAGAAATCCTCTGTGACACTGGCAAACCTTAGTTAAACATACCTTTTATCTCACTTGAGATGGATACTCGTATCCACAATTATAACTGTCACAAAATATCACATGATTTTAACAACTCTACGTGAGAAACATTATTTGAGGACAGCCTAGGAGTAGCTATAACCTTTGCGGTAGGTGGGGGAGAAAATGACTGCAACTCCACTCTTTTGTAAAACAATCTATTCAAATAATTTTCTTAGCTCATATTTCATTCAATTAAATTTAAGAATTTATTGTAATAACAGCATGAAAATCTAAAACATAAAATAAAAATACTTATACATTTTGTTGGCAAATTTCTTAATAATGTTTATATTCATAATACAAAATAGCCATTATAATATTAATGTGATAAGCAGGCTTGCTTTTCTGGGAAAAATTCTCAAAACAAGCTGCCATTGATAATACTGCTACTCATAATTCTTTTTCGACTGATAATTTAGATGGATATTTTGTCTTATACAGTAGAAAAATTCCATTTCACACAAAAAATTACAAATGGTTATTAAACTTGTATCGCTGTGATAGAACAGAGACTGCTTAATTTACCCAAAGGCAAAACATAATAAGATTTTCAGGTTCAAATGTTTGTTTCAACATACTCAAAAATAAATCTATTAACTATTCTTCTTTGGATGGATTACCACCAAATGAATCATATTTATCCATGACAAATGGGCCCTTTATCCATTTATAATTAGAATCCCCAACATCTATTGAGCTCTGACAGTGCCAAGTCCAATAAAATCATCCCATGTGACATCATTTTTATTTTTTAAACTGTCTAATGAAAATTTCTTTTGATGTGGCATTACTATCAATAATTTTGCAAAGTAAGTTTCCTTAATATCAATTTCAACAACATATTACATTCATATATACATTTATATACATATAAATATATATTCATCTATATTTTATTATGATAGTACTTATCTATCAAAATTTCCCCACAATATGGGTTAGACCCACACATTATATTTATCCCAAAATCACTTATGATTTTAACAAACGTATGTGGGAAACTTTATTTGAGGAAAACCAAGAAGTAACTATGAATCTCTTTGGGGAGGAAAAATGGTTATAACCTTTCCCTCCAATAACAGGGATTATTAGTCTTATCTAAAAGGAGACAAAACAGTTCCTAGATCTGATTGACCCTTGTTTTCCTGATTTAGTTTCCTGTTCACCAAAGGGCATAAAAGACCACCCACATGTGGCAGGGCCCCTTCTGACTGGTGGATTTCTGAAGACCATGTGAGTCATCATATTCTTAACCACATCCTACTCCATTGACCAGAGGAACAGAGAAGCTTAGTGTCACCATATCCTTGCCAAATTAGAGCAAAGTACACTGCTCCATGACTTTCCAGTGCCCCATTTCAATCCAACATTGAACCTAAACTAAGAGAATACTGATGTTATAGCTACTTCCAATTGTTTGTAGGTTTGTATGTTATATTCTGAGTCTAGTCCAACTCCAGCCAGTCCTATGATACTGGATTGGAGTTAAAGAGAGATGAGCCATTTATGGAGCCTTCAAAAATAACTAAAACCCATGTTGATAATGTATTAAAAAGATAGTCTCTACACTTTAAAAAGGTAGTAATTGGGATAAAAAAAGTAACAATGCTTTATCTCTGTATTTACATCAGCAACTGGCTCTCCAAAATCAGAAAAGTATCTTCATAGAGCGATTAGAATTTTACTAATACATCTACTGTCAACTTCTCAAAAAGCTGGTCTTCTCTAAGCTTCAGGCAGCAAAAAAGCCAAGTGGCCACTGCTCTGAAAGGACCAGCCCAGACTACCACAAACATGCTGTTCCTACCACGTAATCTAATAGAACAAATTTCTTTAACAGCATCTGTTGCTTCATCTGCTTGTGGTGCAAAATAGGAAGATTTTAGTTTCTCATTTAGATGATTTCAAAGGTCTTTTGACATATGAACAGTTCTATTTTTTACCCAAACTTTTTGAAGCTGCTTTATGTATAATTCACCAGATATTTTGACCATAATAATAGCTATAAGTAGCATCATTTAGGTTATTGAATGAAGCATTTTATACTTAGTAATTCTGTATACAATCATATGCAATATAAAAAACACTTTGGTTGTCACAGATTTTTTTTTTTTTACGTTTGCTTTTGCTTATTAAAAGCATCTCATTTTCACTGGAAAAATATCTTGCCTTATTGACATCTTCTACAAGAACATTTTTAAGATTTCATTTTAATTTATTAGGTTGCATGTTATCTGCAGCTAAAGCATTTGTATAAACACAGTGGTCATTCTTCTCTATCAGTCTTCCTGATATACTTGTTGGGCAGAATGAAATAAGCAGAACTGGGAGCACAATTTATAGAGTGACTACAATATTGTAAAGACAAATGCAATGACTAACTGTAACTATAGCAAACTGACAACAAAACATATTGTCTACCTTCTGGTGGAGAAAAAGAATAATAGGTAAAGAATGAGATATACCTGTCCGGACATGGCTAGTGAATACATTTGTATTATGTTGTGGAGATTTATTTGATACAAGGGAACCATGTTTTGTTTTTAATTCAGGGGAGGAATATGGAGGGCCAGGGTGGTGAGTGATAATAATGAAACATTAAAAAGCATTTCAGAGAAAAGAAGAAGGTTCAGAAGGCACATAAACAAGTGGTACAACTTTGAAACTAACATGCTGAATTTATTATGCATATTTTTAAAAGAGACAAGCTGTTTGTAGTAGAGTTTGGCTGTTTCATGTTCCTTTTATGTGGAAATGTTTATGTTAATTGATGCATGTTGCAAAATGACAAAAATTCAAAATTATTTTAATAAATAACAGTACTTATATAGCACATGCTTTGAAGCAACTCCCCAACCTCCCACTTGCCTTGATGAGTCAGGTCTCCAGAGCAGAGCTACTACATCTCCTGAGGCCTCTAAGGGTATTCCTGAGGGGTTGGGAGGTGGTTTTGATGTGCAGTTTTCATGAGCTCCCACCAGTGTGTTGCTTGCCATGATTATCAACTGAGACTCATTTAATCACCAGAAAAGTATATTTTAGAAAAGGGCCCAAAGTCTATGGTGTACTCTCCTATCAGTATGTAAAGAGTCTTGGAGAAAATGGGTTCATTCTCAAAGAGCACTTGCAACAGAGAGGTAATATAGTTCTTTGGAAGTCCTTTTCTCTCCTTCCTGGAATGCTCAAAAAGTTCCCCTTAGGCACGATGTTGGTCAGTCAGTCAGCCAATAAGCACTTATTAAAGGCTACTGTGTGCTGAGCACTCTGCTAAATGCTGAGAAAACAGAAAAAGGCAAAACCAATCCCTGTTCTCCATTCCTTGATGTTCAATCATTTCAGTAGTGTCTGACCCTTCATGACGCCATTTGGGGATTTCTTGGCAAAGATACTTCCTTCTCCAGCTCAGTTTATGTACAAGGAAATTGAGGCAAAGGGTCACATAGCTAATGTTACATAATAAGTGTCTGAGGCTAGATTTGAACTCAGAAAGAAGAGTCTTCCTAACTTCTGGCCAGGCATTTTCCATTACACCTCACTACCCCAAAATTTACTTATACATGGACTGTGAAATAAACCAGGGCCTCTGGAGTGGCAGGAGAGAATTCTGCCATTGAGCCATGCATAGAAGATATCTTGTTCTCCATACAAGTACATATAAATGAAATATATATATATAAAATAGATGGAAATGATTTCAAGGAGAAGACCCTCGCATTAAAGAAGAATGGGAAAGGTTTCTTACGGAAGAAGGATTTTACAGAAACTTGAAGGAAGCCAGAGAAGTCAGGAGATGGAGATAAAAGGGGGAGAGAATTCCAGGAATAGGGAGGCAGCCATTAAAAGGCATAGAGCTGGGAACAGAGGGCCTTGTGAGAAGAACAACAAGGAGGCCGGGTCACTGTCTAGGACATGAATGGAAGGGTGGAAAGAGGCTAGGGTAGTGCCAGATGTTAAAAGAGAAGTACTACAATGCTGATGGGAAATTCTATAGAACTCCAAAGTTTGTAAGATCCTCCTCTGGCCAAGGCAGGAATGAGAGAAAACCAAAGACACAGTCAATGTGTTCTCAACCCCCTAGTCCACCCTGTCTGTGAAGGACTCCTTTTTCTGGGAAGGTAGATAAAAGGCTTTAAAACCCAAATGGAGGGTTTTATATTTGATCATAAAAATAACAGGGAGTGCTTGGAATTTATTGACTAGGGAGATGAGATAGTTCAACCTGAGCTTTAAGTAGATCACTTTGATAACTGAAGGAAGAGGGTAGATTGGAATAGGGAGAGACTTGAAGCAGGGGACCAACCAAGAGGCTATTGTAATAGTCTAGGCATGAACTGATAAGGGACTTCAGTAGAGTGATGGCAGCATCAGAAAGAGAAAGGGCTGTATATGAGAGATATTTCAAAGGAAGAACAGACCTGGCATCTATTGGATATGGGGTGGGGTGAGAGAATGGGGAGTCAAGGATGAAATAGAAGTTGTAAACCTTGGCGACTAGGAGGATAGTCAGGACCTTCACAGAGGAAAATTAGGAAGCAAGAAGAGATTTTGGGGAAATATAATGAGTTTTGTTTTCAGGTTGTTCAGTTTAAGATATCTATATCTTTAATATATATATATATAAACCCTTACTTTCCGCTTTAGAATCAATACTGCGTATTGGTTCTAAGGCAGAAGAGTGGCAAAGGCTAGGCAATGGGGGTTAAGTGACTTGCCCAGGATCACACAGCTAGGAAGTATCTGAGGTCATATTTGAACCTAGGACCTCCCGTATCTGGGCCTGGCTCTCAATCCACTGAGCCACCAACTGCCCCAAATCTAAAATATACTGAAGACATACAATTTGAGATGTTCAATAGACAATTGGAGATGTAAGCCTGGAGGTCAATTGAGAGGTTAGAGCTGAATGAATAGATTTAAGAATCATTTGCATGGAGATAATAATTAAATCATGGTAGCTTATGATATCACTTAGCAAAACAGTAAAAGGAAAAAGAGAAAAGAGTCTAAGACAGAAACTTTGTGGACACACAGAATTAGTGGATTGTGTATTTTCTTTGCTGTTTTTATTTTGTTTTGGTTTGATTTTTTTGTAGATCTGTGAATATATGTGTAGTCTGTCTTTGACTCCTGATACAGACATTACTACCATTACTACTATTCAGGGAACAATGCTAAAATGCTGATGGAAAATTCTATAGAACTCCAAAATTTGTAAGGTCCTCCGCTGGCTAAGGTAGGAATGGGAGTAAACCAAGGGTACATTCAATGTGCTATCATTCTCCCTCAAACCCCCTAGTCCACCCTATCTCCAAAGGACTCCTTTTGGTGAGAAGGCAGATAGAATGATCTCTCCTTGTAATCCTATGAATAACTTAATACTCAACTAGTTTAATATCTTATAGAAGACTCTATAGCAGTGATGGGGAACCTTTTAGAGATGGACGGGCCCCCATCCCCACCCCCCAGATGAAGTGCTGTGCCCCCCCCTCATCATTTTGTGCCCTGCCACTCACTGAGTGCCAGACAAACTGCTTCCTCCCTTTACTCTACCCAGAGGAGGCAGAAAGCACTCCCATTGGACTGCTGGGCAGGGGAGTGGGCAATGTAGTCAGGCTTGGAGAGAGGGAGTGGTGAGGGGCACAAACACTCTGCTTCCCTCTAGTTATATGAGCTATGATCTCCTCAAACCTAGAATAAAAAGAAAAAAAGCCACAGCTTACAGAAAACCCCTTATTTATAGGAAAATATAACCCTCAGGTTAAATTACATCATCCTGACATATTCACTCCATCATGTCCCAGCCTTCCTGAAGTAGGTATTCTCCAAATTAACCTTCATAGCAAATGGTCAAGGGATGAAGTCAAGTTTTAATCTGGATGCAGGACTAATTGGGAGATTGCCAAACCACCATCGTGTTTTCCAGCTTCAAGCCTACTTGTTCTCCTTCAGGCAGGTACCCCTTTGAATGCAAATTGAACAGGCTGGGTTAATAAGAGGTGAGGAGGAAGAAGAATCCAAATTAAAGCAACCAAAGGTTGCTTATGAAAGAAACTGGGGAAGGGAGCTAAAGAGGCTATTAGCCTAACCTTGAATTCATAAAACTTATTCCTAAATCATTAGACTACAGTTTTGAACATTTTTAAAGTACAAACTCAAAAGACACATCCCCAAATCCCAAAAATACTTTGTATAGTAAAGACACTGGTTGCTTCTGATAATAAAGACATAAGTTGTTTCTGTCTCATTCAGGCCAAAGGTAATTAAGAGGCCATTTCATTTTGAATGAGTTGGGGCAGGCTTGCCCTACAAGGGATGCTGTCTTGGAGACCTGCTTACTAACTTCTACTGGGGAGAAAGGAAGGGGAGCAGCCCAGCTGCGCCTCCCTCTGGTTTTCTAGTTTGGAACTCTGGTGAACTCTGTGCTGCATGGATGGACACACTGGATCCTTGGCATGTGTGTCCACAGAGAGGTCTACGTATACCATCTCTGGCATGCATGCCATAGGTTCACCATCATGACTATAGCTTGACCAAGTTTCCTCATGCTATCCCATGTCCTCATTCTGTCTCCATCACTCCAGTTCACCCAAGAGCATTTCATACTTAATCTAATGTATTTGATTGAGAAGTGCCTTCATCTTGTTAAGGTATAAGGGCGTCTTACCACTTGAAATCAGGTGAGATAACTTCATTGATTTACTTAATTCATATCTGACACTCACATTTGTGAATCCCTATGACAAATACAGAGGATAATTTGATTTTCTGGATTTTGATTTTATTTTTTTAGTTTGTGTTTCTGTATTTTTGTTACCATAAATGGTCTATTTAATAGAGTCTTTACCTTTCTCCTGAGGCTAGTCCTGAATCACCAACTGCCTGCTAGACATTTCAAAATGGATAGACCAAAGGAAAATTAAATTCATTATCTTCAAAACAGAACTCACTATCTTTCCTACGAAAACTCTACCTTCTACAGAACTTCCCTCTTACTGTCAAGGTAAATAACATTCTTCTAACTACCCATGTATGCAACCATGGTGCCATTCTCAATTCTTCTTTCTTGTGCATCCAACATATCCAATCAATTATGAAACTATCATTTTCTTTATCTACCACATATATTGCATGTGCCCTCTTTTTCCAATCATACAGACTCTGTCCTAGTTCAGGCCCTATGTTATTGCACTCATCTTTGTTTTAAAGGTTTTATTGATGTTTTTCTTCTTCATGAGAGTTGCAACAAAATCTTTGTCTTGCAACAGAATAAAAGTTAAGTAAAACTAATAATTTAGCGACCTCCTCTGAAGGTATTTGCAATATTTCATATGTGTAGCACCCCTCTATCTCTTTATTTCTAAAAAATTAAGAATTTTATATTAGAAATATGTTTTCAGAAGAGCAGCAAGTTGGCTCAGTGGATTGAGAGTCAGGCCCAGAGATGGGAAGACCTAGGTTCAGATTTGGTCTAACACACTTCCTAGTTCTGTGACCTGAGGTAATCACTTAACCCCACATTGCCTTGCCCTTACCACTCTTGGTCCTTGGAACCAATACACAATACTGGTTCCAAGATGGATGGTAAAGACGTTAAAAAAAAAGAAAAAGAAAAATATTTTCAGGTTATATGAGCAACAAGTTAGAGGACTAGACATCTTTCCTGATCCCCTCAAACCTCTTCATAACAGAAATTATGTACAAAAGCAACTTCAACACTCAGAATCCAAGAGAATTTTTAAAAAATGAACTGATGCTTACTGTCCCTGAACTTACAAAGTATTAGTTGGAACCAGTTCTGGCCACCTAGAAGTCAGCTGGGGTAGAGACCTAGGCTAGTGAACCCTGAATTGCCCAGTATGGGAGGAGGTTGACACTAAGATCCAGCCTCCAAGGAAACCACAATCACAGGCAATAGTCAGGAAATGAGTGATAAGTATAATAAGGGGGCAGGGTGATGGGCAGACCAAAAGTACCAAACATTTCAGGGAGAAGAAAACTCAGAGACCTTGAGCATAATCAAATAAATCAATAAGAAAAACAGTAACAACAGAAAGAAATATGACCTCCAGATATATTAAATAAGTTCAAGCATCAATGAATAAATACTGCAAAACAGTAAGGAAAACTATGTAACACTTAATGAGACAAAGAGAACACTGTGGAACTTGAGAAAAATATACCATGCTGTTCCTACATGGTTTAAAAGAGGATAAGAGAAGAATTTGTGGCCTACAAAGGAACAATAAAAAACAGAATAAAAAGAATAGAATCTTGAATGCCAAGCTTCACCAAGATAAAAAAAAAAGGGAGAACACCAGATTGTGATTGCAAATATACAGAACTGAGGAACAATCTAGAAGAAGAGGAAGAAAAATATTTTCTATTTCTTTACTCTGCAAGCAAAACACATTGATCTCAAAGATTGTTGTTCATCCTTCATTTTCAAGGAGAACCAATGACATCATGAGATGATGTCCTAACTTGCCTGTTAATTGGATTTAAATGAGGCAGTTGCACAAAGTCATCAGCCTCATTCTCTCTTCCATAGTCATCCAAGGCCAGTGGCAAGACAAAAGTCTGGATAACTGACAATGGCCTAGGATTCAGAGGATGACTTTGGTGTCTTTGCTATCTATCCAAACTCTAAGAGCAGCATGGTGCAGGCTTCAGCTGCCTACATGGCGATTAGAACAAATTGTTCTCCTTTGCCCATGCTTCAGGGGGGAGACATCTCCCTAAGTCAAAGATAGGATGTTAGAGACAACCTAAGGATCATACATCTCTTAGAAGAACACTACCCCCGTGGAAAAAATAATTATATGACAAATTAAGTATTCTTAATACTTAAATAGATATCAGACAAGATAACTCCTCAAAATGTCTAAATTAAGAAAAATACTCCTCAAATGATAAAATTCTATTTTAGAAGGGCTTTGGAGAAATAAATGTTCTATGCATTGTTGATGGGATTTTACTTGGCAAAAGTTTTTTGGAAAGCACTGTGGCGATATACATTAAGAATCACAGAACTAATTATAACCATTAACTCAATGACTCTATTACTAGGATTTCATAAAAAAGATATCATTATCCTTAAAAGGAAAAAGAGACCTATTTTTCCAAAAATAACAACAGCTACTTTATTTGCAATAGCAAAAAATGGAAGCAGCCTATATAAATGAGTAGAGAATGACTAAATAATTGTGCATTATTATAAGTAGAATTTTATGGCACTATAAGACAAATGGTAAAAAATGAAGCACATATGTAAATATGAAGAATATAAGGTAATATGAAAAGATACATATGGTATGACTAGGATGAACAAGAGTAACAGTTGGATCCCATAATTAGAGAGGATCCCAGAGCATGATGTAACCAACCAGTATTCTGCTCCATAGACATTATATTGTTTCATTATGAATTCTTTTCTAGCAGTCTGATTTATTCAGACACCAACTCAGCCTCTGTTTACTTGATCATTCCTCTTTCTTTGACTTCTTTCTATTACTGTTGTCAGAACAGTATAATATAAGGAAAGTGGCTAGAATTCCCTCATTAAATCAAAATGATTCAAAATGAGAACAGAAGAGCCAGAAAAGAAAATAAATTAACCATAACTATATAAGAAAAGAAAAGAAAGCCAAAAGAAATGGAACCTCAGACATTGTAGGGATGTTATGTACAATTTTAGCCCTTCTTTAGTCAGTATTTATCTACTTTCGCTCAATACCATAATTTAAATAGCTTAATTTGATTAGACTAGTAAAAGCGGAAGCATTAATTATATAACGTAACCTATACATTATATTCACTAATACCTGGATTCAACTCTTCTCAAGGCAGAAACTTCTTTTAGTTGAAATCCAGCTCCCCTTTCTTATAGTCACATCGTCTCCACATAGGAAAAGTCAAGAGACATTAAGGTCTTGACCATCTCCTCATGAAACCAACTGCTCATAGGCAGTAAATTCTCAGCTGGAATAGAAAACCCTGCAGAAACCTTCGTGATTCTCCTAGTCATAGATGAATAGGCCCACAGAAACAGAGGATCACTTTTCCAGGGTCTCAAGATTTTTTGCTCAACCAATGAACCCAGAATTCTGAACCAGATTCTGCTTATATATCTAGCTGTCCCTATATGCCTACTTCAAGCCTGAATATTGCTAAAATCCCTCAGAAACTAATTCCCATGTGGTGCCACCTGATTATCACACCTCTCATACTGTAGCAGGGAGGGTCAGGAGGAATGGAAAGATATGCCTCAATCATTATTTATGTTTCTTTAGTTTCTTTCACCTTCGAAATTCATGAACCCAGCAATATCCATGCACTTCTGCTCACCTGGGACAGTTCAAGATATCAAAAGAGGTGATCGAGCCATATCAGAACAGTATAATATAAGGAAAGTGCCTAGAATGTCCTCATTAAATTAAAATGATGCAAAATAAGAGCAGAAGAGCCAGAAAAGAATATAAATTGACCATAACTATATAATAAAAGAAAGTCAAAAGTAATGGAACATCAGGCAATTTTATAATTATGTTTATTGTATTATATTTTATTTAATTAATATATAATTATAAAATAAATAAATATTTATAATTAAAGTTTATAAAGGCATTTTAAAAAGAAAAATAAAATTAGGGGTTCATGTCCCAAGCTAGGGCAGCCAGATGGTACAGTGGGTAGAAGGCTTCCTAATGCCTAGAGCCAGAAAAACCTTAGTTCAAATCTGACCTCAGATACTTATTAGCTGGGTGACTCTGGGCAAGTCATTTAACCCTGTTTGCTTCAATTTTCTTATCTGTAAAATGAGCCAGAGCATGGCAAGCCACTCCAATATCTTTGCCAAGAAAACCCCAAATGGGGTCATAAAGAGTCAGACACATCTGAAATGACTAAACAGCAACCCATGTTTGCTTTACTTCTTTCATGAACATTTTATATGGCTTTAAACAAGTCACTTAACCTTTCTGATGAAAACTTCCTTATCTAGAAAGGCTAACACAATAATAACCTATCTTATGCTCACATTGCTGTATGAAATTAATAATATAATTGGCTACATCATCACTGATAAAAATGTTTGTCTAATGATTCCATGGATGTAGAGAATTCTTAGGGAGAAAATTCCCTCTATGAAGGCAGATTAGTGGCTACTTTAAAAATTAATTTTATTTTGTAATTTTTAAAAAACCCTTACCTTCTATCTTAGAATCAGTGCTGTGTATTGGTTCCAAAGCAAAAGAGTGGTAAGGGCTAGACAGTTAAGTGACTTGTCCAGGGCCTCACAGCTAGTAAGTATCTGAGGCCAAATATGAACCTAGGACCTCCCATTTCTAGGCCTGGCTTTCAATCTACTGAGCCACCCAGCTGCCCCCCAGATTCCTCAGCAACTATTTTTTAACTTATAGTTTTAGAAAACTGCCTTAGAGCAGTGATGGTGAACCTTTGGCATGGGTCCCAAGGATGGCACACAGAGTGCTCTCTGTGGACATGCAGCCGCCCTCCCTTCCCCACCAAGTTCATTACTAGAAAGGCAAAGGGTCTTGGGCAGAGCTTCTCCCCTCCCCCTCTCCACCATATATCTGATGACATTTTTCACATCTCTCCCACCCCCCTGCCCAGCAGCCAATGGGAGCACACAAGGGGTAAGATGGCTGGCTCATAGGCTGCAGAGCTGGAGGGGAGCAGAGCATTCAGGCCACTCCCCTCCCTCTCTTTATACTCGCTGAGGACATTTCTCACTTCCCCCACCCCTCTACCCAGCAGCCCAATGGGAGTACTTCCTCCCTCCCTTGTGTGGGTTAAGGTGGGGGAGGAGTATACCTGGCACTCAGTGAGGGGTGGGGGAGCACAGCATACAGTCTCTGGTGGGAGTGAGGAGCACGAAACAGGGTCTCTGAAAGGTTCGCCATCACTGCTTTAGAGCAATATGGAAAGATTAAGCAAATTATTGAGTCACATAGGCCAGTTCAGTATACAGGCACTGTGCTAAGTGATACGGAGGAGAGACAAAAAAAAAGGCAAAAAATAGTCCTCGCTGTCAACTAGCTCACAATCTAATAGTAAAGACAACATTAAAACAACTAGATAGAAACAATTTAAATTGGAGACAAACTCATTGAGAAGATGCTAGGAGAAGGAGAAAAGGCTTTTTGCAGACATGGTATTTTAGCTGAGCCTTCTAGTTCTGAGGTCAGCCCTCTACCTGGTCACATCACCTCTCATTTGCCTTTCTACAATAGGTTCCTAAGTGCTCTGTTTGCCCATAATCGCTCTTCTTCACATCTATTCATACAACCACTAGCCCTCCTATCTTTTATGTTTTAATTGAATGTTTTAATTCCAGTCATCTCTGCCTACTTTTTGTGGTGGGAAATAATAATAATAACAACAACAATAACCATAATGTTTTCACATGTAATAACATCTAATCTTGGTAAAGTAACAAATGGAACAATATATATTTATCTATTTTCAGAATTCTGAGACTATATTGCTTCCTGCTGATATTTTGAAACTGCTGTATCAGAATGAGACAATAGTCATAGTTTAAAACTGTTACATTAAATCTGGCTTCAGGAACTTCCCAGCTATGTGACCTTGGCAAGTCACTTAGCCTTTGTTTGCTTCAGTTTCCACATCTGCAAAACAAGGATAATAGCACCTGCCTCCTAAGATTATTGTGAGGATAAAGGGAGATAATAATTATAAAATTCTTAGGCTAGTGCCTGGCATAGAGTAATCACTATATTAATGTTTGCTGTTATTATTATCAATAAGTTTTGTCTAAGCTGTGCTGCTAACTTACTATGTGACTATTATTATTATTAATTATTATACTTCACTTCTCTGGGATTCATTTTCCTAATCTGTAAATTGAAAGGATTTAGGATGGATTTCTAGAGTCCATTATAGCTTACAAGTCTATAGTTTTTTTTCTAAGAATCTCTGAGTATAAGAATGTGCCCCATTTTAGGAAAACCTGATAAAAAGTCAACAAACATGGTTATTAAGCTCTTGATATGGACTAGATATCTTAAGAAGCCCAAAAGGAGCTATAGAGATATATAATACATGTTCCCTGCCCTCTAGTAGGAGAAATAAAACATTTAAGAAAATAACAACACAAAGGAGTATGTTTCATATGAAAAGTGGAAATAATAGACTCTAGAAGTTTCATCAGGGACCACTTTGGGCTAAGGTAAGATGAGAGAGTAGTGTATGATCTTTGCTTAGGATATGGTAAGGACTTTTTAAAAGTTGAGATGGGAGTTAAGGCACTTAAAGTGGAGAAAATGAACAAAAGCAGGATATTAGAAAAATGTAAAGTATTGTTTATGGTATAATGAGCATACAAGGTTGACTGGAGTATAGGGGATAAATGAGAAACAAGGCTAGAGGATTGCCAGATTGTAAGAGATTGTAAAGGATTATGATGAACAAAAGCCTAAACTATTTGTACTTTTCCTGGATGGGAAAGTGAGAACCATTAAATATTTCTGAGTCAGGAAGTAATATGATAAAAAAAAAGTTTTCAGAAAATTGACATGGTATCTGTATGAAATGAAATGGAAGAACAGAGATTCTAGCTAGTTAGACCACTTAGAAGCACAGTTGTAATTGTTCAGGCATGAGAAAATAAAGAGTTAGGACCAGGGTGGTGGTGGTGGGAATGGAAACAAAGGAAATCATAAACAAAAGTAAGGCAGCAGTACTTGATTGAATGTAGTAGATAAAGAAAAAAGAGGAGTAAAAAATGAGAGACAATTTGATGTAATGGATAGAACATTGGTTTGAATCTCACACTTGACTAGCTTTGTGGCCCTTGACAAGTCATTTAACTTCTCTAGGCTTCATTTACCTAAATTTGAGATTCCACCTCTAAATCTATGATCCTATGTTTTCTTCTTATAGATTTCTGGGCATGGATTTCTTGGACATGGAGTCAGGAAGCCCTGGTTTAAATCTTGCCTCAAATACTTACTGGCTGTGTGGCCCTAGGCAAATCACTTTTTACCTCTCTAAGGCTTCACCTACCTTATCTGCAAAATGAAGAATTTGGACTGGATCTCCAAGGTCCCATTTAATCTTAAATCTATGATCTTATGACTGGAGTTTGAACATTATTAGTACGAATATGAATCTACCATTAAGAAAAGTGAAGAGGGGGTAACTAGGAGGCTCATTGGATTGAGAGCCAGGTACAGAGATGGGATGTCTTGGGTTCAAATCTGGCCTTATAGACTTCCTAGCTGTATGACCCCAGGCAAGACCCTTAATCCCCAATGCCTAGCTTTTACTGCTCTTCTGCCTAAGAACCAATACATAATATTGATTCTAAGACAGAAGATAAGGGTTAAAAAAAAAAAAGATGGAGGAAACAGGAGGGAAAACTGGTTTTGGAGGGAAGGTTCTCAATTTAATTTTGGACACACTGAGTGTAAGTTAATGATGGGATATTCAAATGGAAATATGATTCAGGAATAACAGAATTATTAAAATGCTATGCAATGCAGATTCTCCTTCAATAAATACCCAAAGTCCTTATCATACCTACTTTTTCTAACATTTCTTTTATTTCCCAAATTTCTTTCCTATTTATCTTTCTGTTAGATTTCACTCTGTGAAAAAGGAAATTTTGAATTAACCTACAAGCACTGTTTTACATGTACATCTTTTTTTCAGTACAGTTAATTTCTCCTATAAGTACTTAGATGCTATTATATTTGGTACTTACATACCTAATATTGATATTGTTTAATCATCTGTGGTGCATTTTAAACATAATGTAATTTCCCTGTTTATCTCTCTTGTCCATATCTATTTTTAATGTTGCCTTGTCTGAGGTCATGATTGCCACTGCTGCTTTCTCTTTATTCATCTGAGACATAATAAATTGTATTCCAACCCCCTCATTTTAACTTCAAGTGACTCTTTCTCTTTTAAGTGCATTTCTTGTATATAACAAATTGTTAGGCTTTGCTTTCAAATCCATTTGGCCAACCTTGACTATGCTATGGATCTGTTCATCTCATTAACATTTATAGGTTATTGTAATGTTTTATTAATGCATTTTGTTTTTTTTACAACATAATCACTTCTTGAGAATCCTTATATTGTTACTGTTTCCCTTATGACTAGAAAAATATAATACAAGTAAAACCATCAAATACAATGATTTCAATCGACAGAGTTTATAATATTTCACACCCACAGCCTACTACTTCTTTTCTCCTAAAAGGAAGCATGTTCCAACATCAGTCATCTGGAAATGATCATTACGTTTGATTGTCTGTGTATATATTGTTTTTTCCCAGTGAAACGTATGCTCCTTATGGGCAGAGGCTGTTTTTCATTTTGTCTTTGTGTCCCTAGCTACCAACAAGATGCTCATCCAAGCATTTAATAAATTCTTTATGAATTGAGCTGAGTCCTGTTGTCTTAATGTGCATTATCATAGTCAATATGCACGTTTTCATAAACCTCTATTGTTCTCTTTGCATTACCTAACACATTTTCCCGACTTTCTCTGAATTATTTGTATTTTTTGTTCCTTACATCACAGAAGTATTGTGTTACATCTAAAAAAACCCTTTTTTTCTCAGCTATTTCCCAGGGTTATTATGAAGATTGTTTCTTTCCAAAAAATCTTGTTACACTATTTTCTTTTTGAAAAGAAAGACATGAGAATTAGCTACCTGCAGTTTGTTTTGCCTGTAACAATCTGATCTCCTTGCTTTCCTGATCCAAGGCTTCTGGGCAATCTTCTTTTGTGATTTACTGAAAAATGGTATTTTGGCTTCTTGTTTTAGTGTTGGTTTTTTTCCCCTGGGAAACTGATAACTTTTAGATCATCCCTTCAAGTTATCTTCCAGGTCAGTTATTTTTGTTTGTAAACATCTGGGTAGAAGAATCAATAGAGTGCTAGACAGATTCAAATCCAAATTCTCAGATACTGGCTGTGACCTTTAACCTCTCAGGACTTTAGACAAGAAGTCTCTAGGTTGCCAATAAGGGGTGGATCTCCATTTCCTATGTGAATGGAATCATAGATATAGTGCCTAGCCTTGTCCTTAAGTATCAAATGAGGAGAACTGAGTAAAACATTATTGCCATGGCAGAGAGCGCTCTGTGAGGACAATAGGAGAAACAAGAGGTAAAGGACTATGTGGACCTGCCTAGAAGAACAGTGGTGGTTTGGGGTTCTTCTGATCTTTGGTCAGATTTGAGATAGACAACTAGGTGGCACCGTAGCTATAGTTTTGCACTTGGAATCAGAAAGACCTATTTGAATCCTGAACCAAAAACCTACTATATTATTTAACATCTCTTAGACTCAGTTTCCTCATCCATAATGTGAGGATATTAATAGTGCCTAGCTCACAATATTATGAGGATCAAATAAGATCATATATGTACAAAAAATATTTAGCAAACTTTAAAGCACTATAAAAATATTAGCTATACTATCTAGTCATATGAAATAGTATTCTAAATCAACACTAATTAGAGAAATGCACATTAAAACAATTGTGAGGTACCATTTCACACTTATCAAATTGGCTAAAATGACCAAAAAGAAAGTGATAAATGTTGGAGGGGATGTGGGAAAATTGGGACACATATACACTGCTAGTGGAACTGTAAATTAATCCAACCATTCTGGAGAGCAATTTGGAAATATGCCTCAAAGGGCTGTAAAAAATGTGTATATTCTTCGACCCAACAATACCACTATTAGGTCTGTATTCCAAAGAGACCCTTTTTAAAAAGAAAAGAAAAGCACATATTTGTATGAAAATATTTGTAACAGCTCTTTTTTGGTGACAAAGAATTAGAAAATGAAGGTATATTCATCAATTGAAGATTGGCTAACCATGATATGTTATATGATTATAGTGGAACATTATTGTGCTACAAAAAATGAAGAACAGGATGACTTAAAAAAAACCTGAAAAGCCTTAGATGAACTGATTGATACATGAGCAGATCCAAGAGAACATTATACATAGTAATGGCCATATTGTACGACTATTAGCTATAAATGATTTAACAATTCTCAGCAATAAAATGATCCAAGACAATCCAAAAGACTCATGATGAAAAATGCTATCCACTTTCAGAGAAAGAACTGAGAGAGTATGAATACAGATTGAAGTATACTATATTTCAGTTTTTTCATGGTTTTTTTTTGGTCTGTGTTTTCTTTCACAACATGACTAATATGGAAATGAGTTTAGTGGGATTGGATCTGTATAACCTATATCAAATTGCTTACCATCTCTGGGAGGGGGGAGAAGAGAAAAGGAGTGAACTTGGAACTCAAAAATTTTAAAAACAAATGTTAAAAATTATTTTAATATATAATTGGGGAAAATAAAATATTATCCATATAATTTTTTTAATGTTAGCTATCATTATTTACAGAGATTGTATGTATTTTTAAAATTTTTTTTTTTTATTTTCTTTTAAACCCTTAACTTCTGTGTATTGACTTATAGGTAGAAGAGTGGTAAGGGTAGGCAATGGGGGTCAAGTGACTTGCCCAGGGTCACACAGCTGGGAAGTGTCTGAGGCCGGATTTGAACCTAGGACCTCCTGTCTCTAGGCCTGGCTCTCAATCCACTGAGCTACCCAGCTGCCCCCGATTGTATGTATTTTTGATTTTTGCTATATTTTAACTTTATCTAATGAGTTATTGCGGGGTTTAAAAAAAATCTTTACCCTCTGTCTTAGAATCAGTCCTCCTAGTCCTCCTAGCTCCAGGTGCTTTATCCCCTGAGCCAATTAGCTGCCCCTTATTGAAGGTTTTTTTGTTTTGTCTCTTCCATTTTCTTTTTCAGAGACCAATACTATGTTGTTTTCCTAGCTTCTCTTCATTGAGAGATAAGATATCTCTTCTTTAAATTTTGTTATTAGTCTTTTCAACAATTCTGAAGGTTCTTGTCATCATCCAGGTCTCTTTTAAGGGTTGTAAGGATTTTTAATAGCAGCCATGTTGGGTCAAGCTTGACTGCCAGTTACCTGAATAGAATCAGAATGAACTGAGGGTGACATGAGCCTGGCATGAGCCAAAGGACAGTTGGAAACTGCCTATATAAGGGGCAAACCTGAACCAATCCTGGTCTCAGTCTTGAGATACAACTGGGCAAGGAGGGAGGTTCTTGGACTTAGGCTAAGGCAGGAGTACATAGAGTATATTCTGTTATAACTCTCAGTTCTTGTCAACCTAAATATTATTCACATGCATCAACTTTAATTCT
This sequence comes from Gracilinanus agilis, assembly GCF_016433145.1. Classification (NCBI taxonomy): domain Eukaryota; kingdom Metazoa; phylum Chordata; class Mammalia; order Didelphimorphia; family Didelphidae; genus Gracilinanus; species Gracilinanus agilis. The sequence goes on from NC_058130.1 coordinate 228,764,591, forward strand.
CTGAACATTATCAAGAAGATTTATTCAAATCAAATCAACATTTGCTGAACAAACCTTCAAATCAGAAGAGGTCAGGCCTTTTGGCCTGACCAGCTATCAAGCTATCCAAAGGCTCCTAAACATCAGTTAAATTATCTGGGAGAGGGGGCAGCTAGGTAGCTCAGTGGATTGAGAGTTAGGCCTAGAGAAGGGAGGTCCTAGGTTTATTTATTTGGCCTCAGACACTTCCCAGCTGTGTGACCCTGGGCAAGTCACTTGACCCCCATTGCCCACCCTCACCACTCTTCCACCTAGGAGCCAATATACAATATTGACTCCAAGACAGAAGGTAAGGGTTAAAAAAAAAAATTACCTGGGAGATTCACAACTATCAATCTACTTAGACCAGTGATGGGCAAACTTTTTAAAGAGGGGGCCAAAGGAAAGGAAATGCTCATCTGTCAGTCTGTTTCTAAGGCAACTCTTTCAAAGTTTCATTGTATTGTCTCCTACTTACTGTATCTGCCAGGTTAGGAATAATGTGAGCTGATGGATAAAACATTTCAGAGGGCTGCATCTGGCCCGCAGGCTGTAGTTTGCCCATCACTGACTTAGACTAATCTTAGAAAACCTTATTCCCACTTTCCATTATCAATCCCATTTCCCATCACCTATTTTACCAACATTAAACCCATTTACAAAAGTCATCCGCTAACCTGTCTGTAATGTCTCAAGATTCCAAAGAGGGTTTCAGTTGAGAATTCATCTTGGCTGTTAGGAAAATACTAAAGTTATTAATCCTCAAAACATCTGAGTTAATCTGTAGTCAGAACCAGTTACCTAACTAATTAGTCTTGTTAAATCTAACGCACAAGCTTATTAGTTTAATAATTAAAAGAACATTCCTTATCTTCATTAGTTGCTTAGAGGTTTAGTGAGAACTGGTCAACTGTGTTCACCAATCAGCTGATTCTTCAGTTCTTAACTGCAATACCAATCAGCAGCCAGAAAGCTATCTAGCTATTGGAATAAGGAGATTCAACACTTTCCTTTACAGGGCCTAACTGCACTTTGGTTTGCTTTTTGGGATCATTATTTATACTTGTGACTCATTAGGATCAATACCCAAGAAACTATCTTGACAGTTTAAGGAATTATCCTAACAATCATCCTCATATATTATCACAACAGTTTCTGCACAAAATTAGCATAACAGGGTTCTAATCATAGTTGTTGCAGAATTACTCTTCTGGAGTTTTACTGGCATTGTTTTTCACATTTTTAAAGCATTTTTGTGCATTGAAAAATAATTTTATAGAGGGCAGCGAGGAGGCTTAGTGAATTGAAAGCCTGGCCTAAAGAGAGGGGGGACCTGGGTTCAAATGTAGCCTTAACTACCTCCTACCCATGTGAGCCTGGGCAAGTCATTTAACCCCATTGCTAACCCTTATCACACTTCTGCCTTGGAACTAATATACAATTATTGAGTCTAAGAATGAAGGTAAGGACTTTAAAAAGAATAATAATTTTATTTATTCTTTTTTACCAGGGTAATAATTTTCAAATACCACCTACCAAAAGAAACTTTGCTTATCAAAAAAATTACAATTAATCAAGACAAACTAGCACATTGAAATGTCTCAAGGCCCAAACCTTATTTCTCATCATCACCAAAATGAAAGCCTGGTATCCCTCTACAAAATGAAAGAATAATGTTTTATCATTAGTCTTCTAGATTTAAGATGGGATATTGCATTTGCAGAAGAGTCAGAGAGAGATTAGGTAGTGAGAATAAGATCATAGATTCAGGGCTCAAATGGATGTGGAAGGGCAGCTGGGTAGCTCAGTGGATTGAGAGTCAGGCCTAGAGACAGGAGGTCCTAGGTTCAAATTTGAACTCAGCCACTTCCCAGCTGTGTGACCCTGGGCAAGTCACTTGACTCCCATTGCCCACCCTTACCACTCTTCCACCAAGGAACCAATACACAGAAGTTAAGGGTTTAAAAAAAAAAAGATTCATATTTCAAATGGATGTGTGGAAAGATCCAAAACTTTACAGATTAAAAAAACTGAGGCTTCTGGTAGAAATCATAAGGAAGTAACAGAGAGCAACATGGGATAGGGAACAGAGCAGAAAGCAGCATTTTGATAATCAATAAAAGATTCTAGAAGCTTTGAAATATTGAAGGACTGTGTTTTACGCTACCAATACATTCCAAGGCCCTTTGTGTAAGTTGGAAATCATGCATAATAGCAAACCCCATTATTTAATAATTGTTTATATAAACACACTTAGATACTTTATAACTTTTCTTGGGCTTATCAGAGCTCCAGCATCACTACTGTTGTACTTTGGGGACATTATTAATAACTACATAACGTTAATAAAACAAAGAGAAGTCCTGCTCTGGCAGGTACAGGACTCATTACAAGCAAGAACTCTCACAAAGACTGATTCATGTTCTAATGTTTGGTGCAAAACAAGGTAATGACTCAGGCTAACACTTCTAAGAGCAAGAATGAGGGTGATTGAGTGAACTGCTGTTTGGGAAAATGGCATAGATTTAGCACATAATTAAAAGTTTTTATTTTACGTATTTTTCAGCCTTTATTTTGTTCAATTGCCAATCAAGCATACCTGAATTTGGGTGTGCTGAGTTCCCATAAAACAAGGCTCTATTGTATTAAAGGACTATTTGCCCTTCCATGCAAGTGCCCTTATCATACATGATCTCTATGCATCACTGGGGGATGTCTACATGTGTGGATACTCCAAAAATTTCCTATTACAGTTTATCCTGCTCAAAGAATTTATAGATATTTATATAAGCAAGAGAAAACTCAAGGTAATGGAAGAAATGTTATATTGTTACCTTGCTTACATGAATGAATAAAAAAGGTATGCGTTCTATGTGCCAAGCACTGTGCTAAATATGGGGTACACATAGAAAATGTAAAAAGTTCTTTCTCCCATTGAGCACATCTTCTAATGGGGAGGCAAAAATATATAGAATTCAGTGCTGTGGCAATGCCTGGCAATCCAGAGGATGTAGCAGCGAAGTAGATAGCATTGTAATTCACTCTTTTGATCACTAGGAAGTTTATGTTACTTGTCAAATGTAGAGAGATTTACAGTGCTGTACTAGTCCCACTGTCCACTGCTGCCCCACAGACGCCCACAATTCTCATGATTCTGCCACATGTCTCCCCACCCACCCTTCCTACCCATCACCCATGATCTAAGAAGCAGTAGCAATAGCAACTGAGAAGGAGAAAGAGAAGTAGTTGTTATATGTTAAGTCCAGTCTTATGTTAGACTAACAAAAAACAACTCATATAGCATGGGCAGGTAGGTGGCACAGTGGATAGGGCACCAGGTTTGAATTATGGAAGACTTGAGTTCAAATCTGGCTTTAGCTTTTTAGCTATTTTCTAGCTGTGTGACCATGAACAAGTCCCTTAACACTGTCTTCCTCAGTTTCCTCATCTGTAAAATGAAGAAGGAAATGGCAAATCACTCCAGTATCTCCACCAAGAAAATCCCAAATGGGGTCACAAAGAGTCAGACGCAACTGGACAACAATAACAATATAGAAACTACCTTGCTTTTTAATTGTTGTGAGCTCTGTAAATCCTACAACTGATTGATGAAAAAGTAAACCACGTTGGTGGCAACTTGTGAGATATATTTGTAAGGATTCTGACTCACAAAATATCTAGAACCTGGGATAACTAACTTTGGATCCCAGAGTGGAGAAGCGTCATCCGGCTACATATTAGGTTCTGACCTCTTTTAGTGTTGTTTCCTTTACATTATTATAGTCTTTGTATATGTTCTTTTCATTCTGCTTACTTCCATCTCCATTAGTTTATATCCATCTTCCCAAATTTCTCTGATTTTTCACATTTGCCCTTTCTTACTGCACAATAACATAACATTTATGTACAACAACTTATACATTCATCCCCTAATAAATAGATACTCAATCCATCCCCCTCCAGTTTTTGATACAACCAAAGTACCATTCTGAATATTTGGGTATACATGGAACTTTTCTTTCTGCCTTTGATCAGGGAGATCAAAGCACTGAGAGCTCTTGGTCAATGGGAATGAATAATTTAATCACTTTTCTCATCATTCCAAACAATTTTCCAGCTAGGTTAGATCAATCCCTTGCTTCACCAGTAGCGGATTAGTATGCCTGTCTTCCCACAATTCTTTTGACATTTACTATTTCCCATTTTTATCATCTTTGTCAAGTTGATGGATGTTAAGTGAAACCTCAGATTTGTCTTAATTTGCATTTCTCTATCAGTGACTTAGAGCATTTTTCATATGTTGACAGTCATTTGCATTTCTCCTCTGACATTTCTTCCTTTCTTTTGATCACTTTTCTATTAGGATTCATAGTATTTCTTCATTTTGTTACAGATTCTTTTTTTGCTTGCTATTTTCTAATTTTCTCTGATGGTTTTTCTGTGATTATTTCCCCAGGAAGATTTTTTCTTTCTTTTACATATTTCTATTCTTTTAAATTATTTGGTCCATTTCTTGTCTTTTTTTTTTAATTTTGGAAGAGTGCTAGACTTAGATACAAACACCTTTAGCCATCTTGTTGAAAGTCTCTTTATCTTGTATTTGTGTAATTGATTTTTAAAATTTAAGTGCAGGACCTTTGTCAACACTAAATTTTATTTTATTAGATATGGTCAATATTTATTGCTTGTTGAGATTTAGCTAGGTGGTGAAGTGGATAGACTGCTGGACTTGGGAGTCAGGAAGGCCAGAGTTTATAATCCTACTTCAGACACTGGCTATTATAAACCAGGGCAAATAACATTTTTAAGCTTCAATTTTCTTATTTGTAAAAAGCAGATCATGATATCACTAATTACTACCCAGAACTGTTGTAAGGATCAAATGAGACAACATATGTTGTGTTTTGTAAACCTTAAAGGCCTTTAGAAATGCTAGTTAGCTGTTATTAGGGCTCTTAATCCTGATTTTGCTATTCAATGTGCTCAGTATTCTTCACAATTTGAGTTTGTTTTTCATTTTATAGATTTGATAATTATGCCATCTGTATTTTCTAAATAATTCACTAAAAAGGGTGAACAAAAGAGGGCTACGGATTAAGTCCTGTGGCACTCCATGAAAGATATTAAGTTATCAATCAATACTCTCTAGGCTCAATCAATTAACTAGTTTCAGATCAATTTAGAATGTTATCCATTCTTTTTTTAAACATTTATTAATATTTATTTTTTAGAAAAGTTAACATGGTTACATAATTCATGCTCTTACTTTCCCCTTCACCCCCCCAACCTCCCCCACTCCATGGCTGATGTGCATTTCCACTGTTTTTATCATGTGTCATTGATCAAGACCTATTTCCAAATTGTTGATAGTTGCATTGGTGTGGTAGTTTCGAGTCTACATCCCCAATCATGTCCACCTCAACCCATGCGTTCAAGCAGTTGTTTTTCTTCTGTTTCCACTCCTGCAGTTCTTCCTCTGAATGTGGGTAGCGTTCTTTACCATAAATCCCTCAGAATTGTCCTGGGTCATTGCATTGCTGCTAGTACAGAAGTCCATTACCTTCTATTTTACCACAGTGTATTGGTCTCTGTGTATAGTGTTCTTCTGGCTCTGCTCCTTTTGCTCTGCATCAATTCCTGGAGGTCATTCTAGTTCATATGGAATTCTTCCAGTTTATTATTCCTTTGAGTGCAATAGTATTCCATCACCAGCAGATACCACAGTTTGTTCAGCCATTCCCCAATTGAAGGACATACCCTCCTTTTCTAGTTTTTTGCCACCACAAAAAGCGCGGCTATAAATATTTTCATACAAGTCTGTTTATCTATGATCTCTTTGAGGTACAAACCCAACAATGGTATGGCTGGATCTGTTATCCATTCTTTATCTTCTCATCTTGTTCACAAGGATAATGTCCATAAGTCCATGTCTTTATCTGTCATGTTGTCTGTGTCTATCTCTATCTCTGACTTTCCCTCTGTGTCTTTCTGTCTGTCTGTCTCTATCTCCTTCTCGGATTTTCCTTCTTTGTTTGTTTGTCCGTCTCTCCATCACATTGTTTACTGTTCACTACATGGAATTTTTGATTCCCTCTTCCTTTTAGTATGAAGAGAAGGAATCTCAATCTTTTTAACTGGAGATAGTGCCCATGCATAATAGATACTGGGGGCTTTATATCTCCCTTTATATACTGATCTCTAATAACCTACTATACTAGAAACTACATATTCTGGATTTCTCATGAAGGATCCCTGATGTGGGCATTTGTTTGTATCTTTTGTGACTGTATCCCCACTGTCTAGTACAATGCCTAGAATATGGTTGTTGTGGTGGTGATATTTCATTGATGTTGGACACCTATTGACCACATTTGGGTTTTGTTTTGTTTTGTTTTTTGCAAAGATACTGGTGTAGTCTGCTATTTCCTTCTCCAGTTCATTTTACAGATGAGGAAACTAAGGCAAACAGGGTTAAGTGACTTGCCCAAGAGTCACACAGTTAGTGTCTGAGGCTGGACTTGAACATAAGCCTTCTGATTGGGGACTGGTGCTGTGTGTGTCACTGTGCTGCCCTTTCCTAATGGTAGAGGAACAATTTTCCCATTAAGCAATGTCTATGATGATAAATCCATTCAGATACAAAATCAGATGCCATTTATCATACAGTTTTAACATTCATTTTCTCACATTCTGAGTTTTAAATACTTTGCCTCACTCTCTTGTCCCCTCTCTGAGATTATAAGCAATTTGATATAATTTATACATGTGCTATCATGTAATACGTATTTCCATTTTCATCATATTTTATTTTTTTTAAACCCTTACTTTCCATCTTGGAATCAGTACTGTGTATTGGTTCCAAGGAAGAAGACCAATAAGGGCTAGGGCTAGGCAATGGGGGTTTCTTGACTTGCCCAGAGTCGCACAGCTAGGAAGTGTCTGGGGTCAAATTTGAACCTAAGACCTCCCATCTCTAGACCTGGCTCTTAATCCACTGAGCCACTCAGCTGCCCCTTCATCATATTTTAGAAGAAGATACATATCACTAAAAAGAAGCACTCTTGAAGAAAATAAATTGGAAAATGGTATGATTTAATCTACATTCAGATTCCAACAGTTCTTTCTCTGGTGGCAGATAGCATTTTTCATCATAAGTCCTTTGGACTTATTCTTTTTTTTTTTTTTTTAAATTTAAAACCCTTACCTTTAAAATCCAGCTGCCCCTGGAACATGACTTATTCTTAAGAAACCTTTGCTGCTTCATAATGATTACAACCTCCCTTTCTAAATGCTCTAAGATTCTTGTTTCGTGAGGAAAAAGGAAAAACACAGCATAGCTAGTGATAAGGTTTTCACACTTTTATGAACTGATCCAAAGTGAAGTGAGCAGAACCAGGGGAACAATTTGTACTATCCTATCAACATTATAAGCACAAACAATTTTGAAAGAATTAACTCCTATCAACACAATAATCCATTGTGATTCCAGAAGACTAATGATAAAGAATGATGCCCACCCAATAGAGAGGTAATGGGTGAATAAACAAAATGAGAAACATATTTCTGGATATGGTAAAATCTATTCTGCCTATACTTATTTTATTCCAAGGTGAAAGGGAGGTGGGAGATAGAAAAATAAATGTAATTTTTTAAAATAGTGATTTCAGTTTCTTATTTCCCATTAAAGTTACTGTCTCTTAATAAGAAACAATCCTTGGATTACTTTGGTGCCAATATACTGAAATTTTAAAAAATACAATCTTTTCCAAATTATTTTTATATAACATTTTCCCTATAAATGTAGTTTCAGTTTAATTTGATTTTTAAAAATCCTGATTTCTTGAATACTTTCTTAACACTATTAAATAATTCTGTATTTAGAATCATTTCTAATTTTTACTATTCTTCTATGATGCCAAATTAACCTTTTAAAGAAAAAGTGACTTCCAATATAGTCCAACCAGTTTAGCAATAATTGAAATGGAATTCATGTATTTTTATCTAGTTAGTATTCCAAATTCAATTATATTGGCCATAGCTAGTCATATTAACCTTATGCCTAGTGACACTTTGAAAATAAGAACTTGTTTATTATAAGTTCTTTTTTTTTTTTAAGCCTTTCTTTCTGTCCTATTAACAAGTCTAAGACAGAAGGGCAAGGGTTAGGCAAAAGAGTTAAGTCATGCCCTGGGTCACACAACTAGGAAAGGTCTGAGGCCAAATTTGAACCCAGGTCCTCCCAACTCCAGGCTTGGTGCTCTATCCACTGTGTTACTTAGCTGCCCCTATAATAAATGCTTAAATTTTTTTTTTAACTTTTACCTCCTGTCATAGGCTCTATACTAAATATTGGTTCCAAGGTAGACGAGCAGTAAGGGCTAAGCAATTGGGGTTAAGTGACCTGCCCAGGGTCACAGAGCTAGGAAGCATCTGAGGCCAGATTTGAACCTGGATCCTCATACTCTATCCACTCTACCATCTAACCGCCCCTGTTATATTTTTTTTATTTTATTTTTATTATCATGCCAAATATACGTCCATATTGGTCATTGTTGTAAGAGCAAACATATATAACCAAACACACAAATAAAGCCACAAATACAGTGATATAAAAGACAACTCCATCAGTTCTTTCTCTCAGTCCTAAGTCTTTCAGGATTGTCCCAGATCATTGCATTGCTGAGAGTAACCAAGTTTTCACACTTGATTCTCAAACACTACAAAATAAATTCTTGATGGCCCAAATCGTCACCATAACAACTGAATGAGTTGTTTGGTGAGGCTCTGCTTGGTTTCTCAAAGAGAATAAGTTATTTACTTATAAAACACAAAGAAATGGAATATTCTTTGTAGGTAGGAGCCTAATCAAGGTTAGTCCCATGTTAACCAGATTTTAAAAGTTTAAGGGATAGAGATTTAGCTTTGACTTTGGTGTTGTCTCCCTCTACAAAGCATAAAAGCTATTATTGACAATGACAGATACGTTTTTGTTCTGGCATTGACTGTGGGCTTTGGGAATAGTCATTTTTATTTGGCCTTTTCTAGACATGAAGGTATAATATATAAGTAAATATATATATTTTTTATACTTCTATAAAAATATAAAGCCTACCCTATATGGAAAGTCTTGTGAGCCTGAGGGTTTTCAGGGCACTTGAAAGGTACAATGAGAATTTGACAATAGAAATCTTCTTTATGACATATCTCCCTCCTGCCTGTCTATCACATCCGAGATGATCTGGAAGTTTCTTGAAGAAGAGATAGAATGGCATAGATTTCCGTCATGCCTTAATCTCCATAGCCGAATATAACTTTTTCACTATCTAGGAAGGACATAGTTTTGAGTTTGCAGTGGCTCATGGGTCCCATTACAAATGGAAGAATTTGGGCGGAGGATGAAGAAAGAACCTCATTTATTGATTTATGAGTAGGAAGAGCCAATGCTTTAGTAAATCTTTAAAAGGGAGTGGCATTGCCAATATGAATAATATGGAAATAGGTTTTGAACAATGATACATGTAAAACCCAGTGGAATTGTTCTTCAGTTCCTGGAGGGGGAGGGAGGAGGAGAGGGAAAGAACATGAATCATGAAACCATGGAAAAACATTCTAAATTAATTAATTAAATAAAAAATAAATGGAGGGGGGAGATTAGGTATCAAAAAATAAATAAAAAATAAAAAGGAGTGGCCCACCCATACTTGCCTTTCTTTTCTCTTCTGAACGTCCTTTTCTATCAGGTCTATTTGACGTGGTTCTTGTGTATTAAGGGAGATGACTGATGCCTTGTACTCACCCAGGGAGAAACAGTGAATTGTAACCATGTACACCCGGAGAAGGCAGTTGTCTAGGAGAGCCAAGCATAGGCCTTGGGGCCTCCTGGTGGTTTTTCCCCCTTTGTCTTTCTTTTCTTGAGTACACATGACCAAAGAGCAACCCTGAGAGGGATATGCCCTATCTTAGAGGCAATCTCATGAGAGATTGGACATAACAAATGCTCGTTGGCCAAACTCATGAGTCCCTTGGCTCTGGGTGGAATCGCGGCCTTAAAGAAAATAATATGTAATACCAACTAAGGAAGGAATTCAACTTTCTGACTTGTCAGAAAAAAAAAATGAATTGAGAAGTTGATGGGGAGTAAAGGTGAAATTTAGCAATGCCTATTCATCAGCCCCACTAAGTGCTTTCATGTTTGATGTTGAAATCTCAACCTCCCAGGAGAGCATTACAGTAGTTATTTTTGATGCTTGTTTGAGTTTCTGCCAGTGCACACTGAGTAATTATAAGTTACAGAATCTTGTTTTAATTCTTTATATCAGTGTGTACTGGTGAAAGCCTTTTGTTAGCATTTCTTTAATGTGGAGGAAATATTTAACTGTCCCATATATCGGATTTCCATTGCCCATTGAGTATCTTTCTAATCCTGCATTAGGGTGATACTAGACAGGAACCAAATCTCAGCTAGAAGCAATTTTCCTCTCAAGCGCCAGTTAGGGTGTAATGGGCCCAACTAGAGAGAGAAAAAAGTCAAGACCCTTCTTCTAAGCAAGCAGTGATTCCCAAAGTGGGCGCCACCCTGGTGGGTGCTGCAGTGATCCAGGGAGGCGGTGATGGCCACAGGTGTATTTATCTTTCCTATTAATTGCTATTAAAATTTTTAAAAATTAGTTTCCAGGGGGCGCTAAGTAATATTTTTTCTGGAAAGGGGGCTGTAGGTCAAAAAAGGTTGGGAACCACTGTAAGGTTTTCAATCTCTCCCCACCAAGGACTAAATCTAGTCTAGAACTTATTCAGGGGGCCAAGCAAAAGGAGAGAGGGCCAACTCCCCCAACTCCCCTACTGCCAAATAGTGGTTTATTTGTTACTTATTCCCTATTTCTGTTTCATTTGTTGTGTTTTGATCATTTTTCAATTGTGTCTTAAGAGCTAGATTTATGAGAGTCAATCTTTTATGTTCCATTCATCAGAAGGGTGCTGCTGCCAATGGAAAGAATGAAAGCAAACAGAAAGAAGCTTTGATGAGAATGGCATACATTAAACATTAGCACTGATCCTCTAATTACTCTCACAGGCTAGCACTATGAAGGCTGTCCCTGAGGCACTAGGAACAGGAAAATTTAAATTTATGCGAGCAGGTGTAAGAAAAAAATTGCCAGGCACCCAAGGCTACCCCCAAAGGGTAATTATTCTCTTCTATACCATTTGCATGAATTCTACTCAGACAAATAAGCAAGTATTATGCAAACCTCAGAGCAAATGTTAATGGAATTAAATCCCTGAATATGAGGAAATGCATGAGGTTTTCTTTTGTGAGATTATTATGTGCACCATGTATAGCCAATTTTAGACTTGTTAGCAAATTATGCACCACACAACATTTTCTGAGCATCAGAGAAATCAAACCTTTGAGTTGTTAGTCCCTGACCTGTTTCTTTTCCAGTCAGGGGAACTTTTTAGACTGCAAACTAACTCACTATTGAACTGGCCATAGAGTACCTTTCCATTTAGAATCATCAAGAGTAGTAAGAAGGGGCAGTTGGGTACCTCAGTGGATTGAGGGCCAGACCTAGAAACGGGAGGTCCTGGGTTCAAATTTGACCTCAGACACTTCCCAGTTGTGACCCAGCTTTTCAATACATTATTTACTTATTTATTAACATTAAACAATTTTTTTAAAATTCCAAATTCTCTCTTTCCCTTTATCCCCAATCCACCCATTGAGAAGGCAAGAAAAATATCAATCATACAACTGTATACAAAGCAAAGAAAATAGATACTTTGAGAAAATAACCAAAGGCACTCCAACAGATTCATCCAGGTTTTCTAGTGCTATTTTGAATATATTATAAACATTATAGACTATGGGGCAGCAAGGGGGCTCAGTGAATTGAGAGCCAGGCTCAGAGAAGGGAAGTCCCAGGGTTCAGATCTGGTCTTGGACACTTCTTAGCTGTGTGACCCTAGGCAAGTCACTTGGCCCTCATTGCCTAGCCCTTGCCCCTCTTCTGCCTTAGCAGAAGTATTGATTCTAAGATAGAAGGTAGCTGGTTTTTTTTTTAATAATTGACTAGAAACAAGGATAAGAATTTTTAAAATGACAATCTCTGAAGTGGCCATTCTTTATACCAACTAGTTCATGATAGAGCACCTTGATTCCCATTGCAAAATCAGATTGTTTCTATTTTGTCAGTTTTTGCCACATATTTAATAGCATAATCATTTTTAATGCTATGATGATATGTCCATAGCATTAATTTAAAGGATTTTTATCTTTTAAAAGTTTTTACATCACCTTTATTTCTCAATATATCCTTTTCTCCCAGCTTCTCAGTGAACTCTCCCTTTTAACAAATTTAAAAAAATAGAGAAATAAAAAGCGGTTCAGCAAAACTAACCAACTCATTAACTTAATCAGATAGTAGATGCAGTGCTCCATACCCATAGTTCCTTATTGTTGCTGTTCAGTCATTTTCAGTCATGTCCAACTCTCTGTGACTCCATTTGGGATTTTCTTGGCAAAGATGCTAGAACAGTTTGCCAGTTCCTTCTCCAGCTCATTTTACAGATGAGGAACTGAGGCAAAACAGGTTAAGTGACTTGATCAGGGTCAAACAGTTAATGAATATCTGAGGCTGGATTTGAACTCATGAAGATGAGTTTTTCTGACTCTAAGCCCAATGTTCTATCCACTATGCCACCTAGTTGCCCACCCATAGGCCCTCACTTCTGCAAAAATAAAAAAGAGGAAAAAGCATTTTCTCACTTCTTCTCTAGGATCAAGTTGGAGTATCATAATTATACGTCACTCACTTTCATGATTCCTTTTTTCCTCTTGAAATTACCTTTAACAATTTTTAAATTCTCTTCAATTCCAGGTAAAATAGAAGCACTTGATGACATTTATTATGGTTTCTAGCTATTTTTCTCTAATCCTTCTGATTCTCAAAAGGATTTATTTGACAAGGCAGCTGGAATCAATTTTTTATATAGATGCCTCTTTAAGGAAACTCATGCTAATTTATTAACATGTAAACATATATTAATACAGAACACTTAGTCATATTAAAGTTGATTGTTGTTTGAATGTTCTGCGTCATATTATTAAATAAAAATAATTAAGAAAAATGCTAAAGCTGGCTGAATGTTCTTCCTTCTATCCAACTGCTCCTTGGAAACAGTGTTGTATAGCAGAAAGTTCCATGGCCTTGGAATGATAAAACTATTATCTTAACCTTATAAAACTTAACAACTTTTTTTTTTTACTATTTCTGGTTTTATTCCTGATTGTGTAACCTTGGACAAATCCTTTAGCCTTATCTGTAAAATGTATAAAAATTTCTAATTTGTATTATTTACCTTTTCCAAGAAAAAAATCCTCCACATGATTATCAGTATTCTAATGAGGGAGAAAGGGTAGAGGGAAAGATATCAGAAAATAGTTTTGAAAATTTTGAAATACTTTTTAATTATTTTAGGAGGTGCAAAAAAGAAGAAAAGATTTCATTTCATAGGTCATCATGCTTCCTATGTGAAACTGGTAAAACATGAAACAACTAAATTTCATATATATAATAACACCAATAAGACTGGAAAACACATGTACCATATTTTTCCATTTTGAATCTAAACTTGATTGCTAGCTGAGGATGTATGAATGTGTAGTAGGGTTGACTTTGTTCCGAATTGCAAGTAAGAAGTTGCAAATGAGTAGTGAATTTGTGTTCAGTTCTATCATGATGCATTGTGGGGCATATGTTTGAAATGTGGTCCACATTTATCCAAAACCAAATAGTTTAAAGTACTTCACATAATTATCTCATTTGATTGTCTCAATCCTATCCTGGCTTAGACTTGCTAGCGGGGAGAGGACTGGGACACTACACTATAGATTGTTGGGGGATTCAAATAATAAATCAGTCAATAGACAGTTGTTATTAGAGAGCCAGATTTAGAGATAGAAAGTCCTGGTTCAATCTGTTCTCAGACACTTCTTAGCTGTTTGACCCTAGGGAAGTCACTTAACCCCATTTGCCTAGCCTTTACTATTCTTCTGCCTTAGAATATATACTTAGTATTGATTCTAAGAAGGTAAGGGTTTTAAAAAAAAAAAAGTAAAAAATAAATGATAAATAAAATAAGTAAATATTTATGAGAAACCTCCTATGTGCCAGGTATTATGTTAAGTGCTAAGTATTTAAAAAAAAAAAAAAAGGTGAAAGGCAATCCCTGAGGGACAGCTGGGTGGCTCAGTGAACTGAGATCAGAGGTCCTAGATTCAAATGTGGCGTCAGACACTTCCTAGCTGTGTGACCCTGGACAAGTCACTTAGTTCCTTTTGCCTAGCCCTTACTGCCCCCCACCTTTTTTTTTTTGGAACCAATACCTAGTATTGATTCTAAGACAGGAGGTAAGAGTTTAAAATAAAACAAAAGTTAGTCCCTGCCCTCAATGAACTTGCAATCTAATAAAGTAATCATGTAAAATGCTTTCTACCCATGAAGGGTTATATAAATGCAAGCTAGCATTATTTGTCACCTTTAACTCTTTACTGTTTATGCAAGCTGACTTTTGGCCCAACATTTTTCAAGAGGAACACAGAGAGTTATAATTCAAGGATAAACGTGAAAGAGAGAATTAGAGGAATTATGGCAGAGCTGGGGAACAATGTTTACACTAGATTTACCTTAAACTGATTAAAAGATACATGACAAAATACGCTCTGAAACTGTCAGGGTTTTAGCACATTTCCAGCCTATGGACAGGTGTGATTTGTAGTGCAGCGAAGATTAGAAGGAAAGTAGGAAAATGGAGGAAAGAAATCTATAGCAGGTTTCTCTCTGATAAGGGTATCGTTTCTCAAAAATATAGAGAACTGAGTCGAATTTATAAGAATACAAGTCATTCATCAATTGATAAATGACCAAAAAATACCAACAGGCAGTTTGCAGAAAAAATCAAAGCTGTGGTATAGTCACAGGAAAAATTTAAAAAATGCAAATTTAAACAACTCTGAGGTACCATCTCACCTATCAGATTGGTTAATATGACAGAAAAGGAAAATGACAAATGTTAGATGGGATGTAGGGAAAACTGGGACTCTGATGGCTGCTGGGCAAGTTGTAAACTGATCCAAACATTCTGGAGAACAATTTGGAACTATGCCCAAAGGGGGCTAATAAAATTGTGTATAGCCTTTGACCTGGAAATACCACTGGTCTTTATCTCACAAGTATCAAAAAAAAAAAAAAGAAAGAAAAGGACCTTTATGTACCAAAATATTTATAGTAGCTTTTTTTTTGTGGTGGCAAAGAATTGGAAATTGAGGGGATGCCCACTAGTGGAACAAGTTTTGCTGTATGTTTGTAACAGAATATTATTTTGCTATAAGAAATGATGAGCAGGGGGCAGCTGGGTAGCTCAGTGGATTGAGAGTCAGGCCTAGAGACAGGAGGTCCTAGGTTCAAATCTGGCCTCAGACACTTCCCAACTGTGTGACCCTGGGCAAGTCACTTGACCCCCATTGCCCACCCTTACCACTCTTCCACCTAGGAGCCAAAGCACAGAAGTTAAGGGTTTAAAAAAAATGATGAGCAGGATGGCTTCAGAAAAACCTGGGAAGGGGTAGGTAGGTGGCTTAGTGGATAAAGTCTGTCTGGAGTCAGGAGGTCCTAGGTTCAAATCTAGCCCCAGATATTTCCTAGCTATGTGACCCGGGGGAAGTCACTTAACCCCAAATTGTCTTGCTCTTATTGCTCTTTGGCCTTGGAAATGATACATAATATCAGTTCTAAGACAGAAGGTAAGAATTAAAAAAAAACTAGGAAGACTTATATGAACTAATACAAAGTGAAGACAGCAGAATCATAACTTAGGACATAGTAACAGCAAAATGATATGATGATCCACTGTGGATGACTTAGTTATTCTGAATAATAAAATGATCCAAGACAATTCTGAAGGACTTATGATGAAAAATGCTGTCTAGAGAGAGAACTGATAGAGTCAATGCAGATTGAAGCATGATTTTTTCACTTTATTTTTCTTGCTTTTTTTTTTTCCCAACATGGCTAACGTGGAAATGTTTTGCATGATTTCACATTTAAATTTGATATCACATTTGTTGCCTTGTCAGTGGTTGAGAAGAGGTCTCAGAAAGGGAGGGAGAGAATTCACAACTGCAAATTTTTAAAAAAATGTATGTTATAAATAAATAATATATATTTTTAAAAAAGAAAAGTGTGGGAGCAGCTGGATCGCTCAATGGAGAGTGAGTGAGACTCAGAGAAGGGAAGTCCTGGGTTCAAATCTGGCCTTAGACACTACTCAGCTATGTGACCCTGGGCAAGTCCCTTAATCCCCATTGCCTAGCCCTTACTGCTCTTCTACCTTGGAACCAATACACAGTATTGATTCTAAGACATAAGCTAAGGACTTAAAAAAAAAAAAAAGAAGAGTATGGTTTGGAGGAAAGTGGATAAGATAAGGGATAGGCTTCTAGTTCTCTATTTGCATTATAATCCCTTCTACACAGAGTTTACTTTTGTAAGTTTTTTTCACCTAGATCTATGATTTCATTAGCATAAGGGACTCCCAATGAAGAAACTCTACCAATGCAGATCAGTAGCTACTTTATGACTTAAAGCCTTAGAGGCTACTGGTAGTGGTAGTGGTAGTGTAGTGGATAGAGTACTATTCTTGGAATCAGGAAGAGATGAATTCAGATACTGCTTTAGGCACTTACTAATTGTATAGCCCTGAGCAAGTTACTTTACCTCTATTTACCCCAGTTTTCCTAAAATGGGGATAATAATAGCACCTACCTCCCAGGGTTGTTGTAAAGATCAAATGAGATAATATTTGTAAAGTAATAAGCACAGTAGATATCATATAAGTGCTTATTCTCTTCCTTTTCTTCCCCCTACAGGATTTGCTCAGGGCACTAAATTAAATTGTCCAGGATTATATAACCAGTGTGTCAGAACTTGAATCTAGGTCTTCTTGACTCTCTCTGTACTATGTCTCTCTATTCAAACTTTTCTTTATATTTTAAAGGCTCTGGAAGGCTAGGAAACAAAAGAAATAGTGAAAGTGAAGAAGTCACAGCCTATCCTGCTCCCTTTTTCCCTCTGGGACACAAAATGTACTTGCAAAGGGTTGCATATTATTATTCATTCATCCCATCAAGATTTGGTGAGCTAAGAAATGCTCTGAGGATACCACCCCAGAGAGAAAGAGGAGGAAGGGTAACATCATGAACAATGCCCTAAGGCAAGACAGATGAAACACAATTTCCTTTTTAATTGCCATCTTGGCATTTCATTTTTGCAACTTTATAAACCTTTAAGGAAATAATCAAAAAGGGGGTACTAAAATAAAGTAAAAGTTAAAATTCCCAGGAGAAGAGGGCATTTCTCTGGAGGTAGAGATATTTCTCTTTTAAAACTTGAATGCAAGTTCAAAGTTGGCAGACTATAACAAAAGATGAAAAGATAATAAAATTGTAGTTCAGCTTTACTGGACAAAAGTTTATATGCCTGTCTGTGCTTTTAGAAAGCTTCATTTGCTTGGGACTTTTAGTTTAGATTGTTTTTGTTCTTTGAGGAAGTAGAGAAAATGTACATTTAATAAATGCCTTGAGATTGTTAACACAAGGATGTAAATAGGGCTTTATAGGAATCAATGAAATTAATAAAGACTAGACTTTCTTATTAAACTAAACTACAACAATAGGAGAGTATGCTTAATTCAAAAAGAATACCACTGACAGAAAGGAGAAACACAACAGCATTGTATACAAAAATCATATGAATCTGAGAATGGACTCATGGAGGAGATCATTTGGACAAACTGGGATGAAGGAAGAGAGGAACAGAAAGCTAAATTTTTGTGGTGGTATACATATTACCTACCACCCAGCCAGATGGAGATGATGGATGATGAGTTTTTCATGGAAAGAATAAAAATGATATGGTAGGATATAATACTGATAGGAACTACAAAAAATCAGATATATACCAGAAGTCTCCACCAAAAAAAAACAGCAATTTGATAATCTTGACTTATCTTGTAGATAATTCTCTTACAAAGTATAAAAAGTGAGTCAGAGCTTTTGTTTTAATTCTGATCCAAAAAGAGAAAGTAGGAATCTGAGAGAATGTAACCATGATATCCCAGAGTTAATTACAAGGAAGAAGTATAATACTGGTAATGGACATAGTTACAGAGCCCAACTTTAATAGGTTTTTTTTTAATTAAAAGAAAAGAAAAGGCCTGGAAAATGAGCAAACAACAACAAAAAAGAAACTCAAAATAGAAAGTTATTTTGGTGACAGAGAATACCAAAACACAAACTCAGAAGACAACAAAGTCAATAATGCTATATCCAAAGCCTCTAAGGAAAATACAAATTGTTCTCAAGCCCAAAAAGAATTAATGGACAAGCTCAAAAAGGTTTTAAAAATCAAATAAGAAAGGAAAAAGAAAAACTGGAAAAAGAAATGAGAATGATACAGGAAAATAATGAAAAAAGAGTCAACAGCTTGGTAAAGGAGGTACAAAAAAAATACTGAAGAAATTAAGATCTTAAAATAGACCAATTGATAAAAGAAGTACAAAAATCCAATGAAGAGAAGACCTTTTTAAAAAGCAGAATTAGCCAAATGGAAAAAGATATGCAAAATGTGCTGATGAGCAGAACTTTTTAAAAAGCAAAATTGATTTTTTTGGAAAAAGAGGTATGCAAATTCACTAAGCAAAAGAATTCTGTGCAAAGTAGAATTGGCCAAATGGAAAAGAAGGTACAAAAACTCACTCAAGAAAATCATGTCTTAAAAATTATAATTGTGTAAGTGGAAGCTAATGACTCCATAAGACATCAAGAAACAAACAAAGTCAAAAGAATGAAAAAAAAAAAAAGAAGAAAATGTGAACCATCTCATTGGAAAAACAACTGACTTGGAAAATAAATCCTGGAGAGATAATCTAAGAATTATTGGACTACCTAAAAACCATGATCCAAAAAAAAGAGCTTAGATATTATCTTTCAAGAAATTGTCAAGGAAAACTGCCCTGATATCAGGGGGCAAAATAAAAATTGAAAGAATCCATCAATCATCTCCTGAAAGAATAACTTCCAGGAATATTACGGCCAAATTCCAGAACTCCCAGGACAAGGAGAAAATATTGCAAGCAGGCAAAAAAGAAACCATTTAAGTGGAGCCACAGACATGATAACACAAGATGTAGCAGCTTCTACATTAAAAGATCAGAGAGCCTAGAATATGATATTCCAGAGAACAAAGGAGCTAGGACTTCAACCAAGAATCACTTACCAGCAAAACAGCATATTTGGGGGTGAGGAGGGGGGGTGGGAAATGGCTGTTCAATGTAATAGGGGTCTTCCAAACATTCCTGATGAAAAGGCCAGAACTGAATGGAAAATTTAACTCTCAAATACAAGACTCAAGAGAAGCATAAAGATAAACAGGAAAGAGAAATAAAAAAGATATTCAATAAAGTTAAACTGTGTACATCTCTACATGAGAAGATGATTCTTGTAACTCTGAAGAATTTTATCATTATTATGGCAGTTAGAAGAAGTATATATAGACAGGGGGCAAGGGTATGAGTTGAATATTATGGAATGATAAATAAAAAATAAAATTAAGGCATGAGAAAGGGGAATATATTAGAAGGAGGGAGGAAGGAAAAATATAAGGGGTAAATTATCCCTTGTAAAAGAGGCATGAAAGAGTTTTTACATTGGAGGAGAAAACGGAAGGGGGGGGAAGGGACTACATGAACCTCACTCTCATCAGAATTGACTCAATGAGGGAATAAAATACACAATCAATTGGACTTAGAAATCTGTTTCTCAAGTACATAGAGAAATGAGTCAAATATATAAGAGTATAAGTCATTCCCCAATTGATAAATGGTCAAAGGCTATGAACAGGCAAGTTATAAGACAAAGTAATTAAAGCTCTCTAAAGTCACGTGAAAAAATGCTCCAAATCACTATTAATCAGAGAAATGTAAATTAAAACAACTCTAAGGTACCAGTCCACACCTGTGAGATAGACTATTAGGACATAAAAGGAAAATGACAAAACTTATAGGGGATATGGGAAAATTAAGACATTAATGCACTATTAGGGAGTTGTGAACTACTTCAATCATTCCAGAAAGCAATTTGGACCTATGCCCAAAGAGCTATAAAACAGTACCTACCCTTTGACCCAGCAATACTATTACTAGATGTGTATCCCAAATAGATAAAAAACAAAATGGGGAAGGACATATATGTACAAAAATATTTAAAGCAGCTCTTTTTAGAGGAACAAAGAATTGGAAATTGAGGGGATACTCATCAATCTAGGAATGGCTAAGTGATAGTATATCATTGTAATTGAATACCATCATGCTGTAAGAAATGACAAGTAGGAAGAGCTCAGAAAAACCTGAAAGACTTATATGAGCTGAAGCAGAGTGAAATAAGCAGAATCAGCAGAAAATTTTACAGTGACAGGAATACTGAAATGAACAACTGTGAATAACTTTGCTATTCTCAGCAATACTATGATCCAAAACTATCCCAAAGGACTCATGATAAAAAAAAAAAAGGTGAGCTGCTTTCAGAGAAAGAGAAGTGACAGAGTCTGAATCCAGACAAAAGCAAGGTTTTTAAACTTTCTTAATTTTTTTGTTTGAATTTCCTTTCATAAAAATGTTTTATGTGATTGCACATGTAGAATCTATATGAGATTGTTTACCATCTCTATGGGGAAGGGGATTTCAGGAGGAAAGAGGGAGAGAATTAGAGATTCAATATTCTTTGGAAAATGTTGGAAACTGTTTTTACATGTAATTGGGGGGGAATTAAATTACATTTAAAAAGTGATCAATGGGATGATTTTGGAAAAACCTGGAAAGACTTAAATGAACTGATACAAAGTGAAATGAACGGAACCAGAAGAACATTGTACGCAGTAACAGCAATATTTTTTGTTGAACAACTGTGAATGACCTAGTTATTCACAGCAATACAGTGATTCAAGACAATTCCATAGACTCATAGTGAAAAATGGCATCTGACTTCAGAGAAAGAACTGATGGAGCCTGAATGCTTACCAAAACACACTATATTTCGCTTTCTTTTTTCTTTTATTTTTGTTTAAGAGCTGTTCTACAAAATAACTAATATGGGAGAATTTTTTTACATGATTGCACATGTAAAATCTATATCAGCTTTTTTACTGCCTCAGGGAGAGAAGAAGAATGGGAAAGGGAATTTGGAACTAAAAACAATTTTTTAATGAATGTTAAACAATAGTTTTACATATAATTGAGAAAAAAAATGTTTTAAAATGTATAATCATGCATCTATACATATGTTTATGTAGGCACTCCCAGAATAATAATTAACATTCACATACAAATATATGTGTTATAACTAAAAATCTGATTTTACTGTTTTCAGAGCAAGGAAAAGCAAATAGCAAACTTATAAAATGTATTTTTCTTTGCAAGAATTTTCCCAAATTCAATTATATTTACTAATGACTATCCATAAATTAATTCTTGAATTTCAAAACATTTGAATTCCACCAGTCTTACATTTTATGGTAGGAAGATTGACTCATCAATGATTTTTAAGATCAAGGTAAAAGTCCTAAGTGTAATAAACTACTTTCCTCTTTATGCTTTTTATTTTTTTAATCCTCACCTTCCACCTTAGAATGAATATTGTGTATTGGTTCCAAGGGAGAAGAGTAAGTAAGGGCTAAGCAATGGGGCTTAAGTGACTTGCCCAGGATCACACAACTAGGAAGTGTCTGAGGTCAGATTTGAACCTAGGACCTCCCATCTCTCAATCCTCTGAGCCACCCAGCTGCCTCCATCCTCTTACCTTCTACATATCCTTTTAAACATGGCAGCTGACCCCACTTAATACTCTTAACGTAGGCTCTGCCCTACATAGATCCTAGGATCAATCCTGGCCCTTTTTACCATAATAAGAGAGACAGGATAATTGATATGTGGGGATAAAAGAGCAATATCTCTGCTCCATTCTAATATTACAGGAAACTAGCAGATAAAAGCAGGCAGTGTTTCTTGGCTGGACTCCCGGGCCATACCAAAATTGTACTGTGATTACAGAGCTAATTATCCTTGAGCAAAGGAGAGAAAGCAGGCAGAGACTAAAGCTTTGCAAGGGAGCAGTACAGCAGCAGTGGTCTGGTATTTCTGGGCGGCTTTCCCTGAATGTCTCCGGGTTCACGAATGCCAGGGATATCGCTAGAGAAGCTGGAGATGACCCAGGTCTCGGCCCCAGAGAACATTCAATGGTTATGAACCTTTGCACAAGATCAATGAAAGCTGCCTCCTTGATAGTACCCCAGTCATCCTATTCCTTTGAATAAATCTGTGTTCGAGGTGGTAATTCAAAGCCTGACAACCCTAACTCTGGAGACTACTTTTTTTTTTAAACCCTTATCTTCTCAGAATTGATACTAAGTATTGGCTCCAGGGTAGAAGAGCAGTAAAGGGCTAGGCAATGGGGGTCGAGTGACTTGCCCAGGGTCACACAGCTAGGAAGTGTCTGAGGTCAGATTTGAACACAGGACCTCCCATCTCTAAGCCTGATTATCAATCCACTGAGCCATCTAGCTGCGCCTTCTGACTTGTGGGTTTACTCTGAGCTGTTCTTACTCTGACCTTGGATGCCAGTGATTGGTAAACCCAATCTCTGGCTCTCGTTACCTGGAAATTTAGCTACTCCAACATCCCAAGTTCTTCATTTTGTTGATATACAACGGAGGGATGAATTGACAGTTTTAGAGGAGGAGAGGAGAATTATGACCAGACGTGGCCAGGAAAACCTGAATGCTACACAAATGGCACATCCAGTTGTCGCTGCTGTTGTTGCTTTACTAGCTTATCTGTCTCACAAGAAGGGGAGCTCAACCTGGAGTCAGGAAGACCAGAATTCAAGTCCCCCCTCAGAGACTAGCTGTGTCACCTCTGCCTGCCTCAGTTTCTTTATCTGTAAAATTGGGATAATAGTAGCACTTACTTCCTAGGATTATAATGAAGATAAAATGATATAATAGCTGTTAAAGTGCTTGGCAAATCTAAGAGCTCAATATAAATGCTAGTTATTAATATTGTTGTTATTAGCCATCATTATCATTTAACCCAAAGCTTAGCACCTAGATGCAGTGAATTGTGATCATTGCTCTGGGTCTTATAGTGCTTTTCAGCAGATCAGGGAAGAAATGATAGAAGTAGCTAATTCCACTAGCTGACACTAAAATGGATGCAATGCTTGTATGCAGACAACCTTTCCCTGTGCAAATCCTCCCTGCCAAGACCAAGGCAAAATGGGATTGATCCTCTACCTTTTCACATCTTGTCATCACTCCCACCTTAATCCAAATATTAGATAGAAACTACAATATTTTATAGCAGAGGTATCAAATATGTGATCCTCCAGAATGCAGTCTAAACCAGATTCAAATTAATTTGGGATTAAATAAATAAATTGGGAAATATTTAACCAAATATATGAAGATATAATAAAACCGGAGGGTTGGGCATGGGGCTAGCAACCCCACCCTGTAAAAACTACATCTGCTAAAGAAACTGCAACCTAAAGTAGGGGCAGCTGGGCTAGCTCAGTGGATTGAGAGCCAGGCCTAGAGACGAAAGGTCCTAGGTTCAAATCTGGGCTCAGACACTTCCCAGCTGGGTGACCCTGAGCGACCCATTGCCTACTGGTTGTGGCCCTATGCTCCTAGAATGGAGTCCCAGGATAAAAAAAAAAATGTTCATATATGTTTTTCTAACTCAATATGTACCCAAAGGGATCTTTATGTAAGGTTTAGTGGCCATATTTGAGTTTGACACTCCTGCCTTATATTAATTACCATATTAAATTTTTTAATAATACTGCCATCTGGTGCTTACCGTTTATGCCTTATTGACTATACTTTTTATTTATGCCTTATTGACTATGCTTTTTATTGTATTATAAATTACATTGTATTTATTGTATTGTATTTATATTTATGCCTTATTGACTATACTTTTATTATATGAAGTAATTTTCTAGGATATTCTATGATGATTTATATGATATGATATGATTCTATGATAAATTTCTATGATAGCTCTAAACTTTTTTGATCTGGTACCACTGTCCATTTAAAAAAATTGAACTCAACTTATCAATATAAATACATTTATTTTAAAATAATATATTACTAGACTAATACATACATCATAAAATAGACATT
Organism: Gracilinanus agilis; assembly: GCF_016433145.1. Classification (NCBI taxonomy): domain Eukaryota; kingdom Metazoa; phylum Chordata; class Mammalia; order Didelphimorphia; family Didelphidae; genus Gracilinanus; species Gracilinanus agilis. The sequence continues at coordinate 228,788,905 of NC_058130.1, forward strand.
TTAAATTACACTATTAGAAATTAAGTAGAAAATTAAAATTTATGTAGAAATAGAAATTAAATAGAATTTAAAATAAAAAAATTTTAAGATGAAATAAATTATTTTAAAATAATTTTTATCTTATTTTATTTACCCAAAGTACAAAACCCTTTTTGTTCTCACTAAAATTATTGATAATGATTTTTTAAGTGAAAGTAACATGATTAAATGATTAAATGTGCTTTATTATTTCTGGAAATCTTGGTATAACATTTTATGATATAATACTTTGAAAATCTACTTCTGAGTCCAGTTTATTTTAGTTTCTGATTTTAATGTCTCTCATGGTTGAAAAAAATACTTCATAAAGATGCAAAGCTTCAAATGAAAAGAGTGTATTGTTGACTATGTTTATCAAATCATGATAGTCACTTTTCAGTTGAACCACTAGTAATTCTATGATTTTTGCGGAAATTCTACTAGTAAATTCCTATCATAGGAGGGTGAGGCAGAAAAGGATGTTTCTAGAAGTCAGAACTCAGGTTCAGAGGATGATTGGTTGTTTCTAGTGGGAAGAAGAGATAAGTGACAAAACAAATGACAAGCTCCCTTGATAGGTCAGGGTTTACTAGTGGGGAATTTTCATTTTAATTTGCTTCTAAGCTGTCATTAGGGTTCAAGGAGGTTTGAAGATCTGAGAAAATTCTGTGCTTGGCCCCTTGAGCCCCTAGCTCTACTAGTACTATTCTTGATACTTCAGTCTCCTCTTGCTGAGATTTCTAGAGGAGATTTGGAGATAATGAAGGAAGGGGTAGAAAGGGAAGCTAAAAGCGCCCTTGATATTCCAGCGCTCTGAGATGTGCACAGCTGCATTGAAGATGGGAAGAGAAAGAACTGGAGATAAAGGGAATGGGGAGGGGCAGGCTAGAGCTGGAGCTCAGAGACGAATGACCATCTACTTGGCTGCTTACTTTCTTGGGGAGGAGCACATAGGACTGACTGATCCCCTAACCTACTCTGAACTGAGCATATGGGAAGACAAGGAGAGAAACAGAGGTAAACAGTGACTAGAAAGGCCCTGAACAGTTTTACTGCTCTTCTTAGTTTTGTTTTCTTTCTTCACCCCCTAAAAATCATCTTGTGTATCTCTTGGGTATGTGTGCATCTGATTTTGAAGATCACTGCTTTCTCTACAGGATAATGTTCTATGCTTCCAACTAAAGTCCTTTTTTTGATGCCATATCCTAAGCATATACACCATAATTTGTTCAGCCATTTCCTCATCAGATGGGTATTTTCCTAGGTTCTAATTCTTTGCTACTACAAAAAAGAGCTGCTATAAGACAGTGTATGATAAACCCAAAGAGCCCAACTTTTGGGACAAAAATCCACTATTTGACAAAAACTGCTGGGAAATTTGGAAAACAATATGGGAGAGATTAGGTTTAGATCAACATCTCACATCCTACACCAAGATAAATTCAGAATGGGTGAATGACTTGAATATAAAGAGGGAAACTATAAATAAGTTAAGTGAACATAGAATAGTTTACTTGTGAGATCTCTGGGAAAGGAAAGATTTTAAAACCAAACAAGAATCAGAGAAAATTACAAAATGTAAAATAAACGATTTTGATTATATCAAACTAAAAAGCTTTTGTACAAACAAAAACAATGCAACCAAAATCAGAAGGGAAACAACAAATTGGGAAAAAATCTTTATAACAAAAAACTCTGACAGGGGTCTAATTACTCAAATATACAAGGAGTTAAACCAATTGTATAAAAAAATCAAGCCATTCCCCAATTGATAAATGGGCAAGAGACATGAATAGGCAATTTTCAGATAAAGAAATCAAAAGTATCAAATAAGCACATGAGAAAGTGTTCTAAATCTCTAATAATTAGAGAAATGCAAATCAAAACAACTCTGAGGTATCACCTCACACCTAGCAGATTGGCTAAAATGAAAGAAGGGGAGAGTAATGAATGCTGGAGGGGATGTGGCAAAATTGGGACATTAATGCATTACTGGTGGAGTTGAGAACTGATCCAACCATTCTGGCTGGCAATTTGGAACTATGCTCAAAGGGCTATAAAAGAATGCCTGCCCTTTGATCCAGCCATACCATTGTTGGGTTTATACCCCAAAGAGATCACAGATAAACAGACTTGTATGAAAATATTCATAGCTGCGCTTTTTGTGGTGGCAAAAAACTGGAAAATGAGGTTATGCCCTTCAATTGGGGAATGGCTGAATAAATGGGGTATATGCGGGTGATGGAATACTATTTGTGCTCAAAGGAATAATAAACTGGAGGAATTCCATGTGAACTGGAAAGACCTTCAGGAATTGATGCAGAGCAAAAGGAGCAGAGCCAGAAGAACATTGTACACAGAGACCAATACACTGTGGTAAAATAGAATGTAATGGACTTCTGTACTAGCAGCAATGCAATGACTCAGGACAATTCTGAGGGATTTATGGAAAAGAACGCTACCCATATTCAGAGGAAGAACTACAGGAGTGGAAACTGTGGTGCAGAGAGGGGGCATAACTGCTTTGCAGAGTTCTTCTGTCAGTTGATGAGGGTTTTAGAATCTTGGGAAAAAGAGCAGTTGGTCCTGGGAACTCGTGGACAGGATCAGGGTCCATCTGAGTTCCTTCTTTAGATTGAAACCTGGACTATATTTTGCAGCTTTTCTTTTAAAATTGTTAGTTTAGCTAATTCCTTTGAGTCTCCTTAGCCTTCCTTATTCCCACCTTCATTTTCCCTACCTGAATGTCTAAGAAGTTTTGAAAGGAGAGTATACCTGAGAGTTAGTTCAAATCTTTGATAGTTTAGTCAAATAGGGTTTACCCTTGTTACAAATTTACCTATTGAATCATTGTATCCAGCTTTCCTACCCCTTTTGACTACAAACCCTCTTGGGGCTGAAGTAGGCTGGTCCCTACTCAGTCTCACCTTCCTGCCTCCCTTCTCCCACCTGAAGCTTTCTCTAAGCGGCTGTTAGGGCTACCTTGTATCCTCTACCCGTTCCAATCTACCCTAGAAGACAATAACCCCGTTGGTCTTTAATCAAAACCCTTTGGCTGGGGGCAGCTGGGTAGCTCAGTGGATTGAGAGCCAGACCTAGAGACAGGAGGTCCTAGGTTCAAATCTGGCCTCAGACACTTCCCAGCTGTGTGACCCTGGGCAAGTCACTTGACTCCCATTGCCTACCCTTACCACTCTTCTGCCTTGGAGCCAATACACAGTATTGACTCCAAGACGGAAGGTAAGAGTTTAAAAAAAAAAAAAAACCCTTTGGCTACTTCATTAGTTGATTAGTTAGAGAGGGAGGAGGAGAGAGAGAATAATATTCTCTCTGGAGTTTGAGGGAAGCTGAAGGTATCCATTTTGGAGGAAGTGTAACTTCAATTCTGCCTCTAGACCCTTCCTGTGAAAATGACTAGAAGCCTCAAGTCAGTTTCAAGCCGTTCTTGGCTGGCTCTAACCTGGCTCTGTAAAAGTATCCCTTTTACTTGAAGGGCTCAGTCTGTTTCCCTTCAGTGTTTTGTCTCTAATCTGAGTATCCAGTCTGTGTTTCCCTGCTGCTGTTGCCTGCCTTAGATTAACTCATCATCTCCCTTGCAACTCTTTATACCTCCGTGTTATATTCCCTAAACTCAGACATTCCCTTACTTCTCCTTCCACCTCAACTACCAACCTCCACCATTGTTCCTTCCTCATCCACTTTACTACCTTAGGGATTCACAAAACCCTTATCCACAGTGCCCATTCTCAATTCCAACCATAACTCTGCCTTAATTTCCCTACTACCTAGCCTATTCCCTTGATTACCTCCAGCCTTGGGTCCCTTGCCTTGCCTTATTCCCTATTCCAACCAGCTACTACCTATAGCCTAAGCCCTTATTACCCCTAGCTTCAGTCCCTTATTACATCCTGATATTCCCTTATAACAAAACAGAAGAAAAACAACTGCTTGAACACATGGGTTGAGGCAGACATGATTAGGGATGTAGACTCAAAACTACCACACCAATGCAACTATCAACAATTTGGAAATAGGTCTTGATCGATGACACATGTTAAAACCAGTGGAACTACACATCAGCCATGGGGGGTGGGGTAGCTCAGGGGGTGAAGGGGAAAGTAAGAGCATGAATTATGTAACCATGTTAACTTTTCTAAAAATTAAATATTAATAAATGTTTTAAAAAAAGAGCTAAAGAGCTGCTATAAATATTTTGGACCATTTTTTTTGTCTCTATAGATCTAGTAGTGTTACCATTGAGTCAAAATGCACGTACAGTTTAGTAACTCTGGGGGCATTCTAAGTGGTTTATCTGGATGGTAGGACCAATTCAGCTTCATCAATAATGGAACAATGTTCCTGTTTTTCCCCAGCCTCTCTAATATTTGTCATTTTCCTTTTTTTTTTTTTTGGTCCATTTTGCCGACCTGATAGATATAAGGTAAAATCTCAGAGTTGTTTTGATTTGCATTTAGTGTAATTATTATATGGAGTGTTTTTTCATATGGACCTCTACCCTTGAAAACTGCCAATTCATAGTCTTTGACCATTTGTCAATTAAGGAATAGATGTCTCATTGTAGTATGGAAGTGTCCCTGGGTTCTTGAAGAGTATACCATTAGAACACAGACTCTGATAGGTGCCACCAAGCTAGAGGAGCTTCAAGCATGACCTGGAAATAAGTTGTATTTATCTGTGTCTGTTATATGTATGCTTATTATATCAGGACCAGCAAAGCTAAAATCAGAGATGTTCCATGCCTAAAGACTCATTATCAAGTCACATGTTTTCAGACTTCATCCTCTCAAGAAAACACTCTATTTAGATATGGAAGGGTTGTGATCTCCACTCACAAAGATGGAACCCCACATTCATAGGAAATCGCAAATTTTCTGAAATATAAGAAACGACCTATACGGAAAGACGGATGGATTGAGAATTAAAACATCTGGGTTAAAATCCTGATTCTGCCACTTCTACCTAGAAAAAATCCAGAGGACCCTGACAAGGAAAACCCCATGATTTTGCTCTCCTAAGCTTAATATAGTTAAACTACAATACATTCAAGGAAAACTCTGTAAGTAGCAAGAAGGTAGAAACAATGTAGCATAGGATTTCTGTCAGGATTACAATGGACTTCTGAAGAATAATTTGAGAAATTAAAATATGTAACAGGCCACTTGACCCAATATCTACAAGCTGGTGTTGTCTCTCAGCCTGTTTACATGAACCTTGGGGAGCCACAGGAACCACACAACTTATGTCCTAAAGTCAATTTTGTCTTCCAGCTACTCTGAAGAACTCCTGAAAAAGAAGTAGAATTGGGAAAGAGGGGTGGCCTGAGACACAGGACATCTGAGTTTTGAAAAGAAGAAAAAAAGGACAAACTGGAATATAATGGCAGTAGGGCTGGCATTTAAGTAGTCACCAGTCTAGCTACCTCCAATAGTGTCTAGGAGAACAGCATGAAGGCACAAGACATAAAGAGATGTTTCAAGGTAGAAAAAGCATCACTGAATTTTACATTTAAGCAAACTGATCTCAGAGTGACTTTTTTACTTGTCCTTCCTCTTTCTAGGGGCAGTGGGTGGTACAATGAATAGAGCATTTGGTGTATTGTCAGGAAGACCTGAGTTGAAATTCTGCCTCAGAAACTTATCTGAATGACCTTGGACAAGTCATTTAATATTTGCCTCAGTTTCCTCACTATAAAATGGGGGCAATAACAGCATTGTTCTATCACATGCGATAATATTTTTCCAAAATTCTTGGCACAGTGTCTGGCACATAGTAGGTGTTATATAAATGCTTATTCCCTTCCCTTCCTTTTCTCCCACTCTGAATTTGAGAATTAATTTTTAAAAATAGAACCAAGCAATATGATGTTTACAAGAATATTTAATTTTAAAATATTTAAGTTGGTTAAAACCCAAAGGTTGGTGTAAATTTTACCAGGGTTTTGCAAAATAATGAAAAGTGAGAGTGTTACTGATTATATCTGACTTTAAACCAGAAATAGATCAAGAGAGATAAATAAGGGCCTTCCATTATGCTAAGAGGTTCTGTTCAAAAAGAAAGTACATCAAATTAATGTCTGGAAAGAAATAATTCTGCATTTAAATTTACATCTGAAAAGTTCACAGTCTCACAAGAAGAAATAGCTTTTTCAAAATCAGAAAACAGGAAATGCTAAAGCCCAGGATAAGAATATGATAAATGCAACTAAAAGATTTTTTTAAAAAAACAATTACTGAGCTAAATGCATTACTTTTAAGAAACTAGTTCTAATAGGCATATGGAAAGAAGTCAAAGGGTATTGAAGAACAAATATATTGTCATATACATAGCCACCCTGGAAGTGAGGAAGACATTGGTTCAAGATCCTCTTCTGAAATATGATGGCTTTGTTACCCAGAGCAAGACTTAATATGTCAGTGGAATTGAATTGAAGCATATATTCAACAAAATACCAAAGTAAAAACTCCTAGAATCTAAGATTAGATAAACAAAACTGAAAGTAAAAAACAAGCTGGTTTTGTTTTTTAAAACTCACAAAAATAAAATTAACCAGTTTGGTTTAAAAGAGAGTCAAACTAAATTGGATTAAAAAAAGAATTTATAATAATTAAGGAGAAGTAAAAGAGATTATTAGAAACTATTTTTTTAATTGAAGGCTAAAAAAACCTGATAACTTAAATGAAATGGATAGCTGCCTAAAAAAAATCCTGATTAAGAGAAAAATAGATAATTTAAGTAATCCAGTGTCACAAAAATAAGTTGAACAAGTCATAAATGAACTCCTAAGGAAAAAATTCCAGGACTAGATGGATTTATATGTGAATTTTATCAAACTTTTAATGAAAAATTAATTCATTATTACATAAACTCTTGGCAAAAAAGAAATCCTTCCAAACTCATTCCACAAGAGAAATATGGTCTTAATGCATAAACCAATGTAAAACGGAGCAGGCCCCAGCACAAAAAGTGTGAGACAGAGCCAAACATTAGCATAAAGGTAAAGGTCATGAAAGAGGCTAGAAAATGAACAAAAGAAAGGAAAAAAAAACTTACCATAGAAAACTACTACTATGGTGACAGGGAAGATCAAAACATAAACTCAGAAAAGGACAATGCCAAAAATAGCTGTACATGAAGCCTCAAAGAATAATACAAAGTGATGTCAAGCCCCAAAAGAACATCAAGAGGAGCTCAGAAAGGTTTTAAAAAATCATATAAGAAAGGAAGAAGAAAATTGGGAAAAGAAATGAGAGTGATTCAAGATAATCATGAAAAAAGAGTCACAGCTTGGTAAAAGATATACAAAAAGAAAACAACTTCCTAAAAACTAGAATTAGACAAATGGAAAAGGAGGCTCAAAAATGCAGTGAAGAGAACATTTAAAAAAAAATTTTTTTTTAAACTCTTACCTTCTGTCTTGGAATCAATACTATGTATTGATATGATTCCAAGGCAGAAGAGTGGTAAGGGCTAGGCAATGGGGGTTAAGTGACTTGCCCAGGGTCTCACAGCTAGGAAGTGCCTGAGGCCAGATTTGAACCCAGGACTTCCCATCTCTGGGCCTCACTCTCAATCCACTGAGCCACCTAGCTGCCCCCAAGAGAACAATTTTTTAAAAAGTAGAAATGATCAAATTGAGAAGGAGGTACAAAAGTTCAATGAATAAAATCATTTCTTAAAAATTAAAATTGGGAAAGTGGAAGCTAATGATTCCATGAGACATCAAAAAAACAACAAAATAAAATCATGAGAATGAAAATATAGGGAAAAAAGTAAAATAACTCATCGGAAAAACAACTGACATGGAAAAATAGATCCAGGAGAGATCATCTAAAAAAAGAGCCTGGACAACAAATTATAAGAAGTTATCAAAGAAAACTACCCTTCTTGATATTCTTAAATAAAAGAGCAAATAGAAATTAAAAGAATCCATCAATCATCTTCTGAAAGAGATATAAAATTTAAGCATGAAAAGATAAATAAGAAAGAGAAGATTTAAGGAATTTAATAAGATTAAATGAATTACATTCCTACCTACACGAGAAGATGAAAAATGTAACTCATAAGAACTTTATCACAATTTGAGCATTTAGAAGAAATATACATAGACAGAGGATACAGTAATAAGTTGAATATGATGGGATGATATTAAAAAACAAATTAAGGGGTGAGAAAGAAGAATGCACTGAGAGAAGTGGGAAGGAGAAACAGAAGGAGGTAAATTATCTCACATGATGAGGCATGAAAGAGTTAATACAGTGGAAGAGGGAAAGGGAGAGGGGCAAATAATGCTTGAACTTTACTGGTCTCAGAATTGACTCAAAGAGGAAATAACATCCACAATCAGTTGGGTAAAGAAATCTAACTTACTCTATAGGGAAGTAGGAGGGGAGTGGGAATAAAAGGAGGGGACTGATAGAAGGGAGGGTGAATTGTAGAAGGCAGTAGTCAGAAGCAAAATATGTGTGAGCAGGAAAGACTGAAAAGAGAACAAGAAGGGTAAATAGGAAAAATAGGATGTAAGGAAATATACTCTTAGTAATCATAACTGAAGGTTAATGGGATAAACTCACCATAAAACAGAAGCAAATAGCAGAGTATATTAAAAATCAGAATCCTACAATATGTTGTTTACAAGGAATACAGTAGAAACAGGGAGACATAAAATTAAGGTAAGGAGCTGGGGCAGCCATTATGCTTCAGCTGAAGTTTTTTTTAAAGCAAGGATAGAAATTCTGATCACAAACAAAACAAAAGCAAAACAGATCTAGTTAAAAGAGACAAGGAAGAGAAACTACATTTTTTAAAAAATTATTTTAATAACAAATTTCCACATAAGTTTTCCAAAGTTACATGATCCAAATTGTCTCCTTCCCTTCTTTCCTCTCCTCTCCCCAAACTGACAAGCAATTCAATCTGGGTTATATATGTATTATCATAGAAAATACATTTCCATATTATTCATTTTTGTGAATAATCTTATAAAACCAAAACCCCAAAACACATACCCAAAAAAACAAGTGAAAAATCATATGTTTTTATCTGCATTTCTACTCCAATGATTCTTTCTTTGGAGGTAGATAGCATTCTTTTTCATAAGTGCCTCAGAATTGTTCTGGATCATTTTATTGCTGTTAGTAGCAAAGTCTATCACATTTGATCGTCCCACAGTATTGCTGTTACTGTGTAAAATGTTTTCCTGGTTCTGCTTGTTTCATTCTGTATCAGTTCCTATAGATCTTCCAGCTCTTTCTGAAATCATCCTATTCATCATTCCTCATAGCACAATCGTATTCTATCACATCATCTACCACTATTTGTTCAGCACTCCCCTATTGAGGGACATCCCTTGAGTTTCCAATTCTTTGCCATCACACAAAGATCAGCTTTAAATATTTTGGTACAAATAGGTCCTTTCCCCCCTCCCCCCCTTTTTTTTATCTCTTACAGACCTAGTAATGGTATTACTGGATCAAAGAGTATGCATTTTTTACAACCCTTTGGGCTTAATTCCGAATTACCCTTCAGAATAGTTGGATCAGAGGAAACTACATCTTGATACCATAGACAATGACATCTATACTAAACATATGCACCAAATGGCATAGCATCCAATTGCTTAAAAAAGTTAAATGAGTTACAGAGGAAAGAGTAAAACTATACTAGTGGGGGACCTCAACTTTCCCCTCTCAGATCTAGATAGATCTAATAAAATAAACAAGAAAGAAGTTATGGAAGTAAATAGAATTTTAGAAAATTTAGATATGGCAGGCCTCTGGAGAAAATTAAATGGGACTAGAAAGGAATATATCTTTTTTTTCTGTGGTATATGACACTTGGTCAAATATTGGCCATGTATTAGGGTAGTGATTCCCAAAGTGGGCGCCACCACCCCCTGGTGGGTGCTGTAGTGACCCAGGGCAGCGGTGATGGCCACAGATGCATTTGGGGATGGTGAATAACTGAAAGGGGGCAGTGATAGTATGTGACAGGGGGTGCTAAGTAATATTTTTTTCTGGAAAGGGGGTGGTAGGCCAAAAAAGTTTGGGAACTACTGTATTGGGGCATAAAAGTTTCACAACCAAAGGCAGAAAAGCAAAAATATTAAATGTATCTTTTTCAGACCATAATAAAATAACATGCAATAAAGGACTATGGAAAGAAAGATTTAAAATTAACTGGAAGGTGGCAGCATGCTGACTCAGTAGATAGAGAGCCAGGCCTGGAGGTGGGAGGTCATAGGTTTAAATCTGGCCTCAGATACTTCCTAGTTGTGTGACTCTGGGCAAGTCACTTAACCCCCATTGCTTAGGCCTGACCACTCATCTGCCTGAGAACTAATACATACTATTGATTCTAAGACAGAAGGTAAACCAAGAAGAGTAAAAATAGAGAAAGAAAAGGATAGACCAATTTCACTAATGATTACTGATGAAAATTTTTTTAAAACACTAGCAAAGAAATTACAGTAGTATTTTACAAGGATCATACATTCTGGCCAGATAAGATTTATGCTAGGAATGCAGGGCTGGTTTAATATTATGAAAACCATCTGTATAATTGACCACATCAATAACAAAACCAATAGCAATCACGTGATTATCTCAACAAATGCAGAAAAAGCTTTTGACAAAATACAACACCCATTCCTCTGAAAAACACTAGAGAGCATGGGAATAAATGGAGTTTTCCTTAAAATGATCAGTAATATCTATCTGAAACCATCAGCAAGCATTATCTGTAATGGAGATAAGCTGGAAGCCTTCCCAGTAAGATCAGAGGTGAAGTAAGGATGCTCATTATCACCACTATTATTCAATTATCATACTAGAAATACTAGCTACAGCAATAAGAGAAAAAGAAATTGATGGTATATACTTAGAGAATCCCAGAGAATCAACTAAAAAGCTAATTGAAATAATTAACAATTTTGGAAAATCATAGGATATAATTCCACAGAAATCATCAGCATTTCTATGTACTATCAACAAAGCCCAACAGCAAGACATAGAAAGAGAAATTCAGTTTAAAATAAATGTAGACAATATAAAATATCCCAGGTGCATATGTGTGTGTGGGGAGTTGTTATTACATGAATACAATTACAAAACACTTTTTACATAAGTGAAGTAAAATTTGAACAATTGTAAAAACATTAATTGCCCATAGATAGGCAGTGCCAATATAACAAAAATGATAATCCTACTAAATTAATTTACTTATTCAACGTGATACCAATCAAACTACCAAAAATTATTTTATAGAATCAGAAAAAATAACAACAAAATTAATGTGGAAGAATAAAGAATCAAAAATATTAAGGGAATTAATGGGGATAAATGTGAAGGAAGGGTGGCCTAGCTGTACCAGATCTCAAACTGTACTATAAAATAGTAATTATTGAAGCATTCAGATACTGCTTAAGAAATAGAGTGGTGGGGGGCAGCTGGGTAGCTCAGTGGATTGAGAGTCAGGTCTAGAGACAGGAGGTCCTAGGTTCAAATCTGGCCTCAGACACTTCCCAGCTGTGTGACCCTGGGCAAGTCACTTGACTCCCATTGCCCACCCTTACTACTCTTCCACCTATGAGCCAATACACAGAAGTTAAGGGTTTAAAAAAAAAAGAAGAAGAAAAAAAGAAAGAGTGGTGGATCAATGGAATGAATTAGGTACACAATAAAGTGTAGAAAATGATAGTTGTAATCTAGTATTTGATAAATCCAAAGATCCAAGATTTTGGTATAAGAGCTCACTATTTGACAAAAACTACTGGGAAAATTGGAAAATAGTATGGCAGAAACTAGATATAAACCATATAGATATATATACCATATACCAAGAAAAGATCAAAATAAGTATATGATTTAGATATAAAGGATACTTCCATAAACTAATTAGGGTAGCATGGAATAGTTTACTTGTCAGATAAGGGAAGAATTTATGACCAACCAAGAGATAGAGAGCATTATGAGATATAAAATGGATAATATGTATTATACTAAAAGAAAAAAATTGCACTTCCCCTCCCCCCCCCCACTGTAATCAATATTTGAAGGAAAGCAGAAAGCTGAGGGAAAAATTTTAAAGTAAAAGAGTCCTGGCTTTAAGGGCTTCATTTCTCAAATATATAGAGAACTGTATTAAATTTATAAGAATATAAGTTATTCCCCAATTGATGAATGGTCAAAGGATAAGAATAAGCAGTTCTCAGATGACAAAATCAAAGCTAACTATAATCATATGAAAAAATGCTCTATGTGATTTGTGATTAGAGAGTTGCAAATTAAAACAACCTTGAGCTATCACCTCATACCTATCATATTGGTTAATATGATAAAAAAGGAAAATAATAAATGTTGGAGGGGATGTGGGAAAATTGGGGCACTGATGCAATGTTGAAGTTGTGAACTGAGCCAACCATTTTGGAGAGCAATTTATAACTATGCCCAAAGGCCTAAAAAACTGTGCACAACCTTTGATACAACAGTACCATTACTAGTTCTAGAAGCCAGAAAGATCAAAGAAAAGGGAAAAGGACCTATTTCTACAAAAATATTTATCACAGCTATTCTTGTGGTGGCAAAGAATTCATCCATTGGGGAAATGGCAAAACAAGTTGTGGTATGAGGTTGTAATGGAATACTATTGTGCTATAAGAAATAATGAGCAGGATGATTTCTTTTCTTAAAATATTTTATTTTTTCCCTCAATTACATGTAAAAACAATTTTTTTAAACCCTTAACTTCTGTGTATTGGCTCCTTGGTGGAAGAGTGGTAAGGGTGGGCAATGGAAGTGGGAGTTAAGTGACTTGCCCAGGGTCACACAGCTGGGAAGTGTCTGAGGCCGGATTTGAACCTAGGACCTCCCATCTCTAGGCCTGACTCTCAATCCACTAAGCTACCCAGCTGCTCCAAAAACAATTTTTAACCTTATTTTTTTTTAATAATTTGAGGCAAATTCTCCACCTCCATTCTTCCTTCCTTCTCCTACCCCTTCCCTGAAATGGCACACAATCTGATAAAGATCCTAAATGTGCAATAATGAAGTTTTCCATATTTCCATATTATGTGGGGAAAAAAACCTGAACAATAAAGTGTAGAAAAAAACGAAGAAATAAATTATGTTTTGGTGTGCATTCAGATTCCATTAGTTCTTTCTCTGAAGGTAGACTGCATTTTCATCACATCCTTGGGGATTGTATTGGATCAATTGTACTGCTAAGAATAACTAAGTCATTCACATTGGTTCATCATGTAATATTACATGCAATGCTGTTATTGTGTATAGTTTCCTCGTTCTGCTCACTTCACTCTGCATCAGTACAGATTTTTTTGAAATCATCCTGTGAGGTGGTATCTCAGGATTGTTTTAATTGCATTTCTCTAATCAAGAGCGACTTGGAGCACTTTTTTGTGTGACATAGTTTTGATTTCATCATCTGAAAACTACCTGTTCATATCCTTTGACCACTTATCGATTGGGGATTGACTTGTATTATTATAAATTTGATTCAGTTCTCTCTATATTTGAGAAATAAGGCCTTTATCAGGTATACTTGCTGTAAAATTTTTTCCCTTTCTAATTTTGGTTGCATTGATTTTGTTTGTGCAAAATCTTTTTAATTTAATATAACCAGAATTGTCCATTTTATATCCAATAATGCTTTCTGTCTCATTTGATCATAAAACTTCCCTTATTTACAGATTTGACAGGTAAACTATGCTATGCTCCCCTACTTTGCTTATGGTACCTCCCTTTATGTCTAAACCATGTATCCATTTTAACCTTATCTAGGTATATGGTATGAGACGTTTTTCTAACACAGTCTCTAACATACATTTTTCCAGTTTTCCCAGCAGTTTTTGTCAAATAGTGACTTCTTGTCCCCAAATCTTAGATCTTTGGATTTATCAAACACTAAATAGCTATACTCATTTGCTATGTATTATATAGCTAATCTAATCCACTGATCCATTGCTCTGTTTCTTATTCTTAGCCTGTACCAGATTGTTTTGATGATTAGAGCTTTGTAACAGTTTGAAATCTGGTACTCTTAGGCCACCTTCTTTCACATTTTTTTCATTGATTCTCATAATATTCTTCTTTTTTTGTTCTTCCAGATGAATTTTATTATTTTTTCTGGTTCAATAAAATAATTTTAGGTCAGTTGATTGTTATGGCACTGAATAAATAAATTAAGGCAAGGTTGTTATTTTTATTATATTGACTCAGCCAATCCATGAGCAATTAATATTTTCTCATTATTTACATCTGACTTTATTTGTGTGACGAGTGTTTTGTAATTATAATTATATAATTCCTGGGTTTGTCTTAGCAAGTGGACACTCAAGTATTTTATATTATCAACAGTAAATTTAAATGGAATTTCTTTTTCTAATCCTGGCTGCTGAACTTTGTTGGTAATATAAAACAATGCTGATGATTTGTGAAGGTTTATTTTATATCCTACAACTTTTTAGCTTTTTAGTTGAATCTTTAGGATTCAAAGTAAATCATATCATCTGCATAGAGTGGTAGTTTTGTTTCCTTGTTGCCTATTCTAATTCTTTTTATTTCTTTTTCTTCTCTTATTGCTATAGTAAGCTTGTCTAAAACAATATTTAATAACAGTTATGATAAGTGACATCCTTGCTTCACCTCTGATCTTTTTGGAAAGGCATTTAGTTTATCTCTATGACAGATAATGCTTGCTGATGATTTTAGATAGATATTACTTATCATTTTAAGGAAAGCTCTATTTATTCCTGTGCTCACTAGTTTTTTTCATAGGAATGGATTTTATTTTGTCAAATGTTTTTTCTGTATCTATTGAAATAATCATATCATTTCCATTGGTTTTGTCATTGATATAGTCAATTATATTAATGGTTTTCATAATATTGAACCAGCCCTGCATTACTGGTAAAAATTTCACCTGATAATTGTTATAATCCTTGTGAAATATTACTGTAATCTCCTTGATAGTATTTTATTTAAAATTTTCACATCAATATTCATTAGTGAGATTGGTTTATAGTTTTATTTATTTTTGTTCATCCTGGTTTAGGTATCAATAACCATATTTGTGTCATAAAAGAAGTTCGTTAGGATGCCTTCTTCACATATAGTTTGTCGTTTACATAGTATTTGGATTAATGGTTCTTTAAATGTTTGGTAGAATTCATTTGTGACTTCATCTGACAAGATTTTTCCTTAGAGAGCTAAATGATGGATTGTTCTATCTTTTTCCTGAGAGAGGGTTATTTAAATATTCTCTTTCCTTTTCTGTTAAATTACCCAGTTCATATTTTTGTAAATAGCCATCCATTTTGCTTAGATTGTTGGATTGATTGGCATATAATTGGGTAAAATAACTCCTAAAAATTGCTTTAATTTTCTCTTCATTGTTAGTGCGTTGACCCTTTTCCTTTTTGTTGCTGGCAATTTGTTTTTCTTTTCTTTTTTCTAATCAAATTAACCGATTTATTTTTTCCCATAAAACTAGCTCTTTGACTTATTTGTTAGTTCAAAGGTTTTCTTACTTTCATCTTTATTAATCTCACCTTTGATTTTCAGGATTTCTAATTTGATGTTTAATTGGGGACTTAAAATTTGTCCTTTTTCTAGTTTTTGGCGTGCTTAATTCATTAATCTGTTCTTTTTCTATTTTATTAATGTAAGCAATTAGAAAAACATTTTTTCAACATATTGCCTTAGCTGTATTCCATAAATTTTGGCATGTTATCTCATTGTTGTCATTATCCTTAGTGAAATTATTTATTGTTTCTATGATTTTTTCTTTGACTTACTCTTCAAAATTAGATTATGGAGTTTCCAATTAATTTTTCACCTCTCTTTCCATGCCCTTTATTGAATATAATTTTATAACATTATGCTCATAAAAGGATGCATTTAATATTTCTTCTTTTCTGCATTTTGTTGTGAGGTTTTTATGTCCTAATTTATGATTAATTTTTTTGTAGGTGCCATGTATTGCTGACAAAAAAGGCATATTCTTTTGTATTCCCACTTAACTTTCTCTAGAGGCCAAGTATATCTTTTCTAAAATTCTATTCATCTTCTTAACTTTTTTCTTGTTTATTTTTTGGTTAGATTTATCTAGTTTCAAGATTTACTATCTGTTTCCTTCTGTAACTTACTTAACTTATCCTTTAAGAATTTGGATGCTGTACCACTTGATGCATATATGTTTAGTACTGATATTACTTAATTGCCTATGGTATCTTTTAGCACAATAAAATTTCCTTCTTTATCTCTTTTAATTAGATCTATTTTTACTTTAGCTTTCTATGTGATCATGATTACACCGTCTCACTTTTTTTACTTCAGCTGAAGCATAATAGAATCTGCCCCAGCCCTTTCCCTTTACTCTGTGTGCCTCTGTGCTTCAGATATGTTTCTTGTAAGCAGTATATTGTGGGATTCTGGTTCTTAATCCATTCTGTTACCCACTTCCATTTTATGAGTGAGTTTATTGCATTACAATTATGATCACTGTGCATATTTGTTTGCCATTATTTCCCCTGTTTATTCTTCTTTCTCTCCCCTTTCATCCTGCCCCTCCTTACAGGTGTTTTACTTCTGACCATCATCTCCTCAATTCATCTTTTCTTCTATCAGTCCACCTACTCCTTTCCTTATCCCTGTCCCTTTTTATTTCCCTTTAGGCTAATATAGATTTCTATATTGAACTGAGTATTGTACATTATTCCCTTTTTGAGGCAAATCTGATGAGTAAGATTCAAGTGTTGCCTATTACCCCCTTGTTTTCTCTTCCATTATAATAGCTCTTTTATGCCTCTTTTATGAGATAATTCACCCCATTCTTTCTCTCCTTTCCTTCTTCTCCCAATACAGTTCTCTTTCTTATCTCTTAGTTTTGCTTTTTATTTGGTTATCATCCCATTAAAAACAATTCAAACCCATACCCTTTCTCTATGCATATTCCTTCTAATTGCCCTTATATTGATAAAGTTCAGAAGTTGTAAATATTATCTTCTCATGCTAGAATATTCAGTTTAAAATTCCTTATATTTTCTCCTTCTTAGTTACTATCTTATGCTTCTTTTGAGCCTTCTCTTTGAACATCTATGCAGCTCTGGTCTTTTCATTAGGAATGCTTAATAGTTCTCAATTTCATTAAATATTCATTTTTTCTCTTGAAGGAATATAATAGTGAGTTTTGCTGGGTCAATATTTATGGTTATAATCCTAGATTCTTTGCCTTCCAGAATATCAGATTCCAAGTCCTCCAATCATTTGAAGTAGAAACTGCTAAATCTGATGTAATCCTGATTGTGGCTCCATGATATTTGAATTGTCTCTTTCTGGCTGCTTGAAGTGTTTTTTCTTTGGTGTAGGAGCTATGGAATTTGGCTAAAATATTCCCGAGAATTTTCCTTTTGGGTTTTCTGTCAGGGAACAATCAGTGAATACTTTCAATTGGTGCCCAAAAAATCTATTAAACTGTGTGTACCCTTTGAGCTCATGCTATTGCTAATTGGTCTATAACCAAAAGAGAGAAAAGAAGAGGAAAAGAGTCCATGTATATAAAAAAATATTTCTAGCAGTTCTTTTTGTGGTAGCAAATAATTGGAAACTGAGGAGATACCAAAAAAAAGTTATGTTATCTTTCTTTATAGAGATTTTGCAAATTGTTATTGAGTAGGACAGGAAGTGAGGCTGGGTACAGTTTCGATTTTTTTTTGGCAGGAGCCTTCCTCATGGCATTTAGGATGTTGCTAAGCTCTTCTTTCTTTCTATTGGTCCAGATATGAATCCCTGCCGCCCCCCCCCCTTTTTTTTATAAACTTAAGAGTGTGGTGGTCTTTAACAATTCCATGGCCACCTCTCTTGAGGGGCAAACCTACACATTAGATCATAACTCTCACAAACTTTGGGTGGTTAGTCAAGTACCCACAGCAGAAGCAGTATTATGGCTTTTAAATATTTTTGGTCATTTTGTGACCCTTGTTGAGGTCCATAGCCGTGGGGTAGAGAGAGGATATCTACGGCCACAATACTACTATAGCCCTCTATGGTATCTGAAAGTACTATAAGAAATTATGAAGAGGATGGTTTCTGAGTAAATTATTATGAATTGATGCAAATTTAAGTCAGTAGAACCAGGAGAACAATTAATAAAAAGTAATAATATTGTAAAGATAACGGTCTCTGAAAGTCTTGGGAACTCTAGTCATCAATGACCCACAATTCCAAAGACACTATGATGAAATATGCTATTTATCTTCAGATAGAGAAGTGAGATTCAGAGTATAAATCAAAGCATGCTTTTTCTTTTTTCTTTCCTTCCTTCCTTCCTTCCTTCCTTCCTTCCTTCCTTTCTTCCTTTCTTCCTTCCTTCCTTCTTTCCTTTCTTCTCAATGGATAATAGAAGGGTAGAGGAAAGGAGAGAATTTGGAACTGAAAGTAAATTAAATTAAACATAAAAAAATAGAAAATGGGACTTTAGTTCAGATTTGAAGTAAGCCAAGAGGCAGAGAAGGAGAAAGAGAGTATTCCAGACATGGGATACATCTAATGAAAACACAGTGAGTTAGGAAAAGAAATATCTTGTTCAGGAATAGCAAGGACATCAATCTTACTGAATCCTGGGTATGTGGAGGGGAGTAAAGCATGAGAAAAATGTCAAGTTATGAAAGGCTTTAAAAGACAAAGGATATTAGGTGTAAGGAGGACCAATTGGGCATGCCCAAATCACACATCTGTGTGCCCTACTTCAATGAAGGTTAGGGTAATCTTCTTGGATTGGCTATGTTGCCAGTGAGGCTGAATCTTTAAAACTGGCCAGATGGAGACAGTTGCTCTCTTTGAGGTTCATGTCCTTTCATGCATTGTCTTCCTTGCTGCTTCCAGAGGGTAAGGATCACAACTTACCCACAGCAAAGGTACCATAAATTAAACCAGTGAATGTGGAATGGAATTCCCTTTCCTATTCTCCCTCTCTTTTATCCCAGCTTCAAGAAATGGGTCTGGGAGTGTTTGTTTCTTTTCAGTTTCTTTTGCCTTCAGTTTTAGGTAAAAACTAGGAGTTCTAGCCAATGGCCTTCTTGGAGCCAGAGTTGTAGGCAGAGAGGTATAACCACTTTTTTTTTGCCTCTTTCTCCCCTTTATTTCATATTCCCACCACCCCACCACAATAATGACTTCTTAATTTAAACTAAAAAAACTATTAGGGGTTCTGGAAAGGTATGTGTCACATCCCTGAGAAACCAGGGTGCCTGTGACTCTAGCCTGAGGGAGTTTTTTTAACTTGAAACTGAGACTAAGCTTTATAGGAACTAAGCTAAACTCTGAATCTAATCTACTTCGACTCCCCAGAGAGTGAGGGGTACAAGAGGGGAAGAAGAACTGAACCCTATATATTGAGGAAGTAAGTTTATATGTCTTTGATTATGCCTTTTGAAGCAAATATTCTTTTTTAAAAGAATTAATTTAATTTAATTATTTAATTATTATTTAATGAATAAATATTTAAAATAATTTTAAAGTACCAACTAATCTGACTTTTAAATAGCTAGATGGAATTGGAGAGAGAAGGAGGTAACTGGAACACTATCAATGAGGCCTGGTGCCAATGATAGAGAAATTAGATATCTGCCAATCCCCCTTGAGGCTGCTGGAGAACCATAGGGGAAGAGGGAGAAATGCAACATTAACTAGCCTCCAAGCCAAGTGGTAGACAGGATAGTAAGTGTTACGTATATTTGCATGGAGGCAATAAGGAAGTATTTATTTTTTTCAACACTGGAGTTGTTGAACAGGGCAGAAATATGGTTGGCTTTAGGAAGATAACTTTGACAGCCTAGTGGGAAGATAGATTGGAGTGAAGAAAGGCCTGAGGCAGGAAAAGCAACTAGTAATCTATTGTAACATTCCAGGTTTGAGGTAATGAAGGCCTACACTAAGGCTGATATGATTCAGCTCCTCTAGTGATATGTCCACTGGCAGGTCATTGGATAAAAATATTGAAGAACCAACAGAAAGTTTGTTGATGGTCTAAAAATTATGATTCGTAGTACCCTCTGCCCCCTTTTCTCTCCAATCTGCCACTAGCACTGCAGAAGCAAAAGGGGACCATACAAAGGTGAAGACCATTGTCTGTTCTTTTTCTTGAGTTGCCATCGCCACCAAAATTTTTCATCATTGTGTGGGCAGCCCACTAGTGATATGCCTCTCTGTAATTAGCAAGGATGGTATTCTGGAAATTGGCTCAGGCTATTCCCATGGCTATCTTTGGAGCTTTTCCAATGTTAGAATCTACCAAAAGTTGGACTCTACCAGCATAGCCTTTGAGAATCCAATGCCACCTTCATGTCATACTGAGGCATCAGAATAGAACTTTGTAATAATTTATATCAACAAGAAAAAAAAAATAAGAACATGGATTAGAGGGTTAGGTGCTGGAAAAGCCTTTGATAAATTATAGTAATTATGTTTTTTTAATTAACAAATATAAAAACAGAAGTTTCTTTAATATTATTTTTGAAACCAGGAGTTGTGCTGTTAAATTACGGAGAAACAATTGAAGCTTTCCCCCATTAAAGAATATAAATAAAATGGAGATGTACATTCTTGCTGCTTCTCTCTGACACAGAAGAATTAATGTAAAAGGGAGAAGGGTTTTGTTTTGATGGAAAGAGTGCAGGCAGAAGGCTACCTACTTGAGTCTGTCCCACCCACCGTGATTTTTTGGTCTCTCATTGATGTGTATCAAAGCTGCAAGAGAAATCTTTATGGCAGGAACAAGGGAAAGGATCAGCAAAGAGCAATTTAAGTGTTTATGTTCAGCCCTAGAAAATGGCAATGGTAGATGCAGATCATTTCAGGAGGAATGTTGTCTCCCCTTGTGCTTCAGAAGAGATAGAAGAAAAATCACTCACCCTAGTCCAGATAAAAGTCAGGGGACCCTTGGTGGAGAGGAAGTGTGTCACAGCGACTGTCTGAGCAGCCCTCAGATACCACTTGAGCAGCACTCAGAAGTGAGTGTCTTCTAGAAACTCTGTAGGGTAGCCCATGTGTATCTGGGAGGCAGGTGAAAAGAACAGATCAAAGAATGTGATGTACGTGGGCCACCTGGTATGTGGTCCAGCTGGTCTGACTTTTAGAGAATAATAGCATTTGCCTGAGGCTTGGGTAGTTTGAATCTAAAAGAGCATAATCATACAACCTGGGAGGCCTGAAGCTAAGAGAACACTGCCATGGAACCACAGCATGAATTAGGGGAAAGGGGAAGGGAACAAGCACTCATTTAGCATCTGCTCTGGGTCTAGAACTTTACAAATATTATCTCATTTGTTTTGCACAGCAACCCTGATAGGGAATAACCTGCTGTTATTATCTCCATTTTAAACTGAGTAAACTGAGGCAGACAGGGTGCAAATGATTTACCCAGGGTCACATAGCTAGTAAGCATGAGAAGCTGGATTTGAACTCATGTCTTCCTGATTCCAAGGCCAGTGCTCTATCCACTGTGCCACCCGCTGCCAGAAAGAAGCATTACTGTAGTAGAACTCTACTGTGGACAAGAAGTTTTATCAGTCATCCTTGTGGAAGAAGCTGTGCCTATGGAGATTTTGACCCAACCTGTGATTTCTTTGGCGTGTAAAGAACTTCCTCTACCAGCTGGGATCAGCAGTGGCTGAGATCAGAGATCTAGAGACCTGAGTCACAGAGAAGTTAAGTGACTTTCCCAGGATGACACAGGGTGGTACAGGTTTGTTCTCTCTCCGTAGTGGAAAAATTGTTCCAAATCAACTAATGTCAATAGTGGCTTTTTTTGGAAGTGATGAAAGACCAAAAGACAGAAAAGGAGGGAAGAACAAAAATAGTCACAGTGCTAACGGGCTTTCTCTTCCTGCTGGGATCTGCAGTCACTGAGGCTTTCCACCTGTGAGAGTGCCAACAAAACTTTGACTGCCCCATTGGCTTCAATAGTGCCTGGTTTACCTGTCGCTATACACAATATATAAAAAGAGATGTCTTATTTAGGGAGTTTTAAATTGCAAACACTATCCTTCTTTCTAGTGGATTAATTGACTTTGCTTGCTTGGAAATTTACCAAAGGGATGCTATAACTCCTTAAAGCAAAGACCAAATTGTTCTTTCCCTGAAAGAACATGCCTCAAGGTCATTCCTTTGGCAGTGGTCAAGTTATCTAGAAATAAAAGAACGCTGTAAGGAGTTTGGTTCTTGCTGGTGGTTTATTCTATCTACTTAACCTTCACAATCTCTTATCTATCATTATTTGTTTTAAACGCCTAAACTTGTGGGAAAATTCCTCCTTGTTTCCAAAATTACAATAATGCTCATCTCAACTCTGTCGAAGAAGGGTTTTTTTTTTGGGGGGGGGGGTTTGGTAACATTCTGGTTCCAAGGACTGTAGATAACAGATTTCAGTTATTCTGAAAGCATTTTGATTCTGTACTCACCATCCCATCTAGCCAATCATTGCCCAGGAACCCCTGGGAACTGGAAAATTGAAACATCTGCTGCATGTGTCAGAGATAGCTCCTCTTTTGTCAGCATTTGTACCCGTTCCAGAGTGTAACTTTCTACTTGCAACCTTCCACTTGCCATCTGGAGCATGGCTACTCCCCATAAGCTGATATGCCAAAATCTTGAAATAGCTTGTAAAGACCTACCTCAGAGTCTAGAGAAATCAGAGAACTCCATCTCTAGAAAGTAATAGGGAACCATGGAACTCTGGTCCCACCTCAAGCCCTTCAGAGGCCTCTACTAGATAGATTGAATATCCTTTTTAAAAAGAGAGAGAGGATTAGTTGTATACAATCAATCAACATGTATTGAGTGACTACTATATTCCAGGCACTGTGATATGCCCTAGAGATACAAAAAGGCAAATGATATTTCCTGCTGCTTTCCAGGAGCTTACAGTCTAACAGGGGAGGCAACATGAAAACAAATATATACAAAGCAATAGTCCAGTTGTGAGGGGATGAGGGCCTGCACTAACAGCACTGGTAGTGTGAGAGAAGTATGTGAGATGATACAGAGATGGAATCAATAGGATGTAGCAGCAGCTTAGATGTGAAGCCTCACTGAAAGACAGTGAGGAATCCAGGATCACTCCAAGGTTGTGAGCCTGAGTGACTGGGAGGATAATATTGCCCTCTCAGCAATAGGGAAAGCAGAAGGCAGAGAGGGTTTAAGGGGAAATGAGTTCTGTTTTGGACAATTTGTCTAAAATGTCTACTGGACATCCAGTTGGATACATCTGGAAGATAGTTGGAGATGTGAGATTGGAGTCAGCAGAGAGGTCGGGAAAGGGTTGGTAGATCTGGAAATCATCAGCATAGAGATGATAATTAAATCCATGGGAGCTGATAGGATCACCAAGTAAAGTAGTGTAGAGGGAGAAAGAGAAGAAGGCCTAGAACAGGACCCTAAGGGACACCTATGGCTAAATTAGTACTTAATCTGGAGGAGGATTAAGCAAAGGAAACAAACAGATAGAAGGAGAACCAGGAAAGAGTGGTTTCTCAAAAACCTAGAGGGAAGAGAGTATTAAGAAGGAGAGGGTGATAAACAATATTAAAGGTTGCAGAGAGATCAAGAAGAATGAGGATTGAGAAAAGGCCTTTAGATTTGGCAATTACATGAGTTCAGTGTATGTGTCCTGTTTCTTTCCTCCTTGGGTGATGCAATTTGATTATCACAAAATCATTTATTTCTAAGACAAGGAAGTAATATGGAGAAGAGAATCTAATCAATTACCCCTTTTCTGTTATTTTCTGCCTATCCCAAAAGTAACCCTGGATTCATGGAAAAAAGAATAGGTTACCAAAACACCACCCCCTTCCTGCTAATCATTGATTTCTGGGCATCATTGTGATAGTCCTGTGGCTGGAAGCCCACTGAGCTTTCCGTTGTTTCTGTCTATACGGGACTTAAAACTTTGATGTAACCCTCCCTTAGAATCCCTGGGAGATTGCCTCTTCTGAACTAGGAAACAGCTCAACAGAATCCCAAAGAGTCATTGCTTTGGTTTTCAGGGAAGATGTTGACACTAACATTGTAACACAGCATTTATTCATCATCTGATGGGCAGGTAGTTAACCTAGTATGATCTGTCCCTCTGGATTGATCCCTGGATTGAGCAGGGCATAGAAGACAGCCAAGACTCAAAAATCTCTGTCTCTGAAGATTTGGAGTTTGTTTAGAAAGTGATGGGAGGTGTGGGAGAGTAGCTAGGTGGCTTAGTGGTTTGAGAGTCAGACCTAGAGTTGGGAGGGCCAGGGTTCACATCAGGCCTCAGACACTTCCTCGCTGGGGTTTAATTCACTTAACCCCAATTGCCTAGCCCTTACTGATTTTCTGCCTTGGAACCAATACACATTATTGATTCTAAGATGGAGGGTAAGGGTTTTAAAAGAAAAAAAAAAAAAAGAAAGTGATTGGGGAAGGTATTTGTTGTTTTAAATTTTATTTTCCTGGTTACTTACCCTATATTTCTATTTTATTATTTATTTTAATGCATCTTACCCTCTGAGTCATATTCTTTACCACCACACTGTCCTCACAGGACCAAAAAAAAAGTAGTCTGGAATAGCTAAACATTCTGGGACTTAGGAGGACTCACCTTCCTAGTCAAAGAACCAGAATGGGGATGGGGTGGGCTGTGGGGAGATGACTTAGCTTCAAGGCAGAGCTAGGCCAGAGACTGTGCTTGAAGAACTGCCATATGCTTAGGTATTTAGAACTGAACTAAGGATTAAAGCTTATCAGCCTCTACCTCCTGAGGTATGAATAGGAAACCTGGCAGACATTAACTCCCAGCTCCCCTGTCTTGTACCCATTCCAAAACATTTTTTGTGCGGAGCAAATCTTTACAATCTATTCTTTAGTTTAGTTTACAAATCTTACAATCAATTTATTCCAATGAATGCATATGGTTGACCCTAATCCAATGATATGCTAGTAAATGTTAAACTAACTCCCACCTAAAAAACTTTTTATGCACAACCACTGTTAAGTTTAATCTACTCTATTAGCATTTTCTCCATCACTTTCTTAAACGTAGACAATCAATAAAACGATCAATCAAGCTCTGACTTGTATCATTTTGCCTCTTTCTGAGGTGTAAATGTTCACACTGAAAACTTAACAGTCAGCTCTTTCTCTGCTATCAATTAGCTCCGGCATACTCCACCCTGAACAGACGTGTGTTTTATGACATACAAATTAAGAGTATGCAGAGTTTGGGATGGTACAAACTCAAGGAGATTTTCCTTCTCTGGGAGTGAATGGATTTAGAACCCTCTCTTTCTAGCAGCAGTATCTGAAAAGTCATCTTATACATGTAAAGCCCAGTAGAATTGCGCATCGACTGGGGTGGAGGGCTGGAGGGGAGGGAAAGAACATGAATCATGTAACCATGGAAAAATAAAATTTTTCAATCCAATAAATAAATAAATAAATAAATGATGGAAGGACCAAGAACATAAAAAAAAAAGAAAAAAAGAGAAGTCATCTGAGTGTGTCATAGGCCCTGAGGCAGCCAGGGGAAACTGATCAGCTGTGGATGGAAGAGTAGCCACTCCAGGTTACTTGTAAAAATGAGCAACAGTGGTAAAGAAGGGCACATTTAGGTTTGATGTCAGGAAAGACTTCTGACTGATAATAAAATGTAAAACGAGCTGCTGCAGAATGAAGTAGATTCAGCCTCATCGGAGGTCTTCCAGTTAATAGTGAATGGCCACTTGTTGGATGATATTGTAGGACTATTTCTTTAGGATTCAGTCTTTCTCTCCTCCCCTTCTTTAAACCAAGGGCTCTTAATCTTTTTGAGTGACATAGAACACTTGGCAATCTAATGAGGTCAACTGACCCTTTCTCTCAATAGGGATTTTACATAATTTAGGGAAATGATAAACTTCAGTTAAAATTTAGTGTATTTTTTCCCCAGTCAAGTTCATGGACCTCTTGAAAAATGTCCTTGAATCTCTTGTTAGGAATGTCAGTCCTAAATTTTGCTAGTTCTCCGCACTATAGCAACACCAAATGGTTTCATTCAATTGTCTTTTCCCACTAATCTTAGGTGATGTCATGTGATTAGCACTTGGGAATTCAGAGGGAAATTGGGCTCCTAACAATAACTGAACGGGAAGTGAACTCAAATCAGGTTTAAGTGTCTTAAAAAGAACCATTAAGGATGATTCAGGAGCAACTTTTTAAGTTTCTTAAATAGCAACATGTGGTCTGGGTGGGTATGATAAATTTTCAGACTTTGAACAGGTGTCTGGCAAGTGGTGGCAACATATTCTGGCTTATGAAACAAGACTCTATCAAGATCTCAATACCATTACCATCCAGGACCATAATCCTTTACTATTTTTTTAAACTCTCACTTTCTGTCCTAGTAACAATTCAAAGACAAAAGGGCAAAGACTAGGTAAACAGGATTAAGTGAGTTGCTCAAGGCCACAAAGGTAGGAAGTATTTGAAGCTAGATTTGAACACAGGTCCTCCAAACTCTAGACATGGCTCTCTATCCTCTGTGCCACGAAGCTGCCCCATCCTTTACTATTAATACCCAGTCTTATGGACTAGTTACTTTTTTTTCTCTTTAAAAAAAGTTTTATTGATAACCTTTTTTAAAAACAATTCAGCTATTTCCCCATACATTGCTCTTTTCCTCTGTCCAACCATAGAATCCTTTTTATTGTTGGTGGTGTCCAGTTGTTTCAATCATGTCTGACCCTGTGATCCCATTTGGGGTTTTCTTGGCAAAGATACTGGAATAGTTTGACATTTCCTTCTCCAGCTCATTTAACAAATTAGGAAATTGAGCCAAAAAGGGTTAAGTGGAAGAAAGAAAAACAGTTTAAACAAAATTGACTGAGAGAGGACTAATTACTTTTTTCTTAACCTTTATCTTCTGTCTTAGAATAGATACTGAGAATTGGTTCCAAAGCAGAAGTGAGGTAAGGGTTAGGCAATTGGGGTTATGTGACTTGCCCAAGTCCTCCAGTTAGAAAGTATCTGAGGCCAGATTTGTTATGGACTAATTGTTAAGGGCAATAATATTCATCAAAATGGAACACTAGGGAATACAAGATCTGGTCTCGATCCAAAGTGGGTGGTGGATAGAAGCCAGCCATCTAGCCAGAACTAGACTCAAGAGAGCCTGTATTAATATTGAAGATTTTCAGAGACTCGTGAATTTGGTGTTTTGATATGTACTAGACCAAATAATGGTGATATGTCTCATAACATATTCCAGAGATCCTGCCAAACATGTTAAATTTTCCTGAGTTCTCTAAGTACTTACTCCAGGACCCACTAATAATAATAGTTAGCATTTACAGTGCACTAAAGTTTGTAAATCATTTTACATATTATCTCATTTGATCCTCATGACTGTGGGAGATAGGTGCTATTTTATTCCCAGTTTCCAGATAAGGAAATAGAGACTGAGAGAGATTCAGAGATTCACCCAGGATCATACAACCAATAAATAAATGTCTGTAGCAGGATTCAAACTTAAGTCTTCCTTGACTTTGTGCCTGACACTCTATTCATTCCCTGAGCCACTGAGCTGCCTAGCTAGTTGACAAATTTGAGAAATACTCATTTGAGAAGACAACTTGTCACTAGGGCACATAACTAGTTTGTTTAGGAGGTCATAGATGCACAGGGAAGACCAAATTGTAGTGGAGGACAAAAATCCTACAGTGCCTTTGAGAAACAGTACTGCCTCTTAATCCCTGGGTTCTCTACTTTATGGCACTCCTCAAGAATCTGCTAAAGTATCTAGGCTTTCCAGTGTATATCAGAGATGGAAAACACATTTAATATCCTGAAAAACCAGTTCATTGCTGCTGCCCCTATCTGGATATATCCAGATCTACAGAAACAAGTCATCCTGGAGTATGCCATATATAATGTTGCTAAGCAGGTTATCCTCTCCAGGACACATCACCCTCCTTCCTGTTCCAGCCTTGCATGCACTCTTCTCACAAATTAGAGGCTATATACAATGTGGGAGAAAGAGCTATTTGCAATTAGAGCCACTCTTGAAGCATCAGTCCTGATTATAGGGGACACAATCCCCTTACTATCCACACTTCCTGGCAGTTCATTTAATACTAGTCCTAAATCTAGACCATATGACTTCAAATCCAATACTCCTTTCTCTGCACTATGTTCTCTACCGGAAGGGCTTGGGAAAGTACAAACCAGAAAATGTGACATAAAATGTAGGCCCAGGTCAAATGTGACATGTCAGAGCAAAATACAATTTTATTTGAGGAAGAATTGGGAGGCTTGATTGTAGTGAAAGTTGTCACTATCACTGAGGTTCAGCTTATCCCCTGCATTCATATAGATCCAGCTAGAACAGACCTCAGAGGTCATCTAGTGTAACCCCTCCTTTTGCCAATTGAGGAAATTGAGGATCAGAGAGATAAATGACCTTTTCTAAGGCAGCAAGCACCAGAGTCAGAATTTGAACCCAGGTCCTCTGCCCATTTCCCCCTGTACTACATTGCCTCTTCTATCTGGGAAGGAGGAGTATTTGATGCTATAGCTCCAAGTGCTATTGTAGACAACCAAAAGTTGTCTGATGGCCCAATCACCCTATTGAGATTTTTTATAGACTGTAAATTTTGCATGTTCGATTCCCACCAGAGCTATTTGGGATTTAACTGACCAGCATCTGTTGCAGACACTCAGGCTTAGATATCAGTCCTTCAAGTAGACACATCACCCAAGGGAGTGCCAGTCTCTGATGAGTTCCTGATTCCTCTATCTGTGCCTATATATATCCCTCATGGCAATAATCAGTGGTCAGTGCTTCCTCCGCCACGATGACCTCTTTGGAGCAGATAAAGGTTATTTTTTTTAGGACCTTTCAAAAAGCCATCAATGAAGTCTAGTATCTGTAACACCAGCCAATAAATCTAGTCATGAGAAAAGTTGCCCAGGCCAAGGAACCAATGGGCTAGGAGGTTTGCTGTGAATCTTGCTAACTTCCCCTCCCCACCAAACCGAGGGCACCCCTCCCCAACTCCAACCAAACTTTAATTGACAATAATGTTAGGTTTGGTACCTGGCTTGTCCCAATCCATGGATAATATGCCATTTTAGTGACAGTAGACACCCTGAACAAGATAGCTCATGTCTCCTTCCTTGCTAGACCTGCCACTGCAGATGAGGCCACCTATCCTGAAAAGAATATCTAATTCCACAGTGTTGTACAGACCAGGACTGAATCAAGTTCTAGGCTGGAACAAAATAAGGTACTCATTGACCATCAAACAGATAACAAATGGAGGTAAACTTAACATTGGCATGTAAAGAATACCCAGCAAGGATGCGGCAGTGGGGCAGACCACTCCAACCCCTTCCCTTGCCCATCCCTCCCATGCCTTCTGAATTGACTGCACCTGCTGTATCTCATTTGCCCTTGACCATCCTAGAAGGATTTTGGTAGAAATTACTATTACCTTTCTACATCTCATAAATTACTTTCTACATCCCATTTTTGGACGCTGGTATAGTACTCTTAGAAGAGCAAGGCCCTTGTTGGACTAGTTAGGTAAAATAGAATTTCTGTTATTTTTATCTAGCCCTGGATTTTCTTTTCCATCCAGGGAGGCTGAATTGTTTGTTACTCAATAAATTCATACATAAAAGAAAAATCTATCTGGTGAGTAAGGTGTCTCTCACCATCATGAACCATCAGCCAAGTCTGACTGGCACTAATTCCTCATGGGCTGGCCTCTTTTATGCCCTTAAGCAACTGGATAACTGCCAATACATAATTCAAGTATTAGTCCCCTGGCCCAATCTACTTCCCTTCAGGAAACTGTGTCTATATATAGTTCTATTCTCAGGTGTATGTTTCTGCAAATGAGATAATATTTGTAAAAAACACTTAGAACAGTGCCTGGCACATAGTAGGTGCTCTATCTCCCTTCCCCATGGGCTAGCTTTTCAATACATTGTCTCCTTCTGGTCTAGGAGCCCTAATCAAGTGGACAGTGGTGGGAGGGATAGGAAAATCCCTCCCTCTTGATGACCTTTGGTGTAGATGAAACAATAACTTCCATACAGAGCTCTGTAGCCTAGATTTCTCCTTGACTGAACAAATTGCTTGTTTTACATGTAAAGTGACCCCAGTGTTAGTAGAGTTAAGCTTTTTGTTATTTCTTTTTTTTAATTTAGAATATTTTTCATGGTTACATGATTCATGATTCTTTCCCTTCCCTCCCCCTCCCAGAGCTGACAAGCAGCTCCACTGGGTTATACATGTATCATTGTTTAAAGCCTATTTCCATGTTATTCCTATTTACAGTAGAGTGATCTTTTAACATCAAACACTAATCATATACATATTGAGCTACAAGATCAATCATATCTTTTTCTTCTGCCTGTTTCCACAGTTCTTTCTCTGGATGTGGAGAGCATTCTTTCTCATAAGTTCCTCTGGATTGTCCTGGGTCATTGCATTGCTGCTTGTAGAAAAGTCTATTACATGCATTGCTGGTGGAGTCCAACCATTCTGGATGGCAACTTGGAACTATGCCCAAAGGACGTTAAAAGACAGTCTGCCTTTTGATCAGCCATACCACTGCTGGGTTTGTACCCCAAAGAGATAATAAGGAAAAAGATTTGTACAAAAATATTTATAGCTACGCTCTTTGTGGTGGCAAAAAAAAAAAATTGGAAAATGATCGGATGCCCTTCGATTGGGGAATGGCTGAACAAATTGTGGTATTTGTTGGTGATGGAATACTATTGTGCTCAAAGGAATAATGAACTGGAGGAATTCTATGTGAACTGAAATGACCTCCAAGAATTGAGTCAGAGTGAAAGGAGCAGAACCAGGAGAACCTTATACACAGAGACAGATATACTGTGGCACAATCGAACATAATGGACTTCTCTACTAGTAGCAATGCAATGATCCAGGACAATTCTGAGGGGCTTAAGAGAGAGAAGGCTATTCACATCCAGAGAAAGAACTGTGGGAGCAAAAACATAGAAGAAAAACAACTGTTTGATCACATGGTTTGATGGGAATATGATTTGGGATGTAGACTCTAAATGATCACCCTAATGCAAATATTAATAATATGGAAATAGGTCTCGATGAATGACACATCTAAAACCCAGTGGAACTGCTTGTTGGCTACAGAAGTGGGGTGAGAGGAGAGGAGAGAAAGAACTTGAATCATGTAACCATGGAAATTTTTTCTTAATTAATCAATTAAATAAAATAAAAATAAAAAAGAATAAAAATGTCTATTACATTTGATTGTGCCATAATGTATCAGCCTACAGTTAAGCTTTAATAACTTAAAACTTCACTAAGACTTTGGGGATATCCTGTAGAGGACCAAGATGTATGAGTGATTCAGTCAGTCATATGATATTTCCTGTATGATGTCCATTGCCTTCATCCAAAAGCCAAGATCTTAGATTCTTCGCTGGTTGATTAAAGATTTATTCACACACTATTAGGACTGTAGGAAAATTACTGAAACTCTCCTTTCTACTTTTTTTTATTACTTTCTGGATCTTCTATAATAACACACAGATCTAGAGCTGGAAGGAATGTCCAAGGCCATTTGGCCCAACTCCTCTGTTTCGTGGTTGAAAAAGATAAGATTGATGGGAAGTTAAGTGACTTCCTCAAAGTCACATAGGGAATGACCTCTGAAGCAGGATTGGGATCCTGGTCCTTAGACTAAAGACCTGGTGCTGTTTCCACTGTATATAGGGCCATAACATAATGAGAATAGCCGAGTCAAAAGGAGACACGGTATACCATATGCATATCCACAATCATGCAGGCATGTTAGTTTCAGTCTGGGATGAATCCTACAAGTCATTACAATAAAAAAAATCTGTTTTAAGAACTCAAAGTGTTAATTCCCTAGTGCTGCCCACTTTTTGGCTAACTAATAATCTCTTATATACACTTTCTGGTTTGAATTCCCTAAAAGTCAACAGATTCAACCTCTTCTCCCAGCCTTTGGATCCTGTCCCATTGGCACACCCTAGTAATCAACCCAGCCTGGCTTTTCAGATCATACCTGTTCTCACCCCAGAGCAGACCCTACCTACCCTTCTTGCTTATCTTAATTACTGGGACATGTTGGCTCTGGCCCAGGCAAGGTGAGGACATGCCCCATCCCTGATCAGAAGATTTCATAAGATGCAAAGGGTAGCAAAGGATTTGTGAAGGAATCCTGGAAGATGGGCTTCAGTTTTCTCCAGAGGGACATAGCAGCATTGTAAGTGAGGGTTTTTGCCAAATTTGTAACATGGTAGTTATAGGAACTCAGAGGAGCAGTGAGGTGAATAACGCTATCATTCCCACAAGCAGAGACATAGATAATTAGGGATGTAAGACTCCCTATTATTACCTCTCTGAACAGTAATGGCTTATCAGTGGAGAAAAGGACTAACCTAAGAAAGCCTTCTAGACTAAGGGCATAATGCAGCTATGTTGCTATCCCAATGAGTCACCAAACTCAGTTAATGAAATTACAATATGTCATGAAATTGTAGCTGTGATAGACAAGTATTGCTCTGAGTGACTTGTGCCCTCTGGTGGACTACTGAAAGGTAATCACACTACCTCATGATTCCTTATGTGCTATAATAGTGGGAATAGGCCCATCTAATACCTTAAATCTGGGGTGGTTATCTCCTAGGTCAGTATTGGCGAAGTATTTGCCCATGTGCTGAGCCAGCACTGGGGGAGCTGCTCTGTCCCCCCTCTTCCCAGAGCCTGAAGACAGTTTTTGCATGTCCCACTCCTCTGTTTAACTATCCAAAGCAATCAGTTTCTCCCTCCACTCTGTGGGGTAATGTGGGGGGCTCATAGGCAGTTTTGGGCACTCGAACTTGAAAACCTTCACCAATGCTATCCTAGGTAATCAACCTTCAGCTTTCAGTTTTTCATGAGATGATACACTGAATTTATTATAAGCATTTATTAAATACTTTCTATGTGCCAGGTTCTGTGCTAAGCTCTTTGCAAGAAGTATTTCATTTGATCTCAAGTGTGATTGGAGGAGAGGGTAACCAAAAAGGTTACAACAGGAAAAAAATTCTAGTCATAGACTGCTTAATCATGAGAATGCCATAAATGTAAAAATTAATATTCCATTTACTTTTTATTCATCCAAATCAATATTGAATAAGGGCCAGAACTTAGGAATAATTCTAGACCACCTCTGAGTAATTTGAAGCACAGTGATTCATCCTTTCTGTAATAGGTATAGGCTTTAAGGGTATAAAGGCAGATTTTTGTAAGTAGATTAGGAAAGTAGATGACCTTGGCTGGAAGTCATGGACATTCTGAATAGAATGCAGGGGTTAAGGAGGAAAGAGCTAAGCAACAGACATTGCTGTTTTGTGAGGGGTTTGGAGCAGATATGCAATCAGCAGTCCCTATTTGACCTGGGATCTTGGAGAGTGGTGAAGGTTGTAAAGACTGAAGACATCAACCTGCAAGTCAATTCTGAGTAGGGAAGAGGCCTGTGTTCTGGTGGACAGTTTGCAGACATCTCTCCCTACTTGGTTACTCTTGGATCATCGGCTGTGGAGGAATTGGTTCCTGATATCCTGAAGACATCTCTGGATCAGTTGTGTGAACCCAAATCCAAGCCCTCTTCCTCAGGACCTCAGCCACGCTGTCAAACCTGGCAGAAGCTAGGTTGGCTAAGGAACTTACCCTTTTGACTCCAGTCCTGGGCAGTTAGACATAGTTTCACCTCACCCCCTCTCCTATCCTCTCAAAAAACAATTAAACTGTTTCCTGTGTGTTTTCTTCATACCTTGAAGTTCCCATAGTGTATATTTATTATACTCTGATTTTATCCCTTGTCTAGATGGAGCAGGGTGACAATTAGGCCTGTCACTTCTGTCAACAGTCATTTTCCTTAACAGGTAAACCCAGTTTCCCTAACTTGTTAAGTTCCCATCTATTGTCCATTCCTGTCTCCTACTCACCCTTCTGAACTTACATATAATATTTAAGTTAACTCCCCTGGTTTTCCCCATAAGATTTCCTAGCCCTTCAGCATCGCCCCCTCCACCATCTTTAAGAGTCTCTCCATCAGATGACCAAGTCCAGAAATCCTCTACAGAAGTTGGATACTGAAGAGAGACTTTCCATTCTGATCCAAGCCCACACCTTAGGGAGTTTTTAGAATATTTCTGAGATTGGGGATGTGAGCTGGGGTGAAACAGTGTCACAAGCCTCTACTCCAAGAATAGAGTAGCTTGAGGAGTTGGCACAGTTTCCCACACACATTTGTCCATTTATCTGATCCATGGACACTCCCAAATTGAAAAGGTACATTTGGAGAAATGATCTGCATTACTCATGGAGTTTTGATCTTTCATATTGATCTTCAGCCTTCCTTTAATTTAAGACCTAGAGCTCTGAAATGTTTGCTTACAAACACTCAGGGAAGAATTGGGAGTCATTTCCATTTGAAGATCCATTTTTTAAAATGGAACTGAAAGAATTATGCAATTACAAACTACATTCACTAGGAAAATAATATCAGTAAACCTTTTTGGGGTCTAAGGAGAACCAAGTCATTCACTCTCTTCCTTGACTCTGAGGCTCTTTTTCTCACCTTCAGATCTTTGTAGCTCTACCTCAGAGCACTGGTTGAGTGTAGGAGAGGAAGCTTCTGCCAATCTGCAAAAAGGAATTATAGAAAGGTATGCAATATCAATTAGACAACTAGCCATTATTAAATGCCTGCTATATGTCAGCACTGCACCAAACCTGGAAATACAAAACAAGAGCGAAAAACAGTACTCTCAAGGAGTTCACAGTCTAATGTGGGAGAAAACCTAAAATAATTTTATACAAACAAGATATAAAATATAAATCAAACATAGGACAGCTATTTATTTCTTCTACACATACCAAAAAGAAATGCTAAACACAAAAGACTTACAAGCAGGCAATAATCAAAAAAAGTAAACAAGTTATTGTAACTTAACACTGCTCTTATACACTAATAGAAAGTTAAGACTCAAACATCAATTAACAAAGTCATCTTCAGGACCAGATAAACCAGACATTTTGCCTGTCACCTCAGCTGTGCACTCTAGACATTTCCTTGGGTCTCTGTTCTTCTGACAAGCTAGACAAGTGATTGGGCTTATTATTCTGCTAGTGGCACTCTTTTTGACATAGAAACTCCTACTCCCAGCTCTCACTAGGTGACCCAGTGGCACTCAAATTCCACCAAAGCTGGAAATGCCCATCTCAGGATTACTGTTCAGTCACCTATACTCAGGAAAGAAATCCAAAGCAGAAAAGGCAGCCAGAGACCTAAGGCCCAGATTCAGTTTATCTAGTCAAGCCCCTGCTTTGGCTGCCAAGTGTCCCTGGACATTGGAGTGAAAAGAAAGACACAACTCCTCCTTTGCCCTCACAGGAAGCACAGAAAGGAAGGGCTACTTTTTACAAATTCCAGAGACAGAAAGGAAAAGATTAGTCTGAAAGGTGTCCCTTCTTCTTCACTGATATAGCTCTAGCACCCTACTCTCCGGCCCCTTTCACAAGGCAGGGAGAGGACCAAGTGTCACCAAGAGTTCGTTGTGTCATACACACTAGAACACTAGGTCCTCTCAACATTGACCTTTATGTTTTCCCTAGAAGAACAGGTTCCACATTCCGTGGGGTGTGCTCTCACCAAAGTGTATGTGGGAGAGCTCCTCTATACCCCTCCCCACTATACTTGTAAAGCATATGTGGCCATGCAAAGGCAGAAAACCTCCTCTCCTCTATTTCCCCTTGCCAATATGAGTCATGCATTATATGGGCATGAGGAGGGAGTGACTGGAATAATCACATAGAATACAAATCTGCCAAAGCCACCAGGTGGGGCTCTAGACTCAAAGCATACCAACTTACTTCCACTGTGTATGTGCTGAAATAAACCAGGGTTTTGGCCTATAGCCTCTGGCTTAATACCAGTTGAGCATGTACAACTGCCCCATAGTTGCCTTTCCCAGATTCTTATCTCTTTGTAGGAATATACATTAATTCCCTCTACAACCACAATTATCTTGGCAAGTTGCCCTATCCCATTTATTTCCTCATTCTCTTTTTCCCTCCTTAGTGTGAGCACAAAAGGATGAGTCACATTTAGATTAAATTTTCTGAAGTAAAACTGGAAAACGAGAGTCTTAGGAATAGAATTCCAGAATATCAGCACCACTCATGAGCAGGGTCTAGAATCTCATCTCTCTGCCTATATTTGTCTTCTGTGCTTCCCTTCTACATGCTATCATATAAAGGAATATGTCTAAAGATCATGCCTAGAACTGTTTGGTCTTAAAGGTTCTGGTACAAAAGGAAAGAAAAGACATTTGATTAAACCCCACTTTCCCAAACCCATACTGTGTAATTAATATCCACCACCCAGCCATCAAACTCATTAGATGTCCTCCTGACTGTTCAGTGTTCTCTGTATTGTGTTGCCACCAAAGCCTTAGAAAGGAGGATGTCTCTAATTCAAACTGAAAGCATAACCACTTATTAAGCATATGCTTCCACCTCAAAGTCCAGAACTAGATAATTCCCAATAGAAAGAGATGAAAGGCAATGCTTATTTCTTTTAAAAATCTTACTAGAGGAAACAGGAGACTTCCGGGTAAGATGGCGGCAGAGTAAGGAGCAGCTGCTCGATCTCTCCTTACTGAAGCATACAGGACCCCTCAAGGGGAAATAAAAACGAGTCCAGAAGAACAAAGGAACCCCACAACAGGGCGCAGCATTAAAGGTACGCAGAATCGGGGCATTTCCATGCTATAAAGGGGTGAAACAGCTCTCACTAAAACGCGAGAGGAAGAAGCCCCTCCCCCACCCCCCACACCACACACCTCACACAACGCCAACACACAAGAGTGAAAACAGGACTGGGGCAACCAGATAATCACTGGCAGCCCCAGGGCGTGTACCTGTGTGCAGCAAGACAAGGGACCCCAAGTGGCTGGGGGCGCTCACGGACTTTCCCCAAGTGTCCATGTGGGTGAAGGCACCGCCTCTAAAACACAGCCTTTCCCAAGTGCTAAAGGCATCGCCTCAGGTGCGAATAAAGATCTCCAGCCCACAGACTTTCACTACCTTCTTCTGGGGTGAAGGCAGTGCCCTAAGAGCATCTTCGCAGGCAAAGGCAGTGCCCTAGGCTTGAATAACTATCTCCAGCCCAGGCTTGGACCTCCAGTGAGGACCTGGTGCAGACCGGAGCGTGGAAGCAGCCCCAAAGACTGCTGAAGGAACCTTGGGCAGAGGGGCAGACCGGGAACTACAAGGAGGCCTGACCCCGAGGACAAGGAGAACGGAGCCCCTGGGAGCTTGCAAGGCGCAGGCAGACCCTGAGTGCAAAGACAAAGCTGAAAAGGGGCGGGGCTAACAATGGCCAGCAATAAGGAAGTCCAGAAGAAAAAGACTATCAAGAGAAACTCTGGAACACTCAACAACTTCTACACAGAGAAAATCCAGACAACAGAGGAGGGAAAACAAAAATCCAAACCTCCCCAAAAAAATGAAAGCTGGTCACAAGCTATGGAAGAGTTTAAAAATGAAATGCTGAGGAAGATGGAAGAAATCTGGCAAGAAAATAACAGTTTAAAAGGCAGAATTTCGCAATTGGAAAGTGAGACAAGCCAACTGAAGACCAAAAATGACCAGATTGAAAAGGAAAACCAAAAAATTATAGCCGAAAACCAAAATATTAAAGCCGAAAACCAAAACATTAAAGCCGAAAACCAGTCCTTAAAGGCTAGAATCGAACATTTAGAAACCAACGATCTCTCAAGACAACAAGAACAAATAAAACAAAGTCAAAAGATTGATAAAATAGAAGGAAACATGAAATATCTCAATGAGAGAGTGACAGACCAAGAAAACCGGTCTAGAAGAGACAACTTGAGAATCATTGGTCTTCCAGAAAAGGCAGAAATTAATAGAAACTTGGACTCCATACTTAAAGAAATTATTCATCAAAATTGCCCTGAAGTTCTACAACAAGAGGGCAATATAGACATTGAAAGGATCCATAGATCACCCTCTACACTGGACCCAGAAAAGACAACACCCAGAAATATAATAGCGAAATTGAAGAGCTTTCAAGTTAAAGAAAAAATCTTACAAGAAGCCAGAAAGAGACAATTCAAATATCAAGGAGCACCAATAAGGATCACACAGGATCTGGCAGCCTCAACGCTAAAAGACCGCAAGGCTTGGAATACAATATTCAGAAAGGCAAGAGAGCTGGGCCTTCAGCCACGAATCAACTACCCAGCGAAACTAACCATATACTTTCAGGGGAAAGTATGGGCATTCAACAAAATTGAAGAATTCCAAGGTTTTGCACAAAAGAGACTGGGACTAAATGGAAAGTTTGACACTCAACCACAAGTATCAAGAGAAAGATGAAAAGGTAAATAAGAAACAGAGGGAAAAGAAAGAAAACTCATAGTCTTTTAAGCTTGACTCATTAAGGGCATAAATAAGATCTAATTATCTGTATTACTAGGTGGAGAAATTCTATGTATAATTCTCTGTAGTGAACTCTATACACTATTATAATATTCACTATTATAGCAACCAGAAGAATAATTCATAGGGAGAGGACAGGATACTAAATGGTCTAAGAAGACATGGGGGTTGGGAAAGAGGGGGGGGAATAGTAGGGGACACCAAGAAAAATCCGAGTAAATAAGAAAAATAAGATATTCTATTACACACAAAGAGGGCATGGGAAGGGGAGGGGATAAATAATACCATAAGAAGGAGAGGAAGAGAGCATAATCAAACCTTACTCTCAGTGTAATCAACCCGGAGAAGGAAGAATAGCTTTATTATCCATCTGGATAAAAAACTCTATCTAACCCTACTGAGAAAGTCAGAAGGGATAAACCAAAGGGAGCAGGGGAGTGGGGAGGCCAAAAAAGGGAGGGGAGAAGAAGGAGGAGGGAATTCATTTGGTCTTTAAAAAAACAAAAAGAGGGGAACAACAAGGGAGGGGGCAGAAAGGGAAGTCAATCAAGGGAGGGGATAAGGGATACTGGCTCAAAGCAAACCACTGGTGTAAAAGAAAATAGTGTAATAAGAAGGAGTGGGTCTAGGGGAGGATACAAAAATGTCAGTGAATACACAACTAACAATTGTAACTCTGAATGTGAATGGGATGAACTCGCTCATAAACGGAAGCAAATAGCAGAGTGGATCAGAAACCAAAATCCTACCATAGGTTGTCTACAAGAAACACATATGAGGTGGGTAGACACACACAAGTTCAAGGTTAAGGGTATGAGCAAAATCTTTTGGGCATCAAATAAGAAAAAGAAGGCAGGAGTGGCTATCATGATCTCTGACAAAGCCAAAGTAAAAATAGATATGATTAAAAAAGACAGGGAAGGTCATTACATCCTGATTAAAGGCAGTATAAACAATGAGGAAATAACACCGCTCAATATATATGCACCAAGTGGCATAGCATCCAAATTCATAAAGGAGAAACTGGCAGAGCTCAAGAAGGAAATAGATAGTAAAACCATAATAGTGGGAGATCTAAATATTCCTCTTTCAGATCTAGATAAATCAAACCAAAAAATAAATAAGAAAGAGGTAAGAGAGATGAATGAAGTCCTAGAAAAATTAGATTTAATTGATATATGGAGAAAAATAAATAGGGACAAAAAGAAATACACCTTCTTTTCAGCTGCACATGGTACATTTACAAAGATTGACCATGTAATAGGGCATAGAATCATGACAAACAAATGCAAAAGAG
Organism: Gracilinanus agilis; assembly: GCF_016433145.1. Taxonomy (NCBI): domain Eukaryota; kingdom Metazoa; phylum Chordata; class Mammalia; order Didelphimorphia; family Didelphidae; genus Gracilinanus; species Gracilinanus agilis. The sequence goes on from NC_058130.1 coordinate 228,828,794, forward strand.
CAGATATAATAAATGTAACCTTCTCAGATCATAACGCGATAAAAATAATAATCAGTAAGGGCACCTGGACAGGCAAATCAAAAACCAATTGGAAATTAAACAATATGATTCTCCAAAACCAAATTGTCAAAGAAGAAATCATAGAAACAATCAACAATTTCATTGAAGAGAATGACAATGATGAGACATCCTACCAAACTCTGTGGGATGCAGCCAAGGCAGTACTCAGGGGGAAATTTATATCCTTGAGTGCATATATTAACAAATTAAGGAGGGCAGAGATTAATGAATTGGGCATGCAACTCAAAAAATTAGAAAGCGAGCAAATAAAAAACCCCCAGATGAAAACTAAATTAGAAATACTAAAAATTAAGGGAGAAATTAATAAAATCAAAAGTAAAAGAACTATTGAATTAATAAATAAGACTAGAAGCTGGTATTTTGAAAAAACAGATAAAATAGACAAAGTACTAGTCAATCTAATAAGAAAAAGGAAAGAAGAAAACCAAATTGACAGTATTAGAGATGAAAAGGGAGACCTCACCTATAATGAAGGGGAAATTAAGGCAATCATTAAGAACTATTTTGCCCAATTATATGGCAACAAATATAACAATTTAGGAGATATGGATGAATATTTACAAAAATAAAAATTGCCTAGATTAACAGCAGAAGAAATAGAATACCTAAATAATCCCATATCAGAAATAGAAATTGAACAAGCCATTAAAGAACTCCCTAAGAAAAAATCACCAGGGCCTGATGGATTCACAAGTGAATTCTATCAGACATTCAAAGAGCAACTAATCCCAATACTATACAAATTATCTGATATGATAAGCAAAGAAGGAGTCCTACCAAATTCATTTTATGACACAAATATGGTACTGATTCCAAAGCCAGGTAGACCAAAAGCAGAGAAAGAAAACTATAGACCAATCTCCCTAATGAACATAGATGCAAAAATCTTAAATAGAATATTAGCAAAGAGACTCCAGCAAGTAGTTAAGAAGATCATCCACCATGATCAGGTGGGATTTATACCAGGAATGCAAGGATGGTTCAACATTAGGAAAACCATCCACATAATTGACCATTATCAACAGTCTAACAAACAAAAATCACATGATTATCTCAATAGATGCTGAAAAAGCCTTAGACAAAATAC
>NC_058130.1:228832844-228978530 GCF_016433145.1 Gracilinanus agilis
AGAGCGGGGGGCGAAGGGGAAAGTAGGGGCATAAAGTATGTAAACAGGTTAAAAACAAATATTAATAAATGTCTAATAATAATAAAAAATAAATAAATAAATAAATAAAAATCTTACTAGAGGGGGCAGCTCAGTGGCTCAGTGGATTGAGAGCCAGGCCTAGAGATGGGAGGTCCTAGGTTCAAATCTGACCTCAGACACTTCCCAGCTATGTGACCCTGGGCAAGTCACTTAACCCCCATTGCCTAGCTCTTACCACTCTTCTGCCTTGGAGTATTGGCTCCAAGACAGAAGGTAAGGGTTTAAAAAAAAATCTTACTAGACACAGGAATTCAGTAAGGTCCTCACTATATAGTCTTTCCTTTTCTTAAACATTTTTTTCTTTTCAATTACTATTTATCTCCCTTCCACCTATCCCCACCAATTAAAAATAAGAAAAATAAAACTCTTATAATACACATAGCCAAATAAAACAAATTCCTACATCGATCATGTCTATAAATACACACACACACACACACACACACACACACACACACACACACACACATACTTCTACATTCTAAATCTATCGCCTCTCTCAGGAGCTGAATGGCATGGCTCATTATTAGTCCTTTTATAATTGTAGTTGGTCATTGCATTGATTAGAGTCCTAAAGTCTTTTTTTAAACATGGCAATATGATTTTTAATGCTTGTTTTCCAACATTTGATCCACATTCTCTCCCTCCTTCCCACATCTTCCCCTTCCCCAAGACAGCAGATATTATATTGGCTACGAATGTATTATCATACAATACACATTTTATTGTGTTGTAAAAGAAGACACATATCACTTACACTAGAGAAAAATGTATGAAGGAAATAAAATGAAGAAAACTATGCTTCAATTGAAGTTTAGACTCCATCAATTCATTCTGTGGCCTTTTTCATCATGAGTCCCTTAGAGTTGTCCTGGATCCTTGCATTTCTAATAGTAAAGTCATTCACAATTGATCATCATACATTATTGCTTTTACTGTGTACAATGTTCTCCTGGCTCTTCACATCACTTCATATAAGTCTTTCCAAGATTTTTTGTGATCATAGAATCCTAAAGCCATTTGAAGTTATTTGTCTTGATAATAAGTATATTCTCCTGGTTCTGCTCACTTCTCTCTGCATCGGGTCATACCAATGTCCAAAAATTATGAGTTACCTACTGGCTACATATGTTCTCTACGCATGTGTTTTACTATTATAATTATAAACTTTGGAACTTTGTACAAGGGAAGAGAAAGTGATTACAGTTTGGGGGACTTGCTACTGTACTAACTATCCTTGCTATATTTGCTTAATAAATACCATTTTCTAAAAGCTAATTCAGTCTAGCTGATTTTCATTAGAAGCACACTGGTAGGGGATAATGTCAGACAGTACTAGAAAAACCCCATCCCTTAAGGTTATCCCTAGAACTCTGAGGGGGATAGTAGTCAATTGATTTTCTGGGAACCCCAACCTGTGAGTGCAAATATAAGTTGGGAAAACAGCCCTGGAGACAGAGCTGGAAGCATGAGGTAAAAGATGTTCAGTGTCCCATTATTTCCTTATCAACTAAACTGTCCTTATCAGATTATCAGAGATGATAAAGAGATCTCAGCACTCCAACATTTATTCTTTCTCTCCTCTTTCTTAAAACATATCTCCATATTAGCCATGTTGTGGAAGAAAACACAGATGAAAGAGAAAGAGAGAAAGAAAGAAAAAAAGAAAGGAAGGAAGGAAGGAAGGAAGGAAGGAAGGAAGGAAGGAAGGAAGGAAGGAAGGAAGGAAGGAAGGAAGGAAAGAAGGAAGGAAGAGTTTCTTTTTTTTTAAAGTATGCTTTGATGTATTCAGATTCCATCAGTTTTTAATCTGGAAATGGATAGCATTTTTTCCACCATAAGCCCTTAGAAACTGTCTTAGATCATTGTTTGATGTGTATTTGTGTGGAAAATGTTTTGTAGCTGTTCAAATAATTCCCGGGTTTGTCTTGGCAGGTAGATTCCCAAGTATTTTATATTATGTGCAGTTTTTTTTTAAACCCTTAATTTCTGAATATTGACTTATAGGTGGAAGAGTGGTAAGGGTAGGCAATGGAGGTCAAGTGACTTGCCCAGGGTCACACAGCTGGGAAGTGTCTGAGGCCGGATTTGAACCTAGGACCTCCTGTCTCTAGGCTTGGCTCTCAATCCACTGAGCTACCCAGCTGCCCTATGTGCAGTTATTTTAAATGGAATTTCTCTTTCTACCTCTCGATGCTGCATTTCATTGATAGTGTATAGAAATGTTAATGACTTATATGGGTTTATTCTATATTCTGCAACTTTGCTAAAGTTGTTAATTGTTTTCAACTAGCTTTTTTTAAACCTTTACCTTCTATTCTGGTAATAACTCTAAGCCAGAAGGGCAAAGACTAGACAATTGGAGTTAAGTGACTTGCCCAGGGTCACACAGATAGGAAGTGCTGAGGCCACATTTGACCCAGGTGCTCCCAACTCTAGGCCTGATACTTTATTCACTGTGCTACCTACTTGCATCCTCAACTAGTTTTCAGTTGATTCACCAGGGTTTTCTAAGTATACCATCATATCATCTGCAAAGAATAATAGTTTTGTTTCCTCATTGCCTATTCTCATTGATCTAGAATTCTCAGAAGTGTTGGCAATTACTACCAACCTATAAAAAAGCTTCTAGTTCTGACTCAATCACTTGCTCAATTATATTTCTGTGTCCATTTATCACTATCTGGCATGGCAAGGACTCCTGGACTTCTGGCACACATTATTATGACCTTTCAACTCACAAGGTTGGAACTATCTCAAATTCTCTTTCATCTAAAATTATGCAACAGCAGAGCCTCATATTCTTGAGTTACAATGGAAGCTGCCAGTAGTATGCTGACAAATGTTAAATAACTAGTTCATTAGGGGGAAAAATGTATGCACGTCACACTTTTAAGTATCATCTCCATTATTAACATTTATCCATCATTTAAAAAACTCCCCCTTTCCATCTTAGAATTAATACTTATATTGTTTCCAATGCAGAAGAATGGTAAGGGCTGGGCAATAGGGGCATTGTCTTGTCCAGGGTCATATACCTAGGAAGTGTCTGGGGCCAGGTTTGAACCCAGGACCTCCTGTCTCTATGCCTGGCTCAAATCTACTAAGCCACCTAGCTGCCCCTTCTCCATCACTTTCTTAAGTTTACACAATCAATGAAACAACAAATCATACCCTGATTTGCAGCACTTGCTGATTTCTGAGGTTCACACCAAAAACAAATCAGCTCTCCGAAGCATAGCCCCAGTTGGGATATAAAGGTCTGAGAACTCTCTCTCCCTCAAAGATTTCTACTGCTCCTTAGCTTCTCCCTTGAACACACCCAGGCAGAAAAGGGGAAGCAAAAGGCAAGTTATACCTTTTAAATAAGCTCCAGTTAAGATTAGAAGTTAATTGAATCCCAGGTTTGGTGATGGCCTGTACAAGGACCCAGAGATAACTAAAAATTGCTAGCATTCATTTATGCTGTTTAGGTTTGTAAACTACCTTACATGTATTATCTTGTTTGTTCCTTACACCAAGCAGACAGGTCAGAACATGAGCATTATAATAGAAAAAATTGGCAACTCTTAAGATCAGCCCAGCTCCCCTTCCTTCAACTCCTCCAGACTTTCAGATGGATTTTGCAACATATAGCATAAGCAGATACCTTTGCTTCCAGGGTTACCCACCCCTTCTAGAAAAACCTCTTAAGAAAACAGAACCCATGGTCAGGTATGCCTATAACATCAAACCTACCAAGACTGATGATGTCCTGAATTCAATGTTGTCTTGATATTTCCTGGATTTTTCTGGCTTCCTCTGACCAAAGTTATGGCCATACATGAAAAACTATCTGGCCTTAGGCAAGAAGCTGAAATGTTGCTATACATGAATACATTGCCTCCAGAAGGAAAGAAGACACACACAATTCAGTCTATAAAAATCACCCCAAATGCCCCTGAAAATATCATACTCACTAAGGAAATGAAGGCAAGTAACTACATGAATTATTAGATGGATCATATTGCTGGAATATATCACTTGGGAGTTTGGATCGTAATAAATAATCATTGTGCCACCCCCCAAAAAAAAACCCCAACCACCTTTATCAGAACAGAAACAATTGGTTCCCATTGATCTAAATCAGGAATTCTTAGCCTTTTTTAGTGAAGCCTATGACTTCTTCTCAGAATCATGTCTTTAAACTTGTAAAATAAAATACATAAGATAACAAAAGAAACCAATTATACTGAAATAAAAGATAATTTTTTCTCATAAAAAAAAAAAGAAAATCAACAGTTTCTCTCTTCATCTCAAGGTTATTAACCAGAAATAGTTACAAATTATTGAACATGCACCAAATTGTGGAGCAGGGTCCTTCCATTAATTGTCTTTATACTTTTCCAGACTTCCCAGCCTCTTCATATGATTGGTAGCAGTTAGAGCATGCTATACATGCTCTGAAGAAGACAGAACAATAGTCATTTGACTTTTGGCACACGCTTAGATCAAATGCTTAGTAGTTTTAGGCTCAATAATTATTTACTCAACATATGTTATGTGCCAAAGGCAGTAAATGGCTCAGTGGACAGAGTCTAGTTGGGCCTGAAGTCAGGAAGTCTTGCGTTCAAATGTGGCCTGGGACATTTACTTAAGTGAGTGACCCTGGGCGAGTCACTTAATCTCTGCCTTGACCTACTGGAAAAGGAAATGGCAAACCACTCCAGGATTTTTGCCAAGAAAACTCCACGGACAGTATGGTCCATAAGTTCACAAAGAGTTAGGCACAACTGAACAGCAGCAACACTCTCTATCAGGAACTGTGTTAAGGGCTGAGGATTCAAAAAGAGTCAAAAGACCGTCCTCACCCTCAAAAAGCTCACGGCCTGATGGGGGAGAAAACAGGCAGATAAGTTCTATACAGGATAAAAAGGAAATAACAGAGGAGAGGCGCTAGAATTAAAAGGGGCTGGAAAAAGTTTCTTTCCCAGTTTAACAGACAATTAGTATTTATTAACACCTTTGGAGAATCTGCTTCCTAAAACCTTTCCATCCCTCTCTGGCCACTCCCCTTAAAGTTTCTCCTTTTTACCTATTCAAAGTAAAATAAAGAGACACTTCTATTGACTGAGGTAACTGAAGACTTCTTCCTTTTTCTTGGTCTGATCATTATCCTAATCTAGTTAGGACATGTGATAGGGGAAGGGAAGGGAAGGAGAAGAGTATTGTTTATAAGTGGATCAATCTAGGCTCCTGGCTCTTGTCCAGTCACCTTTCTAATTATATTAAAAGAGAAAATAAGTTTTCTCCCTGAGCTTTTTATGTTTCCTCCAAAGAAAGATTAGGCTTTGCATTTAGTGCAGGGCACTGTTTTAGCATTTATTCAATGAACCAGGTAGGTGATATGGTCTGAAGGCAGGAGGACCTGAGTTCTAATTTGGCCTCAGATGTATATCAGCTGTGTGGCCCTTGGGCAAGTCACTTAACTGCTCTCTGCCTCAGTTTCCTCAACTGTAAAATGGGGATAATAATATCTACTTTCCAGAACTGCCGTGATGATCAAATGAGATAGCATTTGTAAAGTGCTTAGCACAATGCCCAGTTCAAAGTAAACATGAATGCTCAGTTTCTTCCTTATAGTTAAAGAAAGGCTGATAAGTTTCCCAGACTGGAAGGACCAAGTACTTTAACAAAAATACTGTCCTAATTTAAAAAAAAAACAACCAACCCCTTTTCTTCTGTTGTTGAATCTATACAAATATCAGTTCCAAGGCAGAAGAGTGGTAAGGGCTAGGCAAATGGGGATAAATGATTTGTTCAGGATCATGTGCTAGGAAGTATCTGAGGCTCCCATTTCCAGACATGGCTCTCTATCCACTGAGCTACCTAGATGCCCCCAAAATTATTTTTTAACATGTATCCCAAAGAGACAAGGGAATGGGAACGAAAGGAAGGAATTTAATATATTTCCATATCTTCTATACTCTTATACTCCACTACTTTTCAGAAATTCCTTTTTTAGAGGTTACCAATAATCTCATTTGCTAAATCAAATAGTCATTCTCAGTCTTCAACCTTTTTGACCCTTTGGTAGCTCCTGCCAGTTGACCCTGTTCCCCATCATAGTCTCTTTCTTTTCTTGGTTTCTGTCTCATCACTGTCTTACTGATTCTCCTCCCTAACTGTTCATTCTCAGCTCCTTTTGGTGGTTCATTATCTATTTTTAGCATGGGTGTCCTATAAGATGTTTTTCTTTGACTCTCATAATGCATAGCACACATGTAAAACTGACTTCCCATTATGCACACACTGATCAGGGCTGATGGTGAATTAATAAGACCTATTCTTATCAATGTATGCAATCAAACTTTTTTTTGACTATTCCTTAACATAAACATCAAACCCTTAAAGTAATAAACTGAAAACTTGATTCCTAAAGGTCACAGTAACCATGCCTTCTACTAGTACTCATGTCTAGGTTCTCTTTCTGCCTAGTCAGAGGCCATTTGTCTCCCTCTGAGATGGCATTCTGGCATATCTTCATCAATCAGCAATACTCTCAAGCAAACATGGATTCTTAAATTTTCAAGTTCAAGGAACCAAGAGTTCGTCTGAGTTGTGTCTGAGAAATAAGCTGATATCTGGGACCTCTTGTAGTTTTTTACCAAATTTAGAGGTGCATAGATGTCATTAGTAGTTTTTTAAAAACTGAGGGGGACATATATATCATTACCAAACTCAAATGCCTATCTTATTACATAAAAACAAGTAATACAACAACTACTTTGTCACAAAATAGAGGCTTAAGGAAAATGGAGTCCCTTATCCTACACCAAACATGACCAGATACCTATGACCTAGATTAGAAATGAAACTATCTCTCCTCCAGGGCTGATATATAACATATAGTTCACACTATGGAGATACATAAGGTATAAGTTATTCAGTATTACCCAAGCCACCCTGAGGAGATTTTTTTTGTTGAACTAGAAAATAATTTTTAGTTGAAAGGATTTTGAGAATTTCATCACTATCATAATCAAAAAGCTTATGTTACTAAGAACCTGATTGTCCACGATCTTATGTTTGATGCTGACAAAGAACTTAATTATACTATAACATATTATACTTACTTGTATTCATGTCCTATCCTTAGGATAGGACTCCTATGTTGTGAACTCCTTATAATTTAAAGTCCTTAAGGGCAGGAATTGTATCTTATCTTTATACAGTAATACAGTACCCTAAAGGTAATAGATTTATTCCCCAAGATGGCAGCTTAGTAGCAGTGAAAGACTAAACCACTCTGACAATCCTTCAAAGCAATCTTTAAAAACTGCCTCAAAAATGACAGGACTCAAAAATGAATAGCAAGAAGGTGTGAGGGGGCCTCTCCTGCTGAATACAACTTGAAAGGCAGTCAGAGAAAGTTGATTTTCATGGGATGAGGGGGAACTAGGAACAAAACTGCACAGAGGAGTGCTGGCTAACACCCCTCCCCCGCATTTAATTGCTCTAGGTTCTGTAAGTGGGCATTGGATAACTTCAGGATCCCAGGACAGGGGCTAGCCTAGTAAAAGAGAACCTCAGATTCACCCCCTTGAAGTCCCAGGCCTTGGCACCAGCCCATGGTGAGGTACAGAAGTCTATCCTGCTAGTTCTTTTCAAGCCTCTGCTGCTATGCTGAAAATTTAGCCCTAGGAAAAAATAGCTCACAGTGCCTAATCCTGCAAGCCAACAGGGGAGATAGAATCAGCAAGCAGCTTTCAGAATTTCCAGTCCACAAGCAAAAAAAAAAAAAAAAGGCTGAGAAAAAGAGCAAACAGCAAAAGAAACATTTAACTCTCGAAAATTTCTGTGGGAACAAAGAGCAAAGCACAGAACCAACAGGGGATGGTAAGATACAAGCAACCACATACAAAACTTCCAAAAACAAAATAAAACAGGAATTGGTGTCAAGCTCTGGAAGAGCTTAAAAAGGAATTAAAAAATCAAAAAAGATAGGTTGAAGAAAAATGAGAAGAAATGAAAGTAATGCAAAAAGAAAATAGCAGCTAAAAGAGCAAAATTAGTCAACTGGAAAAAACGAGGCACAAAAATCCAATGAAGAAAAGAATACAATGAAAAGTAGAATGGACCAAATGGAAAAGAAGCATCAAAATGTCATGGAAGAAATTCAGTCTTTAAAAATTAGAATTGGACAAATAGACACTAATGACTTCATGAGACATCAAGAGACAATAAAACAAAATTAAAAGAATGTAAAAATAGAAGAAAATATAAAATATGTCATTGAAAAAATAATTGGCCTGGAAAACAGCTCAGGAGAGACAATTTAAGAATTATTAGACCACCTGAAAGTCATGACCAAAAAAAAAAGGCCTAGACATCATCTTACAAGAAATTATCCAAGAAAACTGCCCTGATATTCTTGGACAGAAAGGTAAAATAGAATTGAAAGAATCCATAGATTACCTTCTGCAATAAATTCCCAAATGACAACTCCCAGGAATGTTATAACAAAATTCAAGAGCTCCCAGGTCAAGGAGGAAATATTGCAAGAAGCCAGAAATAAATAATTCAGATATCATTGAGCCCTAGTCCAAATTACACAGGATCTGGCAGCTTCCACATTATAGGACCATAAAGCGTGGAATATGATATTCCATAAGGCAAGGGAACTGGATTTACAATCAAGAATCACCTACCCATCAAAACTGACTATATTCTTTCAAGGAAAAATATGTCATTTAATAATATATTTATTCCTACTCCACACTCTTCCTTTTCCTTTTCCTTCTCTTATACATTATAGGCCCTTATTGAGTAGTTATTAAATTGGATCGTGTGCCCTATAAGATTCTTACAGTCCTTGGAAGATAGTAGGTATTTGAGAAATATTTTGTTAAGTTGAATTTTAGAGATAAACTGAGTTACCAAGGTAGTAAAAGATTTTTCAAATAGCTGGTGGCAGTCAAGATTGGAATCATAGATCTTAGAGTAGAAAGGGACATTTAGTTCACTCTCTTACCAGAAAGGCCCTTATAGGAAGGTGAATTCCTTTTTTATCACATCACTGATAAGTGATCCTCTAGTGTTAATTCAATTAAATAACAGAACTCTTCCTATTGAATTTGGCCTCTGCTAAAACACTTCCAATGTTAGTATCATAAAATTAGCAATAAGGGGTTTTAGAGATTATCTAGTCCAATCCCTTAATTTTGCAGATGAGAAAATTGAGACCCAGCAAGGGGAAATGACTTGTTTAAGATCACCTTAGAGATAGGTACACCTTAGAGATAGATGACAGCAGCATGATATGAATCAGAATCTCTGACTACAAAGCCAAGTATTTTTTCTACTTTATCACTCTGCCTGTTTACTACTTCAATTTTTCTAAATCAGTTGTAATTTCTTTCTAATATTGACCCCAAATCACCCTTAGACCTTAACACAGGTGTCCTAACTCCAATCTAGTACACTTATCACAACATACTACTTTCCTATATTTCTTACTTGACATATGAATTATATAGGAAGATGAAATAAAATAATATAGACAAAGATAGCAATATTTGCATAGTGCTTTACAATTTAGAAAGCATTTTCACAATTCTATGATATAACCAAGACAGGTAGTAATCTTATTTTATAAATGAGGAAACTGGTATTTAGAGAGTTTAAGTAATTCACACAGTCATAAGAATTATAATTGGCAGATCTAGCACACAAACAAAGCTTTGTTTTCTCACTCGTTCTGCTCTTTCTACTCTTTAGTAGACCAAATATGGTCAAACACCTATGACCTAGATTAGATATGAAACCATAATCCTCTGCTCAAGGGCTGATGTCTTTTCTATTAGGCAACATATATTTCACACTATAGAGATATATGGGGTATAAGTTATTCAGAATTACCTAAACCACCCTGAGGAGTTTTTTGTTAACTTAGAAAATCATTTTCAGGTGAAAAGAATTTCATCACTAACATAATCAAAAAGTTTGTGGAGCTAAGATCCCAATTATTCATTATCTTAAGTTCAATGCTGACAAAAAGCATCTGGTTCTTGCTTAACCAGGAATCTAAGGCAAACTGCTTGGAATAAATTGTTCATAAGAAATATGGTCAGGAATATAAAAATATAAAGTCCCTATAGTCTTCCTGACATCTCTGCCTGCTGAAATCCTTCCCTCCCTTCAAAGTCAAATTGCATGGTCTCACCTGAGTTTATTGACTATCAGTTCATCTTTCCCTCCTCAAATCACTTATGCCATTTTGTTGGGACTTTTCTTTGGGATTCATTATTTTATAATGCATATTATACTCATTAGTGTTCCTATCCTATCCCTCTTCCCTATGTTGTAAAGTCCTTAAGGACAAGAATTGTATCTTGTTTTTGTGTGCCTTGGGTCCAATGTAAGTATCATACACATAGTATGTATTCAATAAAATTTTGTTAAAGGTATAGATAAGTAAAGAATTTACCTTGTATATATTTTAAAGGTAAGGTGCACAAAACAGGAAGCCTATATGGAATGAATTTAAGAAGAGAATGTCGATATTAACTGTGTCAGTTCTAGATCAAGAGTGAAAGGGTAGACATGAAACACGCAGGTTTGGGGTTGTTTTATTTTGTTTGTAATCAATAGGAGAAGACTTCGTGGAAGAAGTGATTTTTTAAAAAAACCTTTACCTTCTCTCTTAAAATTAATACTATGAAGTGGTTTCAAGGCAAAAGAAAAGTAAGGGCTGGGCAATGGGGTTTTAAGTGACTTGTCCTGAGTCACACAAGTTAGGACATATCTAAGTTCAGATTTCAACCCAGGATCTCCTATCTCCAGGCCTGGCTCAAGATCCACCTAGCTGCCCTGAAGAAGTGATTTTAGAAACAAATGGAAGAACAAAATAGGCTTCTTGCCAAGATGGCTGCCTAAATGGAAGTAGGCTATCTAGCTTCTCCGTATCTGTTCTAACAAAAACCTGAAATTCTCACCAGATGAAATGATCAGAAATCTAATGAGAAGCTATGTTAAGTGGCTTCTTCTACCCAAGGCTGCACAAAAAGTCAGCTGGCAGTCCATGGGCAATAGGACACGGGGCTGCCAGCAAAGCCAGCCCAGGTATAGGCAAATTAGCTTATATCCTCCTAGTGGGACTAGAGGAGTGCCAGAGACAGACACATGAGACATCCAGGGCTTTCTGTTCAGCAGTTACAGGAGTGGAGGGCTTTCCTGATAAAGCCCCAGGGTATAAATCCATAGTAGGGGATGGAGGAGGCCTTTTGAAGGGTCAGAAAGCAGCATCCAGCAAATGTGGGAGCAAGGAGCTAGAACACAACTCAGATTGGAATGCTCAATATTCTGAATTCCTTAGCAGCCTGTCCTTAGTAATGTCATAGAAGGCCCAGTTCATCCAGAAGTCTGAACATTAAAGGAGGACAAAGGAATAAGGAGGCATCATTTTGTGTATTCTTGTTGGGTGGGGTAGAAGTGCTGAGCGATTGCTTTAAGGATTATCTTTTTTACATGTTCATTCACAAGAATTTTTCACTTGATAAGAGTCCTCTATCTTTTGTCCTTGGACTTAACCATAATTGTTCCATATCTAACATATGATTTCTCTTTTAGGTGTTTGTGAGAAATATGGAGTGGAGAAATTGTCTAGTCTACTATCTTATTGTCCTATGACCTAGAATTCTAACTCATAGTATTTCCTCCACATGTTTAATATTTTCTCTTTACTCATATTTCCATTCTCAGTTTGTGCTCAAATCACTGTCTTGCAGCACTCTTGAATGAGGCTGATGGAGCTGACAGGATGGTCTGGTTTGGTCCTGGACCCTTTGTAGCCTGGCTGCTTCTGCCACTCCTGAAGCATCCCATGAACTACTCCTCCAGCCCACCTCAGTCACACACATAGATGGCCATACCCACATTTTTGCTATCACACACAAACATATCACTTCTATGTCCAAGAATTCTAAAAGCTTCTAATTGGCTTTTCACTTCTTCATTCTTCCCTTATAAAACCTTACTCTTCAATCACACTGTGAACTCTAATCCCTCAGCCCCTCAATTCTCTCTCAGGCTGCACAAGACATTCTCTTGACCTCTTGGTGAACAAATTCAACTCTACATTATCTTCCTCTCTTGACCTCCTACTCCCCCATCAGATCTTTGATTATTCTCGGTCAACACTCAGCATTGGATCACTCCCACCATTCAATGCTTTCATTCCTACACACTTACTGCTGAAAAAAAGGTGGAGAAAATCACACAACCATTCATTCCACTACAAATTTATGTTACACAATCTAAACTGGGCCTTCCCTGCTGATAGGCAATTCTACTATAGTTTCCTTCTCCATTCACTATGCCACTCTCCACAGAGATTCTTTCAAATATTTTTATCCTGCCTCAAATCTCCTATGGCTCTCGCTCCCTCCACACTTTGAGCTAAGGACCTTGCCTTATATTTTACAGAAATAACTGGGGTCACTCACTCTGAACTTTTGTTTCTCCCCTTTCCCTCATCACCTATCACTCAGATGCTTTCTGCCACTAGCTCCTCCTTCACTCCATTCTCATATGATGAAGTAGCCTTACTCCTTAGCAAGACTAACCCAACTACTTCTTTAAGTGATCCTACTCCAGCCTGTCCCCTCTGCTTTCACTTATTTTTGATTTCTCCCTATCTACTAGCTCATTTCCTGCTGCCCACAAACATACTCATGGTCTCCCCTAGCCCTCCCCCAAACTCACCTCATTTCTATCTCCACTACCATCCTATATCTCTTCTTTCCTTTATAGTTAAACTCAAAAAGGTCATCTAATAGGTGCCTCTAGTTGTTCTTCTCTCAAAACAAAAACAAAACTTTGTAATAAATGAGTAAATAGTTAAGAAAAATAAATTCCCAGACTAGCCATGTCCAAAACCATGGCCTTTCCTATATCTCATTCTCATCCATCACTCCTTTGTCAGAATGTGGGTAGCATTTCCATCACTGGTTAAGCCATATATCTATCTATCTATCTATCTATCTATCTATCTATATATCTATATCTATATCTATATCTATATCTATCTATCTATCTATCTATCTATCTATATATATATATATATATATATATATATATATATATACATGGATTGGGAGCTATTCCACACAGAAAATCTTGGGATGGAGGAAGGCTTGGGAAGAATTTATATATACATGTTTATGCTTAATATATATCTACCTTACATACATATACACACATGTATATTTAGTTCCATCTTATTAAAAATGATCTGATTATAGTAAATACTTAATTTTCTGGATCTATGAATACATTGGAAGGTTACATGAGAGGTTACCTCTTTGCATTAGGACTTTCAGTTCACCTTGCTTATTGCCATTAGAATATAAAATCTTTGAGAACATTTCTTAAGTTTTGTCTTCTGATCTATCTCCTTACATCAGTATATGCTCCATAAGGCAGAGAGAAAGGTAAAATGTTAAATTATTTTACTGGCTTTGTCATATTTTAGGGTAAAAGTTATAACTTCTGTACTCTCTGTAAAAAATGTACTCACTCTCTCCTGGCCTTTTTTGGAATGTAGGCATTACAAACTATGTCTCTTTCCACTGGGCAATTTCTGCTCTCTAGTCACCACCCTTGACCCCACTCCTGCAGAGATTTTTAGATATATATATATATATATATATATAGATAGATAGATAGATAGATAGATAGATAGATAGATAGATAGATAAAGAGAAAAAAGAAATAGGTAGATAGGTAGAGAGATATTTTGTCATGCTTGGCTGGTTGTACACACATATGACTCAGCTTTGGGTTGTCCAACCTTTTCCCAGTTCAAGTGCCAAGAGGGCAAATTCAGGCTCTCTGTGAGCCCCCAGATTACCAGAGAGAGTTGAGAGAGAAAATGCTTGCTTTGGGCAGTTGGACAGAGGGGGTGGGGCATACAAAAAAATATCCTGAGGCACTGGGAAGAGGGGAATGGAGCAATTCCCAGAGTGCAGTGCCACAGCTTCTCCAATGAGAACTTAACAGAAAAATATAATCCTTGCCCTGAGGAACTTTCAATTTAGTGAGACAGCCATATATACGTAAATATGTAAATAGCACAAGATATATAATTGAGTGTTCTTGAGTGTGTGGTAAAGAACGACAGGACTTCAGAGGAGGAAATGTTCACTAGGAGCTAGAGTGGAAAGTTTCATGGAAGAAGGGTACTTGAGCAAGGTCGTAAAGGATGGGTAAAGTTTGCATAGGCAGAAATTAAGGTGTTTAATGGTCCAGGGAAAGGAATCAGCAAGGGATAATCAGGGTACCATGAATAGACTAGTCTGGTAAGAATGTAGCATTTGTAGTAGTGAATAAAACAATATAGAAAACTAATTTGGGACCAGATTGTGGAAATTTCTCCCCATTAGAATGTAAGCTCCTTTTGAGTAGGAATTGCTTCATTCATTGTATTTCTATTCCCATCACAGTGCCTGGGTAGGTACTTAATAAATCCTTGTGTAACCTGTTGCTCTCTTTATTGGTGGAGGTTAATTACTCAATATCCTGCTTATGGGAAGGTCAGAGATGGCAAGAGTTTGGGAGAAAAAAGAGCCTTGTCTTTTGATTTCTGGTTTTGATAAAGAGGACATGCAGTTCCAGACTCTATCTCATTTCTAGACTCTGTCCTCAGCTAACCACACAAGGGTCTTTGGAAAACATTCCAGGGTGAAATCTAGGACTCTTTTGAGTTGAGATAGCTTACTCCCAATAGGAGAGTTTATTCATTCTGAGCTTTATGTTGTCAGGTACATGCCAGTATACTTTCTCTGATTTCTATTTGCTGTTGGCTTATATAAATGGGTTTCTTTGCTACATATGTCCTTTATGAAACCAGCACGTCTTGGATATATAGTTTGGGGCACTATTTTCCTGTTAAGGATAGCAATTAGGAGTTCAGTTTGACTCTAGAAATTATTTCTACTAGACTAACAATATTTGGAACAGGCAAAAAGCTATAATTCTAGTGTGGCATCCATTCATTGAAGAGAACAGAGCAGTCAGTCTCTAATGCCAATTTCCTGCTTCTCTTTTTGGTAAGAATAAAGTTTTCCTTGGAGAAGGCTGGGTGAAAGACACTCTTGAAATACCTATTCATGCTTTCCTGCAAGCCACATCTAGACTGGCATGAGTGGACATAGCCTACATAGGCAACACCCAGATACCTTCTACACTTGATTATTTGAAGGAACTTGGTCTTTATCATTAGGCTCCTAAAGAAGAATTAAAAAGACTTTATCCTCCTCATCTACCATGATTGCAACTTGGGGTGTCATTCTTAACTGATCAGTCTTATTTACCACCACCCCAAATCCTCAAAAGCCAAGTTTTTTAGATTCTACATTCATATCTCTAGTGTACTCTCCCTTTTCTCTTCTGACACTGCTATCACCCTGGTGCAAGCTCTCAAAACATATGTATGTCTTTTACCCACTTTAGTCCATTTTCCATCCAGGTGTCAAAGTGGTCTTCCTAAAGCACAGATCTGACCATGGCATATCTCTTTCTCCTCCCACCTCCATTCAATTATTTCTAGTGGCTTCCTATAAACCCTAAGAATCAAATAAAAAATCCTCTGTTGGGCATTTAATGGCCCCTTACCTTTCCAAGTCTTACTACTTTATTTGCCTCCATATGATCTGTAATCCAGTGACACTGGCTTCCTTGCTATTCCTTGTCCAAAACAATACACCTCTTCACTACTTGCATTTTCACTGATTCCCCATGCCTAGAATGCTCTGCCTCTTCATGTCTATCTCCTGGCTTCCCTAGCCTCCTACAAGTACTAGCTAAAATTTCACCTTCTATAAGAAGCCATCCCTCACCTCACTTAATACTAGTGCCTTCCCTCTGTTGTTTATCTCAAACTTATCTGTATATATCTTGTTTGCACAGTTGTTTATATGTTGTCTTCCCCCTTGGACTCTGAGTTTCTTTGAGAGCAGGAATTTTGCATTCCTAATGCTTTACACAGTTCCTGGTACATTGTAGGTGCTTAATAAATGCTAGTTTACAGACTGAGGGGAAAGTAGAGGAAACTAGATGGAGGGATCAAGACAAAAGGAAGATAAATTTAATTTTAGTAACCTTGAATTTGAATCACATCAAGGAAATGGAGAATTGGAGGCACAAGATGAGTTTAGGAGAGCATGGATTTGAGTCACATTTACATAAAGAAAATTACATAAAGAAAAGTTGAACGTGTGTGAGAAGATGAGAAAATGTAGAAAAAGCAAAACAAAAAACAAAAAACAAAAACAACCCAAACTAATGGTAGAAAGAACTAGTACAAAAGAACAAGAAGGGGCCAGCAAAACAAGAAACAGAATGGTATAGCCAAAGAGGTGTGTGTGTGTGTGTGTGTGTGTGTGTGTGTAGGGGGAAGTGAGGGTATCATTAATTTCTGAAAGGGTTGGCTTTCCACACAGACTTTCCTGTATGGCAAAGTAAGAAAAGCTCTGAATCAGAGCACTTTGCTTCACAATCTCATTTCTGATATTTGTGGGATTTTAGTCAAGTACATTAACTTCCATAGTCCTTAGTTTCCTTTTCAGGAGGTCCTTTTCAGTCCTCCATTTATAATCCAAAGCCAGACTATGACATAGGCTGTTATTTGGCCTTTGGTTGAATATCTCTTCTATCTAATAAAATAGTTCACATGCTAGATACATCTAATTGTTTTTAAAATATTCCCCAAATTTGCATCCTCACAATTTCCATCTATTTTGGCCATCCTAGATGTGGGGAACTGCCTCTCTACCTACTCCTACCTCCTGGCATGACCTAGAGTTCATTTACCATTTCTATTATAATGGCCTTTTAAAAACTTGAAGACAACAAACAAATCTCATATTCTTTCCCTCTCCCCATATCCTCTTCTCCAAGCTGAAAAACACTGCCCTTTCCTTCAACTCTTCTTATGATATGGTTTCTAAATCCAATATCTTGGATCCAGAGACCCTCTAGCCACTAAAAGTAGGATAAAAGTGGTGGATTATCGCAGCCCTAAAAGTAACAGAATTTCAGAGCTGAAATGGAACTTGAAGATCTGTCCTCCCCCCACCCCCCCACGGGCAGGTTGGACCCCTTCTCATTCAAAGCCTAAACTAAAATACATAGGATTTTAAAGGAAACTATATTGGAATAAGTTTGTGTATACATAGATATAGATATGGATGTTTTTGTTTTTTAAAGTTCACAGACCCTTGTTGAATGTCTGCACTAGACCAATCCTTCCTTTTATGGATGAAGCCCCTGAGCAGAACACCCAGAATTGAAGGCAGTTCTCTAAAGGTTCTCTCTCTTAACTCTATGCAGCCTAGTTATTTTCCCTTTCCAGTCTCCTCTCCCTTCCTCCTCACTCTTCCTTTCTCTTTTTACTCTACCCCCCCCCCCACCCTAGAGCATTGTCTCCTAGCATTGTCTCCTACCATGACCTTGACCTTGACCTCAACCTGCCGTAGTAGCCCTTCCTCTTCTACCCTCACAAGAGAGAAAAAGGGGAGGGGAGGCGGAGACCCGGGAGGGGTAGGAGGTGCGGGAGGAGGGAGGGGGGATTGGGGGCGTGGCGCCCAAGGCAGGCGGGATTCTGGCGCCGGTGATCGCGCGAGGGGCCTACGCGTCTGGAACGTGGACGTCAGCAGGAGACCGATTGTTCAGGTAAGTAAAGTGCCCTCGCTACCAGGGGCGGGGCCAGAGAGGACGGGGGCTGCCTCGCGAGGCGCGCGCGCTAGCGGGCTGGCTGGGCCCGCCGGGCGCAGGGCGCACGGAGCCAGCCGTAGACCGCTGGGGGACAGATTGACGCATGCTCCTCCTACTGACCAGGGAGCGCGAGCCTGGGCTGGGCTGGGTGGCGCGCGGCGGGGGCGCGCGGCTCCCGCTGCTGCTGCAGATTTAACATCATCAACCCGGCTCTGCGAGTCTTGTGACCTTTGTACTGGGAGAGGCGGTCTCGGGATTTGTCCGTAAAAGGTCACACCCTCACCTCCACACTCCCCAAGTTTGTCTCCTGTCATTCTTGATCCCGGGATCCCCACGGCGAGCTCCACTCTTACAGAGCTCCAGAGCCCTATTAGTTGCCCTTTTCTAATCGCAGCCGCCGCCGCTGCCGCTGCTGCTCCCGCTGCAGCAGCCGCCGGCGCCGCCGCTGTTGCTGTCGCCGCTGCTGCTTATTTCGCAGCCACTTCCGCCGGAGCTGGAGAACCTGCGCCTTCTGCCGCTGATCCCCAAGACCCGTCCATCGGCCCTCCGCCGCCACAGTCTAGCGCCAAACGCCAGTCCTACAGGAAGCATGTTGCCCAACACCGGGTAAGGGACAGACGCCACCGCGGGCCTAGGAAAGCGGCGGCCGGACTCCCCTCACTCCAACACACAACATACATGGAAACAGACACGCGATTCAAGCCTGGTTCCCCACGGACACATACACACAGACACAGTCCCAACCTCCCAAACCCCTCCGACATACAACGCCCCTACACACACACACAAAGACACATTCCTTACAGATACGGCTTCAACTAGCCCGATCCTTAGTACACACACACACACTCACACACTCTTTCTCCCCACTCCGCCCCACTCCATTGGGGCTTACTTTTTACAAAATTCCTTCCTTCATCTGGAGAGAGGCGACCCTCCCTCCACAAGGGAATTGTCTTTTTCCTAGTACCTTCCCGCCCATCGAGAGTGACTTTTTACAAACTCCCTTCCATTCCCCGTCCTTTTACAAAGGCAACTCCATCCAAAACGGGTCTTTTTTGTTTTTGTTTTTTAAACTAGCTCCTTCCCCCAAATCGAGGAACGATTACAAACCCCTTCTCCCTATCTAGTGATTCTTTTTTACACTTCCCAAGCCGGAGTGAGTTTTTACAATACCCTCATCTTCAAACAAGCCCACTCAAATGAGTGACTTTGACAGTTACTTCCCCCTCCTCTCCTCTTTCGCCGCTCCAAACCGCAGGCATTTTTACAATAATGGGGTGGAGAGTGACCTTTGCAACCCTTTTGGAATGAATTTTATCTCACCGGGAGTAACTTTTACAATTTATGACTTTCTCGAAGGAAGTCACTTTTATTGTCTCCCGAAACAATCTCCACTTTAATACATTTTTACATGCCCGATTCTCTAAAGGGGAATTTGTACGACATTTTCTTCGCCCCCAAACTCCAAACAGAAGCCACTTTAAAAATTAACTTGAGTGGTTCTCCCAGGAAATCCGGGAACTAACGTCTTTACCAAACGGTTTGAATAGGAATGAAGGGAGGAGGGGTTTAGTTGTTGCTTGAAGCCTTCACTCAAAGTGATAAAAGCTTAAATTCTAGCTTAAAGTTTTGAAAAGGCATTTCCAGGGACATCCCTCGGAGTGTTTTGGGGATCGGATCCCCCTTTTGGAGGATCTTTTGTCAGTATTCTTGGGAATTTGGACAAAATTAGCCACTTTGCCTCTTAGGAAAGCCCTGTGAGATATTTAGGTGAAAGGTTACTATAACCACCAGTATGCACATGCAGTTGTTCATTCTGATCCCTATTTTTTACAGACCTTATTTTTCCCACAGTTTCAGAATGTCAGATTTGGAAAAGACCTCAGTGGCCAACTAGTCCAATTTACTAGTTTCAATTATTTAATTCTTGGATAATTTTTTTTAAATTCTTTTTTTTAAGTGATTTTTAGAAAATTCTGTATTGGGAAAAATTTACATTTTAGAGCTTGTGCCCTGAGCTAAATGTTTGATGTGCCTCTATGTGTTATTGTTAAAAGAATGGAATTATGAGATAACATTGTAAACATCTAGCTCTGATTTACTTAATATTTTAATCAAGTTCCACAAATATCCTTATTTTTAGCTTAAGCTTTAATAATTTTTTTGCCCGTGTTGATAATTATTACTAGCTCCACTTGGGGCATGAGAAAAGTTTATTTTTTTGTACACTAATTATTTATTAGGTTTGTAGACTATAATATCTTGTGATATTTTTGTTTGCTGTTTAAACTTTTTATTTGGTTTGGGTTACCTTTGATTTCATTATTACTGGGAACTCATATGTAAACATCCTTTGCAAAAATTGGCAGTATCACAACTTGTCTGCAATGTATGGTGGATCCTGGAGCAGTGAAAGTTTGTGACTTGTCTATGCTCACTAATCTAGTATATTTTAGTACTTGAATTCAGGTCTTCTGATTTTAAAAGTCAGCCGTCCAACCTACCCCTAACTATGTGAGGGTATCTCTTTTAAACACTGCTGACTTTCAAAATTCATTTATTTCATTTTAGGACTACTAAAGGTCTTTTTTTGAAATATTTATGGGTTTAGTAGATAAACAATAATAAATGCTTTCACTTTTAAAAGAATAGTCTAATACTTTTGTTTAATTTATGCACATCATCTAACTCTAAATGTTTCACTTCTCTGAGGATAGAAAAATTGAGAATTTGACATTGAGAAATTATGGAGGAGGAGAGTAATAAGCACAAGACAGTTATGCAAACTATTCTGAGACTCCTTTAATGAACTACTTTTATGTTTTACATAGAATAATTCAGAACTCTTGTGTTTTTACAGGGTAGAAACAGTTTAATAGACAGTTCTACAACGTAGAAACAGTTCAGTAAATGGTTGTTTCTCACAAGTAAGCTCAGAATATGTCACAATAGGAGTCACTGTTATCCAGGCAACCATTA
Organism: Gracilinanus agilis; assembly: GCF_016433145.1. Taxonomy (NCBI): domain Eukaryota; kingdom Metazoa; phylum Chordata; class Mammalia; order Didelphimorphia; family Didelphidae; genus Gracilinanus; species Gracilinanus agilis. The sequence goes on from NC_058130.1 coordinate 228,853,662, forward strand.
TTTAGCAGACTGAATTTATCCAAGTGAAGACAAAATGTTAATTTACAAGTTAAATAATATTTTGAAATGAAACTTTAAAAAAAATATTTTTTAAATAAATAAAAATTTTATTTTTATATAATTTATAATTATTTTTGTTTAAAAATTTTAAATTAATAAATTTTAACTAAATGAAAAGAGTTTCGTTAAATTTATTGTTAAATTTATTATACAAAACTTTTCATTTAGGTAAAATTTATTAATTTTAAAAAACTCATTAGGAAGTGTTAAGCCTATTATCAATTAGTTAACATTCAGTAAGAACTTGCTATGTAACAGGTACATTTCCCTCCCTTCTACTAAACTTTATTGATTTTTAGTTTCAATCAAACATTTCTTAAGGATTATTCCACTAAAATCCCAGAATAATCCCTTACATTTTAGTGTATGTTCTTATTTATGTTGTAACATTTATTCTATATAAGACTAACTAAATTCCTTATATTAGCTGATGTTTTTCTTCTGTTTCAGAAAACTAGCAGGTTGTACTCTCTTCATCACGGGTGCAAGCCGTGGCATTGGCAAAGCAATTGCATTAAAAGCTGCAAAAGATGGAGCGAATATTGTTATTGCTGCAAAGACCACCCAAGCCCATCCCAAACTTCCAGGGACCATCTATACTGCTGCTGAAGAAAGTAAGTTTTATTATGGGCATTGAATACCTTTTGGTATAATGTCTTTAAAAAATGAGCTGAAAAACATCATCTTGAGAATTTTCTTAATATTTATATACTAATTTATGTTTAGAAAATAATTTTCCTAATGACAAATGTTGGAGGAGATGTGGAAAAACTGAGATAGTAATGCACTGTTGGTAGAGTTGTGAACTGATTCAGCCATGCTGGAAGGCAATTTGGAACTATGCCCAGAGGGCTATAAAACTTATGCATACTCTTTGACCTAGCAATACCACAACTGGACTGTTTCCTAAAGAGATAAAAAAGGAAAAGGGCCTATATGTACAAAAATATTTGTAACAGTTCTTTTTATGGTGGCAAAGATTTGGAAATCCGAGGAATATTCATTGATTGGGAAATGATTGAACAAGTTGTAGTATGACTGAGATGGAATACTGTTGTGCTATAAGAGATGTCCAGCAGGTTGGTTTCAGAAACCAGAGCAGAACCAGGAGAATATTGTGCACAGCAACAATATTGTACAGTGATCAGTTTTCAGTGACTTAGCTTTTCTCCAATCTAAGATACTTTTGAAGGATTTAGGATGAAAAATGCTATCTGCCTCCAGAGAAAGAACTGGTAGAGTCTGAATACAGATGAAAACATACTTTTTAAAACTTTATCTTCTTTGTTTTTTGGTTTGTGTTTTCTTTCACAACTGACTGATATGAAGATATATTTTGCATGACTACACATGCATAATCTATATCAGATTGCTTGCTCTTTCACAGGGAGGAGTTATGTGAGGGAAGGGACTAAATTTTGGAACTCAAAAAATTAAAAAAAAATGTTTAAAATTGTTTTTACCTATCATTGGGGAAAATATTTTTAAAAAATTTTAAAAGAAAGAAAATTATTTTCCTTTTAGCAACCCTGTCAAGTAGGTAACCTTACTTGGCAGATGAAAAAAAAAACAAACCAAAAAACTTGGCCTTAGAGAATTTAAGAGATTTAAACAGAGTAAGGCCTGGAGTCATGACTTGAACCCTGCTCCATCATGTTTTCCATTATACTATCCTATCTTTCCATCACATTTGAAAAATTCTTTAAAAATCATTTCTCTTAATGCATAATTATAATGATCAGGCTTGAATCCTCCAAAGAGATCAAGAGAATGCACCTCCCTTCCTTCTTTGCAAAGGTAGGAGTCTATGGACATTAACACTGCACATACTGTTACATTTCTCAGTTTAGTTGAACTGGTTTTTTTTCCCCTTTTACTTTGTTAGAAGGGATAGCTCTCTGAGTAGGGGAAGTAGTTCTATTTGGAAATAAAGACAATTTGTATCAAAAGACATACAAAAATATTAATAAAAAACTTATGATTCTATCTTCTTAAAAAAGGAGGCCAGACTTTTTCACCTTTCACCTTTTAATACCTTTCCAAGAGAGTAGTCAGCTGAAGAATGAATTAATTTTTTCTAAAATTTCCTTCAACTGACTTCTTTATTTTCATTAGTCTAAAAGAATCCTAGGAGAATATACCCCTGCTATAAGATGAAGTCACTAGTAAAATTAAAACCTATTTTTGACAATCTCTCTTTTTTCACCTTAAGGAGAAAATAAAAATTCTTTTATTTTTCCTTTGTAGTTGAAGCTGCTGGAGGAAAAGCTTTACCATGTGTTGTTGATGTGAGAGATGAACAGCAAATCAGTGATGCAGTAGAGAAAGCTGTACAGAAGTTTGGAGGTAATTTTTTAGCTGTTAAATGTTGACTCAACAGAGAGATGTAGCTAGAAAATGGAGCAATTTAATCAGATGTCATCTAGTTACAGGGCTTCCAAATTAGAAAATTTGTAGCATTTCTAGAACTAGGTATAACTATTTTCCCAGCTACAACACTGCTTCAGAAACCTTCAATAGTTCCCCACTTGACACAGGTAAATTTTGAACTCCTTAGCTTGGCATTCAAAGGTCTTCACAGTCCAGCCTTACCTCCTTTTCAACATAAATCCTTTATTTTTTGAAACTGGTTTCTTCTCTAGTCCCTAAATATATGTTCTTCTTTCTTACCTTTGTGTCTTTCTGCCTGCCTGAAATGTCTACCCTTCTTTCCTTTCTACTTATTAAAATTCTCTCTGTCCTTCAAGGCTCAAATCTTATACCTTTTCTAATCATGACTAACAGAATTGGTTTTTCACCTTCACTATTCATAATAATATATTTATGGGGAGCTTTCATCACAATTATAATTACTCACATTTATAGAGAGCTTTCTTAATAATTATTATAATAATAGCTCACTTATATAAAGTTTTCTTCACAGAGATGCTTGAACTAGAAGTATTTTTAGTTTCATTTTACACACATAATTTTGGTATGAAGTGGTTAACTTGCTCAGTGTCACAAAGATTCTGTTCTTAAATCCAAGACCATTTCTACTAGAACCTTTCAAATTCTTGTCACACTTTGGTCTTTTTTGTTGCATTTGTTGTTTTTTCTTCATGTATTTATGTCTTTATCTCTCAGCAATATTATAAGATCCTAGGTAGTAGGGGAATGTGTCTTAAACTATTTCTTATTCTCCCACAAGGCTTAATAAAAAACTGGGTACTCAGTAGTTATTTGGTGGTAGCAGTGCTGATAAAGAGGGATGCTTAGTTTTGGAGGTTAGAGAAAATTGAATATGGAGAATTCTCCAAATCTGAGAATTCTTCCCACAGGTTCCTGGTTGCCCATTTAGACAGTAGCTTTCCTGCCCTTTTTATGAATTTTTAGTGGGAATGTCCAGAGAACTGAGCTTAAGTTTTAGGATCTAGACTGAAATACAAGATTCCTAATTATACTACTGACAAAAAATAAAAATTATCCATTTGAAGATTTATTTTTTTTTAAACAATAGAAATTAACAGTTGGAATCCTACTGTGAATGGGAAGTATGTTTCCAAAGAATGTGATAACTTCAAAATATGTACCTGTGAGCATTAAACCTATAGAAAATGGAAAAATGTCTTCTCCAAATTAAAGGGGATGTGAGAGAAAGGTACACACAGTAAGAGGTAGGAGTTTGCCATGCCTCAATGTACTTTATAATCTTTTCTACAGTTCGGCCTGTGCACCATTCTTCATGATAATAGTTTCATTCCATGCTAGGAAACAGCTAATTCCTTTCTGAATATGACACTCCAAAATGAGAGAAGCCTCACCATTCCAGCTTATAACATCAGCTAGGATGTAGGCCCTCCATTTAGAATTGGTAACCCAAGCAGGAGGGCAGCATTGTACTCTTGGGTAGAGGGTGAATGGTACCCGTGTTGGGTACCACAGTGGGGACCTTTGAATACCAACAGGGCAGCATGAAGGTTCCATATATTTGGAAATATGTTGGGCATCAATGGGGGAGAAGGAAGGGACCCAGGAGGTTGGGGAGATTAAGGAAAATTAGGTCTATCTACCTGGGACTCTTGTGGTTTTTTTCCTCTGAAAATCATTTAAATTCAGCATTAGTTTAATTAAGATATATTGGCATAATTACTTTACTATGTCAATATAGAGGGTCCTGTGTAAGTTAGAGCCAAGGGGGTGTGTGTGTGTGTGTGTGTGTGTGTGTGTGTGTGTGTGTGTGTGTGTGTGTGTGTGTGTNTGTGTGTGTGTGTGTGTGTGTGTGTGTGTGTGTGTGTGTGTGTGTGTTAACTGGGACCCATGTGACTTTCACTCCAACTAAGAGTAAATTTATATATCTTGCTCAAAGATGAAGTTTAAAGCATTAAAATGAGATGTTTTTATTTTAAAAATAGGAATTGACGTTTTGGTAAACAATGCTAGTGCTATCAGCTTGACCAATACACTGGAAACGCCTACAAAGAGAGTAGATTTGATGATGAGTGTCAACACTAGAGGAACCTATCTTACGTAAGTAGGAAGAGGAGAGGTGGTAAAAATCTAGTGTTTTCTTGGAGGAAATGTTTTAATTACACTTTTTAAACATGGTTACTAGTACTGTGTCAATTCTAGTTGTTTCTGTAACCTGTCATATCTAATGAACACTTAAACACAATGCCAAAAATAAATGGTTAAATTTTTTTTTCTTTAGATTTGGTGAAGTAAGCTGTACTTTCTTATTCCAAAACATTTTCCATCAGGGTTTCAAAGGTCCCTTGATTTCTGAAAAAAATTTCTAGTTAGCTTTAGATTAGTCTATATACATGGATGGGTATTGTCAGTATCAATCTTTTAATCTTATTCTGATTGCTTCTGGCCATTCTTGCAGTGGTGAGAAGAAATGTACAAAATGAGGGGTAGGAGGTTGCTGTATCCCAGCATACTTCATAATTTTGGCCATTTGCCAATAATTGAACAACATGTGTTTAGGGGAATGAAGATAGCGAAAGCAAAACATAACTAGGAACGTCAGTCTGATGATGAGGTAGAGGAGATGGAAGTGCATTCCAAAACTAAATTAGTAATTTGAGAATTATTCATTAGTTAAACTTGTCCAACTATTGGTTTGTTAGCACACAGAGTTGACTTAATTATTATACCTATCTCTCATTATCTTTTCTATTTTGAATGTTACATAGCTGAAAAGATGTTTGTGTATATAGTGTACAGATTTGTATGATAGGTTTGACCATACTAATATATTTACACAGTCTTTAACATGAGAATTATACCTGAAGCTTGTTTATAGAACCTAATGCTGTTCCTTTATCTTGCATATTGGCCTTATGATCAACATAATTATTTTTCTTAAATTCAACTCTTCATCTCCAGGGCTTAATAGCCAGTCAATCCAGCAGTTGACATTGATAGTATTTTTCATCAGTGTGTCACTGATGTACTTCATGTATATGCCCTTTTGGCATGTGATTTCTGCTTTGACCCCTCAATGTCATTAAGACTCCTAATATGATTGTTCCTGTTGGATGAATTTTGGTAAATTTAGTTTCAGTGTCTGGGATGAGGTTGTCAAATCCAAAATCGTTACACTGGAAACTTTGTTTTATGAATAAATGCTCAACCAAGCATGTGAAATTGTCAGAAAGGGATCTTGTTTGGAAAGAAACAAACACTGACGAAAGAAGTCAGTTTGACACATTGATTCAGTTACTCCTTCTAGTTCATCCATTACTGCATAATTTCAGCCATATATGCCTGCAACTGTTGTCATTTTGCAACAGCTTTGACTTTGTGATTCCAGTAAAAATTTTGAGTCCACTTAGGAAGAATCCTAAGTTTGGTTAACTGCTCTGTTAGAAATCATATGTGCATACTCTCAGAGCACTGATATGGATCTACAGTAATGCCTTCCTGTTTGGGACTCTGGAGATACATTTTGATTTGAGGTATAAGCCTAAGAAATATAAGTATTTCTCTAAGAGTTTGCACAATTTAGTACTTGGGCATTTTTCCAAATAATCATTTCCAGAATGGCTGGACCAGTTTACAACTCCAACAGTGAATGTAGCATATATACATTTAAGCTATTTTTTTAATAGTGTTATTAAAAGAGCATTCCTTGTGATGAAGAGTTCACATTTTGATTATACCTAATATTTGGAATTTAAGGTTTAGTCAATTTTTTTGCCTCAAAAAAAAAAAATACTCATGGTGAGTCAAACCTATTAGCACCATACCATCACCAGTTGTATTTTTATTTCCAGCCTCAACCAAAATATGAGATCATGTTCCCTCTTAGTGATAACACTAATAAATTTAGAGAAAAAATTAAATTAAAAAAATTTTAAGTACAAAATTCCTTGTCTTGACAGCACAACAGTACAGAAGTCAGCATGGATTCCTCTTCAATCTTTTGCAGAGAAAATGACATAGTATTTGGGAGAATACCACATGGACTAATTCTTTATAAAAAGTTAACTTCCGCTGCTATCCTTTGTTTCTTCTAGTCCCTTCATTTTAAAATCTATTTCTATACCTTTTCCTACCAAGCAAGTCATTACTTGTGATAAAGAATGAAAAAAGAAAGGGAGAAGCGAGCTAACCAATAAAATCTACTAAGCCTAATCATATGTGCTATATATTACACATAGTCTCCTACCTTGATAAACGAAGGGAGGCCATTCTTTCTTTAAAAGGAAATTAAATTACCAGAATCAGTCACTTCCTATTCCAACTACTATCGTGCCTTACTGCTCTCTCAATATTGAGTTGATCCCAATTATTGGATACCAGCTTAGGGAGTGCTTTCTGACCACTTAATTGCATGTTGATAACAATAGCATGTGGCATCTAGATGACAATTTTTGCTCTAATGAAATAAGTTGGTTTTTATTTTTCATAAGTTCTTGCTTTTCATGATTACTGGGATTCAAATGTCTTGTCGATTTCATGTAGACTATGGGTGGCACAAGAGGAACAGTCTTATTTTGATGCTTAAACCCAGTGTTTTTCCATTATACTGCTCTGTCTCTCTGAAAATGACAGGAAAAAATAATTATTATTCACTGTCTTTTAGATTTGGGGTCTAATTTATAGTTATCCACATTAATTTAAATAGGAGTCACCCTTGCAACATTACTGAATCCAGGAGAGGCATCTTCTCCATGGAATTCCATGTTAGAAAAAGGTGCATACCTTCCTCCATTCCTTTACTCGTGTGGGAGAATGGACCTTCAGTTTGTTCCTGGAGGGACATGGATTTTTGTATACTTATTTTGGTGTACATCACAAGTTGCCTAGCCCTTATCAAGGATTCATCAGTAATGTGCTACAAAGGAAGCAGATTCCTGACCTGCTTTAAAATCTGAACCTTGCTCTGTCACTTGGCTTGAGAGTTCAGTGTTTGAGGAGGAAGGAATGAAGAGAGTAGGAATCTCTTTTCAGGTTTTAACTCCAGAAACAGAATTCAATCTCTGAGATATAAAGCAACCTATATGTGGCTATACATCTTGAATATAGAAGGGAACATAAAGTCCCCCATTTTTACCTGATCTATATTTTTATTACTCCAAAAGCTGATTTGTTATCCTTGATTTAGATTTTTAAATGTATATTTTTTCCATCACAATATCTTAGTTCCTGCCATTTTTTATGCAAATATTATCACAGAGCAGCACAGATTATCTTTTTTTTATATATATGTAAGTTAAAGGTAGCATTAGAATAGAAGAATAATGCTTATTCTTATTGCAGTAATAAAAAAGAATGCAGCTGTAAAAAATGCACCTGGTCTAGTAGAAGTAGGGTGAGAGATGTATTGTTTGACAGATCAAAGAGAAGTCTATTTTTGTGTTGTAAATCAAATGAGTTCTTTATGAGCATGAAAATATGATCATGAAGGCTGGATTAGGTTTTTTCCCCTCAGATGATGTTTTGAAGTTCCTTTCTCTTTTTAAATAAAAAAGCAGCCATGATTGCTTTCTCCAGTGTAGCTGAAGTGTACTTGAAAATCATACATATTATACACATAAAAGTCTGTGCTTGCAATAGAGTTTGAGTTTTGATAGTTTAAAAACAAAATAATAACCAACTGACAAAGGATTTTATGCTTTTAGAAATAAGGAACAGATGCTTATTTAAAAATAAAAGTGGTCTAGATCAAAGGCATGGAAATAATTGTAAAATGTAAGAACCAATGTGAAAGAGGTTTAACATGGCTTAATTTTAAAAAATTGAACCTGATTCTATCACAGCATGAATAAATTGTCTTTCCCTAGGTAAGTGAATTAACCCTTTCAGTTCAGTATGATTACTGTATACTGTTGAGATGAAAAAATCCATCGTAACTTAAAATGTAGAAGGTACATGACATATATTTTTGGACATGGCCAGTGTACGAATTTGTTTTGTTAAGACAGTATATATTTATTATAAGGGGTTTCTTTTTTTATTATTACTCATTTGGGGGCACAGTGGAAGGGGATAGACAATAAATGCTTGTAAAAATTAAAAAATTTTAAAACTCACCTTGGAGTATAGACAGATTGCTCCCTCAAGGTAGTTCAGATAACGCTTATTATATAACCAGTGAAAACTACTGGAAAAAAAAAAGACTGAATACAATATTTTGGAACATATTACAAAGTATTTTCTTTTTAAATATTACGTAGGATCATAGATTATCTAGTCCAAACCTATCCATTTTACAGATGAGGAAACTGGGGCAGAGAGGGAAAGTAATTTTAAAGGTGTCACAGATAATAAGTTGCAAAGTTAGAATTCAAACCCAGGTTCCAGATTCCAGATCTGACACTTGGATTTCCAACCCATAAAATGTTTTTCTTGAGACCATATAGTACATAGGAAAGAATATTCATCTTGCAACCGTATAGAGTCATAGAACTATAAAATGGAAAAGATTTTATAAATGATCTGTTCTATTTGTCTTATCTCCTTGAATTTGAGAAGGGGGAAAGGGAGGACACAAAGAGGCTTGCTTGATTTGCCTGAGGCTGTTTGGCTAATTAGAGATAAAATCATGACCAGACCTCAGATACATGGTTCTTTGAATCACATCTTGGAGGTTCTTCAAAGGACCATATTCTTGGTGCTATCTAATTGTTACATTCTACTGCTTCTTTCTACCTGTGATCTAGAATAAATCAGAGGTTCTTACAGTCAGTTCCCTCATCATTAAAACAGTGCTGATGTTATTTACGTTAACTCATGGGGATAGTATGAAAATTAAACAAGGTAATGCATGAAAGCTCTTTGTAACCCATAAAATGCTATATTAATGTAAGCTATTTCTGATGATAATGATGATGTTCCAAGACACTTTCTGCTGTCCTGAATAATACATATTTATGCTGTAGATCTCTTCTCCTTGAAAAATATGTAAAGGTTTAGGGGAGTTAAATTTTGATATGTGTGATATTTTGTTTTTGAAAAGCAATGATATGATATTTTGTTTTTGAAAAGCAACAAACTAGATTTGTAGTTTTTAATGAGGCAAAATCGGTGATATGATGAGGTTAACCTAGTATTAGATTGTCTGCATAAAGGTGGACCACATTGCTAGGCTATGGTCATATCTGCTAAGAAATTCCTACTTTTACCTTTGCCTTAGAAAAACATAAGGACTAATCTACTCCCACTGGCCACTGACCTAATGTCTCTTTAGGGGGTAATCCAGTTTTGGGTACATTTACTATTATCTTTAAGATATAACCTAGTCAAAAATATTACATACATAAAGAAGTGATTAGAAGACTACTAACTTTCTATTTTTGCTTTTTTTTTTTTTCAGATCTAAAGCATGCATTCCTTATTTAAAAAAGAGTAAAATTGCTCACATCCTAAACCTCAGTCCACCATTAAACCTGAATCCAATCTGGTTCAAACAACATTGTGGTAAGCATTGGAGAAAATAAGCCTGGTTGCCCTGGTTAGTTCTTTTATTAAGCTTTTGAATGGCATTAATGAACCTAAAGTAACCTATACGTAATAATCATCATTGAGTGGTTTTTATCTATAGGATGGAACGCAATATCTTCATTAAGAAGAATTTGGCCTTACTTGCAACTCTTAAAAGCAAATTTCAAGAGGAAAGGAAAACTTAAAACTTGAATAATTTCAGATGTTAGCCTTTGCATTGGCTCTTCTTATTCCTGGAATGCTCATGAAGTCTTTCTGGGTATTCCCTACCTTCTAGTTCTTTCTCTTCCAATGTTTATCCACTTTATATGTGTTTTGTATATCCTTGTTACATGTAATTCTCTCCTTCAGTAGAATGTATAAATTCCCTCAGGGCAGGAACTATTTATTTCATTTTTGTCTTTAAGCAGGTACTTAATAAATGTTAGATTGATTGATTTTGAGATAGACAAGGGAAGATATGAAAGCAAGAAACACACATTGACTTTATTCTTGAGAGCAATTTCATCCCAATCTGAGTTTTAGAGAAGAAAAACTGATGATTTTTTATCTCTTAAGTTCCTAGCCAAACAACCTGGTTACCTTTGTACATCCCACCAAGTTAGAAGAAATAAATCATTCTTTCATTGAGTTGACAAACATTCTCAATCTGACCAAATGAAATAGGATTACCTTTAATTTTCAATTTTATTAATTAGGGTGGCCAAACTGATATTTAAAAATTCCTTGATAATGAATTTGTTTCCTTTTGTAATTACACTTTATATGAAGGTGATATAATCCGGGCTTGAAATAAAAGTGATGACCTTAAAAAAAGGTGGACAGAGTGTGAAATATGGGAAAATTTTCTTCTTCCCATGCTATTGTATTAATTTCCTTCTTACCCCTCTTCTTCCTTTTTTTCTCTCTTCTAAAGTCATTCCTTGAAATTTGTACCTTTTTTTTTTAAACCCTTACCTTCCATCTTAGAATCAATACTGTGTATTGGTTCCAAGGCAGAAGAGTGGTAAGGTCTAGGGTTAAGTGACTTGCCCAGGGTCACACAGCAAGGAGAAATTTGTACCTTTGATGACAACATAGTAATGATTTCAGATAAAACTAATTACTGTGGTAGCACCATACACGTTTGTGCATTGAAATCCTTGTGGTCCTTATTTCAGGTTTTTTTTAATCTTCTCCTTTTGTCTTAGAATTGACACTAAGCATTGATTCCAAGGCTGAAGGCTAGACAATTGGAGTTAAGTGACTTGCCCAGGATCACACAGCTATGAAACGTCTGAGGATCATATTTGAATGCAGACCCTCTGGACTCTAGCCCTGGTTCTCTATCTACTAAGCCACCTAGCTGCCCCTTTTAAGTTATTCTTTAGAATGTTTATATTTCAGTTCAGCTAGTAATAGATATAAACTAGTTCAAAGCCTTTTCTAAAAAAAAAAAAAAGTTAAAGATAGTCTGTTTTTATTTCCAACTCTTTTATTTTGTACTATTTATATCCTTCAGAAGCCTAAACAGATAGATATGTATCTTAGAAAAGGATCAATGGGAAGAAATTGATGATATTAATCCATGGGATTGATTGTCTTAAGCCTTGTTTTTGTTCTTTTTCAGCTTATACTATTGCTAAATATGGTATGTCTATGTGTGTACTTGGAATGGCAGAAGAATTTAAAGGAGAAATTGCTGTCAATGCTTTGTGGCCCAAAACAGGTGTGTTTGATTTTTTTTAATTCAATTTTTGGTCAATTCTGAGACATTCCTATTATCAATAGATATTTTTTTATGGAGTAGAAGGTTGGTCTACTTGTTAGCAAATGAAAATTATCTTAGCTTTTGAATCTAATGTAAATTGCCTACAACTGTTTGTTTTGTTTTGTTTTTTCCAGAGGATAATATTTGTTAGGGGTAGTTTTCTTTTTTTCTTACTGTTTTAAATTAATCATCTTCTATCTTTGACTCGAAACATATTACAATACCACTTTCATTGAGAATTTACTAAGGGAATTTCCATGTGGCAAAATAAGGCATATCATACTGAAGATCTCCTTATAACTTTTTATCTTTTCAAAAATCCATGCTCTTTTTACTTTCAGTATCTTTAGGCCATTTTCCTTTTATGAATAACAATCTCTTCTGAACCTTTTTTTATATTTCTGATGGCACCTTTTGGTGTTCTACAATGTGAGCTCCTTAAGAGTAGAGATTTTTTTAAAAAGTAGGAATTGATTCATTCTCTGTACTTGTATCCCCAATTCCTAATATAGTGCCTGGCACATAATAAACAAACAAACAAATAAATAAACACAATAAATTCTTCTTGATTCATTCTGTATCTTACATGGATTCTCCAGGGCCCATAATGCTTCCAAAGTCCATATAAGGACCCACCAATGACTAGTATGTCTACAAATATTCATCTCAGATGAGTCAGCACAGCTTTTTAATTTTTATCGCATTGCAAAACACATTTCTGTGTTGATCATTGTTGTAAGAGCAAACTAATACATAACCAAACCGCCAAAATAAAACTATAAATACACTGATGTAAAAGACAACTCCTAGAGTTCTTTCTCTGGAGGCAGTTAACATTCTCTGTCATAAGTCTTTCAGGATTGTCCAGGTCATTGCATTGCTGAGAGTAGCCATGCTTTCACAGTTTTTCACATTACACAGTATTGCTGTTATTGTGTACAATGTTCTCCCTGTTCTGCCTATTTCACTCCGCATAAGTTATTGCAGATCTTTCCAGCTTTTTCTGAAATCATCTTTCTTATCATTTCTTATTAGTATTCCATCACCATCACGTACCACAATTTGTTCAGCCATTCCCCAATCAGTGGACATCTCAATTTCCAATTCTTTGCCCCTACAAAAATTGCTGCTGTAAAAATTTTTGTACAAGTAGGTCCTTCCCCCTTTATTATCTTTTTGGAATACAGATCCAATAGTGGTATTACTGGACCAAAGAGTATACAGTTTTATAGCCCTGTGGACATAGTTCCAAATTGTCCTCCTGAATAGTTGGATCAGTTTCTAACTCCATAAATATGCATTAGTGACCCAATTTAAAAAAAAATTTTTTTTAAACCCTTAACTTCTGTGTATTGGCTCCTTGGTGGAAGAGTTGTAAGGGTGGGCAATGGGGGTCAAGTGACTTGTCCAGGGTCACACAGCTGGGCAGTGTCTGAGGTCAGATTTGAACCTAGGATCTCCCGTCTCTAGGCCAGATTAGTGACCCAATTTTGCCATATTGCCTCCAAAATTTACCACTTTCCTTTACTGTCATATTGGCCAATGTCAATACACTTTAGATACTGCTAATCCCTCAAAGGAAAGGGAAGGGAGAGTAAGAAGAAGAAACAAATAATCCTTTTAGTTTCTTATTATTCCCCCTTTATCTAGTTATAGTTTAAAAACTTATGAGAAGGTAGTGTGGTATAATGAAAAGAGTAGTTTACATGAGGTTAAGAAAAACTGGGCTAGAATCCTCTCTTACACTCACTACCTCTGTGGCCACAGGCAGGTCATTTAGTGTCTCTAGAGACTGGGTTTCCTCAACTGTAAAATGAAGATAATAACTGTCATGCCTACTTTACTGGATTGCTTTGAGGCTCAAATTTGATATTGTAAAATGCCTTATACACCATCAAATATTCTGGGGATATCAGATGTTTTTATTAAGGTGAGAGGGCATGACATAATGGATAAAAGCCGACCTTAGAGTCATGTCTTATTTATTTAATAGAGTACTTGAATGACCTTGGGCAGGACATATAACATTAACCTTGCATTGCCACAAGTGGCTTTCTGAGTCTCATGACATTCATTAGTAGAGAATGAGCTCAATTACATGCCTGGTCCCCAAAAATTATTATTATTAAGGAAAAAGCTGATACCTTCCTTATGGTATGTAATTTATGTAAAGCCTTTTCAAAACTTTAATGTGCTATATATCCTCTTATATTATTGAGAAAGCCTTCTTAGACTTTTTTAGGTTAAGAAGCCCATTTGCAGTTCTTTTTAGTAATATCCTAAAAAATTGAATGATTCTGAAATTGGTGTTTGCATTACCAGAGGAACAGATAATGGGAGCTACTGTTTCAAATACTGATAATAATAATGTAGAATTAACACCTACATATGAAGAACCCAAAGTAAAATTAGTAATAACTTTAAATAAAACTCTAGTTTTATGAATTAACATACTTAAACCTTGGAAATCTACAGAACTTAAACACTAGGTAAATTATAAACTTTTCAAAGTTGAGAACTGTAAGCAGGCAGGATAATTATGGGATTAATGTACAAATTAATGACCTTTGCTTTTGTTTTTTTAATGTAAAATGAAACATTTACAAAATACCCCCCCATAGGTGTATACACAAAATCAAAGATGAATACACAAGAAGTCAGGAATAGCCAATAACTATTGGATGTGTAGAAATTCATTTTTAACATTAAATAGTTGTAGTTATAATTGGTTTTGTCACAGTTAAGTTCATAGTACATAAAATTGCTGATTGCGCTCTGAAATGCAAGAACATCATGGCATTTCTACTACTATCATTGAATTGGATATGGAAAAAAGAATGGTGCTTACAATACTTTACATATATTATCAAACCTTCTATTTATCAAACCTTCTATACACTTTATAAGCATTATATGGATTAGCACTTATTGTAAACATCCTTGGATCCCTTCAGAGGTAGTACTGTTCCTCCCTTCCCATCAGAGAAGGGATGTGATGCCACACAAACAGAATTCTTGCTTTCTGAAAGCCGTCAGATAGATACACTTTTTACAATAATACCAAAATTAAAAAAAAATTCACCAGAGCACACTTTTATTCTAGGACTTTGTTTCATTGACTGTTCTCTTGAGTAGTTAGAATTCAAGCCTCCCAGAATTTCAGAGCTCAAGGGTCAGCTATATGAACCTGGACATTTAAATTTTTTTAAGCTTCAGTTTCTTCTCTTGGAAAAGAGGCTTTCTGCTTGAAAATGATCTGTCTGCTTCCTTAAATTATCTTAGAGCACTTCATCTGGATCTCTTTTTTGCCCCCATTATTTCCTCTATTTGTGTTATACTTAAATGTTTTCATGTTCTATTCTTTTCTTCCTCCTTTTGCCATTGGTAGAATGCAATTTTGAGGTCAGAGACTGAGCCAATAAAAACAAAAACCATCTTCCTAGTCATACATAGGTCTCAGCCCCAGCATCATTCTCAGTTCTTCACTTTCATTCTTATCAGGAATCTTATTGTCTGTTATTCTCTCTTGGGTCCCTCTCCTCTCCACTACATCTTCCATATAGTTACCAAAAAAAATTGTTTAAACCCTTACCCTGTGTTAAAATAAATCCTAAGTATTGGTTCCAAAGCAAAAGAGGAGGGATAAGGGAAAGGCAATTGGGTGAAGTGATTTGCCCCCAAGGTCATATAGCTAGGAAATGGCTGAGGCCAGATTTGAGCTCATGACCTCCTATCTCTAGGCCTGGCTCTCTATGCACTGAGCCACCTTATTGCCTGTCAAAATCTATCATCTCCAGATAATCTGATAAGGACGGCTTAGTTAATAAAGAGGCGGGAGAAGATCTTGACTGTTAACTCATAGCTGCTTCTCTGAAGTGCCATTGAGTCACAAGTTTATTAAATATGAAATTCAAACTCCCTTTTACCCAAAAGCACAGAGAAAGATTTACGGCTGCACAGAAATGCCATTACAACTCAGACAATACAAAGATGCTTCAGAAGCTTCAAGGTGAGGATAAGAACCAGGCTGGACTTTCAGCTACCTGATTATCAGCAAGCAAAGTCTGGGAATACTTTTCTCAGGGATGAAATAGCCCCCACTGGAGGAGGTTTTGTCTATATTTGGCCTTGGCTGTCTGAAACCAAGCAGTTGGATTTCTGACCAAGGGAGAGAATGTTAACCTCTTGACTGCTAGTTTGCTAAAAGCTAAAGTTTTCCAGTAAGACTATATTGCTTTCTAATAAGAAAAGGTGTGGATCATAAAAGGGGTCAAAAAAGGAATCTCAGATTTTTATCTTAGATAGCCCAACCTGTCTGGCTCTGACTAGCAGAGTAGCTTTCGATGGGGTCCAGATAAAAATATCTATTTGAGACTTTGTTTCTCTTATTGGCCATCCACAACTACCCCTCCACTCCATCTTTCATAGTTACTGTATGTTTGGAATTGGGGAGATGCTATTTAAAAGTATGTTACAAATTTCCTATAGACACGCGGGGACTGTGAGGCTACATTTCCCATGATTCCAATGGGTTTCCGGTTTAGGGCAGCTTAAATTCGGAGGAGGGCCTAGAGAAAGGCTCTTGGTTTTCCTGGATGGCTGGCTGGCTGGCTGGCTGGCTGGCTGGCTGGCGAGAGAGAGAGAGAGAGAGAGAGAGAGAGAGAGAGAGAGAGAGAGAGAGAGAGAGAGAGGGAGGGAGGGAGGGAGAATGGGCTCCGGCGGTAAAAGATAGTCAAGCGCGGATATATATATATATATATATATATTTTTAACCAACAAAGCCATGGCTATTAAAATATTAATTTCTCTTATATGTCTTTATCATTTTTAATCTTAACATTACCAAAATGATTTTCTTATAGCCCATGTGTGACCATGTCGTTTCTTGTTCAGAACATTTGGGTGTTTCCTTGTTGCCTGTAATGTAACACACAAAACTGATGTTGGGAATTTAAAGCCCTTCATAGTCACTGCAATCTCTTTACATCCTGATTACATGTATATATTGCTTCCATTTCAACTCCTCTCTGCTCTAGCTGGATTGATCTGCTTGCTCTTCCTTGTATACAACATTCTATGTCTCCTAGCTCTATGCCTTGTCCCCCAGGCCAAGAGTTCTCTCCTTTATCTTAGCTTTTTGGAACCCCTAGCTCTAAGGTCAGAGTTCAAGTGCCAACTACTTTAAGAGACCTTTCACTATTTTCCCAGTTTTTAGTGTTCCTCCACTCACATCCTGAAATTACTTTATATATATTTCGCATATAGATTATATTACCTTCAAATATGTTGAATTTCCTCCCATAGAATGTGAACTTGAGAGCAAGGGCTATCTTGTTTTCATTTTTGTATCCCGAGCCCCTAGCCTGAGAACATAGCACATATGAGTAATAAGTGCATATTAAGTGAATGAATACATAAGTTAAATTACTTTCAGAACTTCAATTACATTCTTTTAGAGCCAAGTCTGGTGATTAAGGAAGGTAAAAAAGCAATAATACCTCACCATCTTTGAATGTTTTCAGTCTTGAAAAAGGCTGATCTAGATACACAAGTTCTGGAATTTTTACAATTTTAAATCAGTCATTAATTTATAGTCATGCCTCCTACTGAGTGCTATCAGAAGTAGAAATGGAACACACTGTTCTTGCCCTCAGAGAGACAAAGCAGTTATGAAGCAACATGATAATGAAGCATTATCAAAGTTTTTAGGGATTCATTTTTTTTGGGAGGGTCAAGGAAATGATTTGCATAAGGCAATAGGTTTATAGAACGTGTCTGCCTCCACTACTGTTCTGTTTTTCATTCTTATTTTTTCTCTAAGTGGAAGATTCATTGTTGCCTTAATATATATTTTAAGTCAGAAAATTTTCCAGTGTTCTATTCTGAAGCTTTTAAGAACTGAAGTAACTTCCAAAAGCTATATTATGAAGGAGCTTGAACATAAAATTCATTTGCAAGTAAAATAACTTTTGATCTTCTTCATTCTTTATAAATTTATCAGTAGTACGCAATCCAGGTATGTTCCCCAAGTAGGAAATTTAGCTGCAAAATGCAAGTGAGACATGAACCAGTAGTAGGGAGATCTATTCCATATTCATAGTTGAAGAAGTTGCCTGCTTCAGATCTGAAAATGTGAGCCAATATGTATCCACAAAAGTGAATTTAGGGAATAGGAACTACAATCAGGGAGTTTGAGAGCTTTAGGAATATGAAGGCTAAATCAAACTAATTAGGGAAAAAGGTTTTTGAGACTGTACATCTTTAGGTCTTGAATGCCCCCTAGAGGATCCAGTAATCAGGAATTGCCATAGTCATATGACTCAGGCTAAAATGTTGACTAACATTTTTTTTTAAGGCTGAATTTTCTTAATTGTTCCTATTTACATCTACTTCACTGATCACATTTATGATTTATCCATGGAAATAAGATCAAGTTTTCCTTTAGACTGACAAAGAACATATTGCAAACAGATCAGTAAGCTGTGACAAATTACTGAAGGGCTATCAAAACTCATTTCTCTAATTATTCCTTAAAAGGTCTCAAGATTTAAGTTGATGAACTCCAGGGTTCATTGGATTTTATCACAAACTCTTATTATCTTCTATCCAGTAAATCATCAGTAAGCACACAATTAATTGTTGATATGTGCTTTTAATGAGTATTTTTGCTGAGAGCCAGCTTTGTAACTAGTTTAACTTGTTTGCTTAGCTATGCTACAGAATCTTTTGTTAAAGGCTACTTCTCTTACAGCTCCTTACTTGATCTTGAAGTTGTTGTACTCGGGTGTCATCTTTGTAAAAGATCATCTCCAGATAAAGTTTTTAAATGGATAAAACTTGATAATAATACCTTTTTTTTTGTTCCATTTTAATAAATCTCCCTCAGAACAAATATGTTAAAGCAGTTGCAGAATAATCCTGCTGTATTTACTATTAGGAGGTTGATGATGAGTTATTTTCTTTTTTAAACCCTTACCTCTTCTATCTTTGTATCAGTTCTAAGACAGAAGAGAGTGGCGCAAGGGCTAGAGTCCAGTGATGGGCAAACTTTTTAAAGAGGGGGCCAAAGGAAAGGAAATGCTCATCTCTCAGTCTGTTTCTAAGGCAACTCTTCTGAAGTTTCATTGTATTGTATCCTACTCATTGGATTCATCAAATTAGGAATGATGTCATGTGGCCAGATAGAACATTTTGGGGGGCCGCATCTGGCCCGCTGGCCATAGTTTGCCCATCATTGGGCTAGACAATTGGGATTATTGCCCAAGGTCACATAGCTAGGTAGTGTCTGAGGCCACATTTGAATCCAGGTCTTTCTGACTCCAGGCCTGGTGCCCATTGTGCTACCTAGTTAGTTGCCCATTGATGATGAATTATTAAATTTCAAATATTTTGGTTTAAAAAGACCCTTGATTTTAATGTGCTTCTATTATAGTCATCTTCTGACTTTGGGGCCTTTAAGAAGGAATCTGTTTCTTTTTCTTATTCTGAAGTTAAAACCTCCAGAATAATATTTTCATATATACTGTAGACCACCCAACAGAGAATTATATATGAAACTATGATCTCTGTTTTACACCAGTTGCTTTAAATATATATATCTGTGTGTATATGTGTACATAGGTAGATATATCCAAACATATAAATTCTAGAACAGTGGTTCCCAAACTTTTTTGGCCTACCACCCCATTTCCAGAAAAAATAGTACTTAGCGCCCCCTGTCACATACTATCACTGCTCCCTTACAGTTATTCACCGCCCCCAAATGCACCTGTGGCCATCACGGCGTCCTGGATCGCTGCAGCACCCACCAGGGGGCAGTGACTCCCACTTTGGGAATCACTGTTCTAGAGATTACCTTCTTTTCAGTGAATTTTTAAAAATGTTACAATGACTTGTTTTTTGTTTTGTTATTGCTGCCATTATCATTAACCCCTACTGAGAGAAAGAAAGAAAAAACACTTTGTGACAAAATTATAATCAAATAAAATATCCATGCAGTGGCGATGTCTGAAAGTATAAATCCATCATTTCTCTGTCAAGAAGTGGGTAATGTGATTCTTTGAAGAATTACTTAGAGACATTGTTGGTTTTTACTTTGGTCAGAGTTCTTAAGTCTTTCAAAGTACTTTTTCTTTACCATGTTGTTGTTGTTCTATAAATTGTTCTCCTGATTCTGTTAAAAATGCCTAGGATTTTCTGAAATTGTCTTTTTCATCATTTCTTATGGTGCAATAATATTCTATTAACATTCATTGTCAGTTTCATATTAAGTGACATTCATCTGATGCCCATTTCTCCAAATATTTCCATATTCCCCTCAAATCCTCCAGTTATGAAAAATAATGTTTCACCTCCTTCTTCCTTCTTTCTGAAAAATCTGTTACTTCTTTTACCTTCCCGACTCATAAATCCCTCAGAACAGAACTAACTAATCCACGCCTAGGACTTCTCTCTTATGAATTGTCAGTACCCTTGAAAGAAAATAAGGCTAAGAAAAGACATTTGTTTCTTCCCTTCCCCCACTCCATTAGAATGTTAGGGTTGCTTCATCATACAGCTCCCTACAATTGGCTCAATTAAACTTACCTTCCTAGGTTTCTTTTAACTCTAGTATTTGTATGTCAAAGTTCCCACTCAGTTCTGATTTTTTTTTTAAATCAGAAATGCTTTGACAGTCCTTTATTTGAGTGAAAGTACACATGAGTCCTTTTTGCAGGTTTGCATGTAGTCCAGTTTGTGTCTATATCTGTATTTCTTTCTTTCTTTTTTTTTAAACCCTTGCCTTCCATCATGGAATCAATAGTTTGTATTGGTTCCAAAGCAAAAGTGCAGTAAGGGCTATGACAGTGGGGGTCAAGTGACTTGTCCAAGATCACACAGGTAGAGAGTATCAGGTTAGATTTGAACTCGGGACCTCCCATCTCTGGGACTGGCTCTCAATCCACTGAGCCACCTAGTTGCCCCTTTACTTATTTCTAATAAGCCACTGATTCTTCTTCTGGTTCTTTCCTGGAGAGCTTTTTTCATTTTTTTGTCTCTTGCTTCATTTCATTTCTGTATTCATGTAGTCCTTATAGAAATTCCAATTTTTTTTTTCAGTCTGAGACTTCTCTTTCAATTCCTATGCAGTTAGAGTTGCATTAATACTAGTTAGTGTTTTCTTTGATTTATTCATCTCTCCAACTTAGTTTCCGAATTGGGGCCCTGCCCTGGGCTATGCTTTTGGGTGGAATGGACAAGCCTGCTAGGCTTCTCTCCCAGGTCTTTGAGATTCAGAGTATTGGAACTTTAGGGATTTCTGTAGCATCTCAGGAGAGAGTGTTAGGGACTTTAGATTCTCTGGGTCTGAAATGTCCCAGGCTGAGTGCACAGGTGTGTGCTACACAGCCAACTTTCCAGCTACAAATCCCCAAGACTTCCAAGATCCCTATTCTGAGGCTACCACCCTGGGGCTTGCTCAGGAGAGTCCCCCATTCTTGTGGCCTCTCAACATGAAACCTTGCAAACTATGCATATTGTCACTGATTGCACTAGCACTCTGTTTATTGGACAGGTCTCCCTTTTGTTTTGGGCTGATTTTTTTGGTGTTGTGTTTGGGTAGAAGATTTCACTTACACAGAAGTTTAACATTATATTTCTTGATCACTTTTCAGTGTGTTGTGAACCTCAGAGTTTTGCTAAAGTGGTGGGAGCTGGAAGATTTTCTGCTTCCTATTCAGACAGTCATCTCAAAAAAAAAATCTCTCAGTGCACTTAATCTTTCTAAACCTTAATACCTCTTCTGTTAATTGGCTACAGTCCCTGCAGCACTTAGCTAAAGAATGTTATGAGGATTCAGGACAAATATACATCAGTTACAAACTTTAAAGTATTATATATAAATGTTAGTTATTTCTGTATCCCATACAATACTAGTGGAATAATTATTGCAGCATATTATTCCTGTAAGGTCAAAATTTAGGAAGTTTGATTTCTTCCTTTTTCAGTAACAGTCTTGTTCTCTTCCACTCCATCTTTCATATTCCTAATGAAACTCTAGACATACATACTAAAGAATCCTTTTCAATCAGCCTTTTTTAGGCACTATTTTCAAGTTAATTTTTTAAAATTTATTTTATTATATTTTTCCATAGTTACATGATTCATATTCTTTCCCTCTCCCCCAAGCCCCTCTTCCCTCCTCATAGCCGATGCACAATTCTACTGGGTTTTACATGTATCATTGATCAAGACCAATTTCCATATTATTGATAGTTGCACTAGGGTGATTGTTTAGCATCTACATCCCCAATAATATCCCCATCAACCCATGTGTTCAAGCAGTTGTTTTTCTTCTATGTTTCTAAATCCCACAGTTCTTCCTCTGAATGTGGATAGTGTCTTTTCCCATAAGTCCCTCAGAATTGTTCTGGATCATTGCATTGCTGCTAGTAGAGAAGTCTCATTATATTCAATTGTACCACAGTGTATCAGTCTCTGTGTATAATGTTCTCTTGGTTCTGCTCCTTTCACTCTGCATCAAATCCTGGAGGTCATTCTAGTTCACATGGAATTCCTCCATTTCATTATTCCTTTTAACACAGTAGTATTCCATCACCAGCAGATACCACAATTTGTTCAGCCATTCCCCAATTGAAGGACATTCCCTCATTTTCCAATTTTTTGCCACCACAAAGAGCATGGCTTTAAATATTTTTCTCTGTGATCTCTTTGGGGTATGGCTGGATCAAAGGGCAGACAGTCTCTTATAGTCCTATGGGCATAGTTCCAAATTGCCATCCAGAATGGTTGGATCAATTCACAACTTCACCAGCAATGCATTAATGTACCAATTTTGCCACATAACCTCCAACATTTATTACTTTCCTTTGTTGTCATGTTAGCTAATCTGCTATCAAGTTAAATTTTTTTATTTTTTAGAAAAATTTTCCATGGTTTATATGATTCATGTTTTTACTTTCCCCTTCACCCCCCACCCATAGCCGATGTGCATTTCCACTGGTTTTAACATGTGTCATTGATCAAGACCTATTTCCATATTATTGATAGTTGCATTATCAAATTAATTTTTAAATGGTGTTGAAAAACCCTTTGAGTCTTATTTTGGACTAGAGATCAAGATTGGAATCTGAAGAAAAAGAAGGAAGAGGGATGAGTGCTTAGTTAAGTAGTACAAAGTCTTCCTTATAAAATGTTTCCAAAGAAGTGTAGCTTATTATTCTAGCTCCATATTATTAAAGTTTAAGCATATATCCTTCCTTACTACCAACATGGCAAAATACAAAATTATAAAATTTACCATCAGTATATTTTGCAATTTTTTGGTGATTCTTTGGTGATTCTTTTTTTTGAAATGAGTATTTACAAATTAGAGAAAGAGAATGGGTCAGCCCTTATATTCCATTTGTGTGGCTTGATTTCGTGTGCTATCCTAATATTTTTTTCTTCCTTGTAGCCATACATACTGCTGCTATGGATATGCTAGGAGGATCTGGTGTTGAAAGCCAATGTAGAAAAGCTGACATCATTGCTGATGCTGCATATTCCATATTCAGTAAACCAAAAAGTTTCACTGGAAACTTTATTATTGATGAAAATCTCTTAAAGGAAGAAGGAATAAAAAATTTTGATGTCTATGCAGTCAAACCAGGTAAAATTTGTTTTTTTTTAATTTTTTTTAATTTAATTTAATTTTTTTAATTTATGTTTTTTAAAAAAAAAGATGATAATATTCTCTCTAGTATTTTAAAAGTCAGATTATATTCTCAGAATCAGAAGCCTAGAATTTTTTAGTTAGAATAGGTGTTGGTAATTATCTAGCCCAACATAGGCCCAAAAGAAATCCACTATCATTCAACCTCTATTTGAAGACTTACAGTAAGGAGGAACACACCATCTTCCAAGGCAGCCCATTCCATTTTTTAATGGCTTTGTTTATTAGAAAGGTTTATTATTTTTACATATAACAATAATCTTTTAAATAAGTTTTTCAAAATTCTAATATTCAAATTGTCTCCCTCCACCCTCCTTCCCCCCAGAGAGTAAGCAGTTTGATCTGGGTTATACATGCATGATCTTGAAAACATATTTCCATATTGATCATGTTTTGAGAGAATACTCATAAAACCCCAAGTCCAAAAATAAAAACACACAAAATGAAAAATAATGTGCTTCAATCTGCATTCATATTCCATCAGTTCTTTCTTTGGAGGTGAATAGCATTTTTTATCCTAAGTTGTCCAGAATTGTCTTGGATCATTATATTGCTCAGATTGCTAAATCTCTCAAAGTTGATCATTGTATAATATTGCTGTTACTGTGTGTAATGTTAATGTTCTCCTGGTTTTGCTCACTTCTCTCTGTGTCAGTTTATATAGATCTTTCCAGGTTAGAAAAGTTTATTTCTGACAACAAGTTTAATTTTGCCCTTTTGCAACTTCCATTTATTTGCCCCAAGTCAGCCTTCTGGGTTCAAACAGAAGAAATCTAACCCCTCTTCTATATAATAGCCCTTCAGAAACTGAAAGATAGCTATATCATGTCTCTCCTGAGTCTTCCCTTCTCCAACCTAACCATTAGATTTCACATTATCCAAAATAAAAACTAAAGGCTAGTCTTTCAAATTGCTCTTAAATGTTTTAAATATAGGTTTTGTTTAAGGGATTTTATGTTGGAAAACATGCTTTTCTCAAACCTTTTAATGCTATTAAACATTTCAAGACTGATGCATCAGGCAGAATGATAGTCCCCTACCTAATGTGATCTACATATCTCTGTGAAGACCTCTCTGCCCTGATCTATCTCCACCATTCTCTTTTTGCCTTGCTTAAGAATTCTACACCTTATAGATGAACCCCTGTAGATATAGAAGGCACTATGTCTTAATCAGGTGCTCAATAAAGCTGTTTAATTAATTGGACTTTAAGACTTTTAAAGAAATTTCCTTATAAAGTTATTTCACAGTCAATCATTAGGCATTTATTAAGCACCTACTCTGCCAGACTCTGCTAAATTGCTGGCTACTCTTCAGAAAATAATGCATTAAACCATATTTGCTATTATCATCTAACTGGAGAATCAGTTTATCACTGCATTTTCTAAGTCCCCTATATATAGGATCAGTACCTTCAGATTTTATGGATTTATTTGCCTGTTTTGTTTTGGATTACCTTTTTAGGTCACCCCCTATTACCAGATTTCTTTGTGGATGAATACCCTGAGACAATTTCCAAGGAAGTGGAAAAACAACAAGGTAAGATGATGATTGTATTTTCTATAGGTTTGTAATGATAGGAATATATAGATGTAGTCTAAAATAAAATAATTGCCCTCAAAAAGTGACACCTGTTTCTGTTGTGAAAGCTCTTGATAATTTAATTATGGGATAAATAATTAGGATACTTTAAGGCCTACCCCTAGCCCCCCAGACAAAGAAGGGTTTTATTTTCCTCCTACCGGCTGCAGACAGAAAAAAGCCAGAGACCCTTAATATTATCCTTGCAGCCATTTTAAAAAAAAAAACTGATTGGAAAATTCAGTTCAATCCAACTCAACCAACATTTATTAAATGCCTACTGTGTGCTGAGCACCATGCTGGGCTCTAGGGGAGATGCAAAGTTGAGATAAGATAAGGTCCCTGCCTCTTGGAGCTTGCAGTCTAGTAGGAGGATATGACATGTATGCAAATAACCATAATAGAAAATATACATGATAAGTACATGTAGGAAGAACACACACAGTGTTCGTTATAGCATCACAATTAGTCTTTGCTTTTCTTCCTATTATGGACTCTTTAAATGTTGCTTTATTTTGGAGAAGAATTGGGTAACATCATAGCGTGTTGGAGCCTTGGTATAACTGTTCTCAAGGTCAGTACTGTGGGACGGGTTAGGTAGTGTAGCCTGATAACGAGGTTTAACCGTAACTTATTTTCTAATGAAGTAGATCCCAGAGGGACCCCACCCCCCCATGCTAAGTTCTCCTTCTAGTGAAGAATTATAACAAGTTGCCAGTGTATTAGTTTTTCCTGATTTCTTCCCTAGTTAGAACTTGGACATCTGGTATTCAGAAGGAGAAAGTTCTTTCAAGTAACCAGTTTCCGGGTAAACGTTCAGGTAACAAGTGCTTCTGCCATTAGAAATTGTAGGGTGTCCAGTATGCACAGAATTGAGAGGCAGTGTGGTGTAGTGAATAGGGTGCAGGACTTGAAGTCAGCAAGACCTGGGTTCAAATCCTGCCTCAGACACTTGCTGGCTAGGTGGCCTTGGGCAAGTCACTGAACCTCTCTGGGCATGAGGTGGGGGTTGGACTAGGTGGTCTCCAAGGTCCCTTTTAAGTTCTTAAATCTGTGATCCTATGACTTCACTTTCCTGCGCATCACTTTCCTCATCTATAAAATGGGAATATTCATAGCACCTTCCCCACAAGGTTGTCATGAGAATCAAATGAGACAGTATATGTAAAGTGCTTCATAGACCTTAAAGCACTTAATAATCAGCTATAATTATTGTTATATTCGTTGAAGTATTTGGTATTCATATATTCGAGGCCCTCTGCCCACTATGCCCTGCTACCTCTCAGAGGAGGGTGGGAGGGGGTGGGGGAGCGATATCTTATCTCAACTTTGCATCTCCCAGAACCTAGGTGGGCACTTAATAAATTGAGTTGAATTATTAAACTGAATTTAAGCATTTTGTTGTTTCCTTCAGTTGATAGGTGGTGGTGATATCATAGGGAACCTATTAAACAAAAGCATCTCAGAACTTTTTCTAATCATTCTCTGAGTGGCTGATGTCTTCAAATGGAACAATCTGGGGGTATGTAAAGCTATTAGATGTTATAATTTTATTAATCTTCTAGTGTCCATTAGATGGGCTAAGTAATAATACTGTAGGTCATAGGCCTTGGTCAAACTGTAAAAATAGGGTTACATCACATGTACAATGTTTGCTAGGCTTCTGTTAGCTAATGCTTAATGTTTGGCCTGGTTTTGCTAAGATTTCAAGTTCGTACATGACCCCCTTTCTTCCAGATGCAGCTCCACCAGCAAAAGATTGGAAGCAATATCTACAACAACCACGATTAGCTGCTGGAGCAGTTGAAGAAACATTTAAAATTCTTAAGACCGCTCTCAGTGAAGATATTGTGAAAGCTACTCAGGCAGTTTATCTGTTTGAACTCTCTGGTAAGGATCAGTTCTGTTAACTTTTGCCTTGAGTTCAATTCAGCAGATATTTGTTGAGCACCTACTATTCTATCTAGGTGGAAGAAATTCAAGAACAGTAGTATTCCCCTTGAGAATTAGTTATAGTTGGATTGCTTGGAACCTCTCGTCTTCATTTTTTTATATAACTTTACCTTCTGACTTAGAATTGATACTAAGTATTGATTTTAAAGCAGAAGAGCAGTAAGGGCTAAGCATTAGGGTTAAGTGACTTGCCCAGGATCTCATAGCTAAGAAGGATCTGAGGCCAGATTGGAACCCAGACAATCCACCCACCCACCCCCAACTCCAAACATGGTGCCCTGTCCACTGCACTACCTTGCTTACCCCTCTGTCTTCATTTTTCAAAGGAAACTTTGCTGCTGTAACTTGCCTATTTCTAAGCAAGGTTGTTTAGCCTTTTGTCTCTAAGAATTAGGGCCTGAATTATAAGGCACAAGACAATTTTGGGGAGCAGAAAAAGAAACATATAGTCTTGTAAATCAGATATTTTGTTAAAGTTTTTAAAAGCCAATTTATGCAGCAATAATCTAAAATATTAAACTCCTGTATGCCTCTTTGTAGTAGTCCATTGTCAAGTTTGATGAAAACATAAGTGTTATGACTTTCTGTTGTACATAGGTGAAGATGGGGGAACTTGGTACCTTGATCTTAAAAACAATGGCGGGTATGCTGGATCTGGACAGCCTAGTGACCAGGTAGATGTGGTAATGACCATGACCACTAGTGATTTTGTGAAAATGTTTTCGGGTAAGTTCTTAAATAAAAGTCATGTGAATGTTTGTGTGTGTGTGTGTGTGTGTGTTTTAAGCTAGCATGAATATAATCTTATTTTAAGGCTTGTGCTTAATCTCTTCCCTAGTAATCAAAGCTAAGAACTTTTTTAAATTTAGGGATTCCCCATGAATCTTAAGTAACTTCTTATGTTGCAGAATAGTTGCCAAATCACCCCTACGTTTCTCTGGTCCAGCAACTTACTCCTCCTACCTTTGCTATAGCCATTCTTCTGATGGTACTGAACCTTTGCTAGTTTCATAGAAGGGAGCTGGAAATAGGCCTTCTTTGTGTATTATTAGCAAGCAATAGGGAACAAAACACTATAGTATTAAAAAGAATTCTTAAAATCAAACTTGTTCCTGGTAGCCTGGTGGAAATTTATCTGCTTTCAACAGCAGAGAGCAGTGTGATCAGCAGAAATGTTAAGTTTAGTCCAGAACTGGTTATGTAGAAATAGGAATTTCTTGGAGAACATTCAGGACTGGCTACTTCCATGACCAAGGATGCCCCAACCCCAGGCTGTCCTTTGAAACCCCTGAGCTACTTCTGCTAATCTGCCCTTAACATCTGGGACCAACAGAGAAGTTCTTTAAAAGCTAATTTAATTTAGGATCCACTCTAAAGCTGTACTAGAAAAAGTAAATGATGTTCTGTACACTAGAGCCATGCGTTTATGTAATAGCAAGATCTTCCTCAGTTGTACAGGCTGCTTCCACGGTGAGAGCTCAGGCCACTTCAGATGCTGATTAAAGTAATCTATAATCAACAGGTCCAGTTCATTTTATTTCAGTTCAGTTCAGCAATAATATATTAAGCGACTCTTGGGTGCTCTGCACTGAGCTCTAGGTACTGAGGATACAGCTGAAAATGAAACTTTCCTGTCCTAGGAGCTTAAATTCTACTGGTAGTGAACAATAGGTAATGAGAAAACATAAAGAAAATAAGTTCAAAATAACTGAGAGTTAGAGGCACCCCTCTCAATAGAGGAGATCAGGAAAGGCTTCTTGTGGGAAGTGGCATTTGAACTGAGGCTTAGAGGAACCTAAGGATTCCAAGAGGTGGAAATGAAGATGACTCTCTCTTGTGCAAAGATGCAGAGGTGGGAAATGGATTGCCCTCCACAAGAAGTAACAAATAGGCCAGTTTGGCTAGATCATGAGGGTCAGTAATATTTGTCTCAGAGGCAGCAGGCGAATCACTGAAACTTTCTGAGGCAGAGGGGCAACAGAGTCAGACCTCATGGGCTTTAGGAATATCTAATTTAGCGCCTTTTGGAGAATGGATCAGAGAAAGGAGAGACTCGAGATAGGAAGAACAGTAAGGATGCTGAGAGTATAATGACCTATGTAAGAGGTAATGAGGATTTGAACTAGGGCAGTTTGATGATGTGTTGGGAGATCTCAGGAGAGGAGTAGTAAAGACCAAGGTCTAATGACTGATGAGCTATGGAAAATGAGTGAGAAAGAAAAGTCAAGGATGACCTCAATGTTTTGAACCTGAGTGACTGGAGAGTGGGACCCTTGGAAGAAATAGAGAAGTGAGGAGAAAGATTGGTTTTACAAGTAAGTAATTTCTCAAGTATTACTCAGAAGTACCCATTCTACTTTGAATCTTTATAATTTAAAGATCATTATCTCTTCCTTATTCTGTAAGTTTTGCTTTTGGGCCAAAGCCAAAAACTTCTGATTTGACCAGATAAGCATGCATTTTTTCAGCTATCACCTATAAACATATCTAAAAAATTAATATATGCAGTTTTTTTATATTTTAATTAAAAAACTTGAATTTTCCTGACGTGAAATTTCTGTGATTTTTTTGACCTGCCCTTGATTGTGAATTTTCTCTATGTTATTTATCATATATATGTATATATATATACATATATATACACACACACACATACATATATGTGTGTGTGTGTCATGTTGGGGTAACTTATAAATAGTGAAAATAGAAATTTCTTGGCTACTTCTAATCAAGAAAAATCAGGATATAACTTTCATCTCACTTATATTAATATATATGCCCTTACTAGTCTAGTGAGCTGAGTATACAGCATACTTTGTAAATATGATGATCTTTTATCAACTTGAAATGGGGAAGGGGTCTCTTTATTTTTCTGTCTTTTTAAATGTGCTTCCTTAGACCAACAAGTAAGAGTCAATGAATACAGCACAAGATTAACAGTTCATCAACAAATTTCAGGATTTTACCATAAAATTTAGATTCCTTCTCTTTTCACCATTCTCCTCTACTTTCTAGCCTCGTATAGCTCTCCTTCCCTTTATTTATGAGGTTATAAGATCTTGAGATAAGAAATGTAAGTTTCTGTGGGCCTGATTACATAGTATGTATTTGGTATTGACTTATCTATCTGTACTGCCCTTCACTCCCCTAATCTCCCAGAAAGTGAGCTCCTTGAAGGCATGGACTATGTCTGTTGCCCAGTGCTTTTGCACAGAGTAAACATTTAATAATTGCTCATTGAATAATTTGGTAGGCATTTAGTCATCATTAAATAATAAAAATGGCCAAATATTCTAATTGGGTAGAATTGCTTCTTCTGGTTAGGTAAGAGGGCATTTATAAGATAAAGTAAGATGATCTCATAAATGTTATTTTTTTAAAAAATCCTTTAAAAAGACAAATTTTGTTGAATTTTTGATTAGCAAAAAACATCTAAGACAAAATATAATTTCTGAGACCAACTTTAAACTTTTAATTGAATAGAAATTTGGATAGGTACAGTGAATATTATTACAGTATACTTATTCATAGTACATTGAATTATGTCAAAAACCAGTTCATTTTATAGACTAGATGTCCTCCTTAAAAGCAAGTTTTAATACATTGACTCATTTTCCAATCGAAAATGCATTATAACTTTAGAGTTACATTATCTTTATTTCTGTTGCTAAGACATCATTTTCTAAAGTACCATCTTCCCTTCATTATCATATCTGAATGTTCACCAATACTGTCCATGGGGTTTTCTTGGCAAAGGTACTGGAGTAGTTTGCTATTTCCTTCTCCAGTGGATTAAAGCAAACAAGTTAAGTGACTTGCACAAGGTCATATAGCTAAGAAGTTATCAGAGGCCATATTTGAACTTGGGTCTTCTTGACCCCCCAGACCCAGCACTCTGCCCACTGAGCCACCTAGCTTCATTTCCTCTGTGTCCACTGTAAAATAGTTAAGAATGCCTCATGTAGGAGTTCTCACCTAGGATCTATGAACTTATTTTAAAAATATATTAATAACTGTACTCCAATATAATTGGTTTTCTTTGTAGTCCTATTCATTTTATTGATTTAAAAGCATTGTGAGATGGAGTCCATAGGCTTCACTGGACTGATAAAGATAAAGGGGTCCATGACTCAGAAAAAGGTTAAGACCCCCTGATCCCCTGGCACTCTACAGTTTACAAATCAGATACTTTCCTCTTTAGTTCTTACTTCTGTTTAGCTTTTATCTTGTGTATAATTCTTAGTTAACTTCTGTTCCTGGGAATGGGGAATTTTCTCCCCATTTCTCCCACATTAATATGAAGAATAACAACTCTGCACCTGCCTATATAAAGTTATAGAACTGTAGTAGTTTCAGTAATGAATATTATAGCTATAGTAAGCATAGGTGAATGGTATAGGAAGGGGAGAAAGAGTAAGTATACTAAGTAACTATATAGTAAGTATAAGTGAACTTATGTGCATTTTTCCACTTAATTTATTTTTCTTCTTTCCTGTTTTAGGAAAACTAAAGCCAACAATGGCCTTCATGTCAGGCAAATTGAAGATTAAAGGTAACATGGCTCTAGCAATCAAGTTGGAAAGGTTGATGACTCAGATGAACTCCAGACTGTAAAAGGAATGGAGTTTTTGTTCCATATGTAGAACACTTGGCCTTAAAGAGTAAAAACTTCATTGTTTAAAATACCATTGTTCACTTTGTTTTGCCTATCTATATCATGAAGCAGCATGTTGGTCCTAGTGGAAAAGCTTTCATGTCCACATACCTTGATAAACAAAACAGAAAACTAATATGGTTTAGCTTAGTTAAGTGGAACCATTGAGTACTGTTGTTTCTTACATACTCCTGGCTGAGAAATACCAACTCTATCCAACTAGCCGGTTGAATTTTCATTTGTCACCGAGTACTAGCCAGAGAATTCTCTTTGTTGGGATTTGTTTTGCTGTGCTTAAAAATCATCTTAGATCCTTAAAGATCATATGTCAGAATTGGATAGCTTTGTAGATTTTTTCTAGATAACTATGCAAGCTAGTTCTTTTGAAAATTGAGAGTTTTTTTTAAAGCCTGGGTTAATGCAAATCTTTGCTGATATTTTGGATTTTTAAATAGCTATATTTTTAAGGAGATCATCAGTAATGCATTTTGTCATAATACAAATGTCTACTAATCCAAAAAATATTAACATCTAATGAAATTTAAAATGTGCTACTTTTGTTTGTTATTAACTTTCTTGTCTGGTGCAAAACATCTACAAAAAAAAACAATTTAAATGTAAATCAACTAATTGTAATATGAGTTCTGCTCATTGTTATGTGTAAATGCTCTGAAATAAATGACTTTCTCACCTGGTGTATATAATTGTTTTTTAATATAGTAGCATATGCCCCCACAGGTTAATCAAAGATAAAAACAAAGTTCCATTGCAAACTCAAATTTTCGTAGCAGCATTCTTTATGGTAACAAAATACTGAAAACAAAGCAAGTGCCCATCTTTTTTGGGGGGGTAGGAGTGAGAATGGCTAGAAAAGCATTTGGATGTAAATGAATATTATTATCCTGTAGTAAAAATGACAAATTTGTAGAAGTGTGGGTAGGTTTGTACAACCTGATTAATTCAAAGTAATCAAGTAATTCAAATAAACAGAATCAAAAGAATAATATGCAAAATAACCATTACCAATAAAAATGAAAACAAATCATTAAAAAGAAGTTGTACTCTGAATAACTGAAAAGCCAATGAAGGTTCCAGAGAACAGTTAATGAGACATACTGTCCTCAGAGCAGAGAGGCTGGGGACAACTAGGACAAAATCTTGTACATTTTAGAGAATGTGTCAATCTCAACTGGTTTTTGCTCAATTGTTTTTCTTTGTCAAAAAGGAGGATTCAACCTACAAGGAGTTAGGAAATGATCATGAAGTGGGGAAAAAAAAGAAGTATCATTCAAAGAGAATAATAGTATTAGTTATGGCCACTTCTTGATTTTAAAAAATAGACATTCAATGTATTTGTTTTTTAAAAAGACATAGGAAAGTGATTAATTTTAATTACAGAAATGTAGTGATATAGAGCAATTATGTTTAGTATATCAAGAACCATCCGTAACTGATGGCTATTCCAAGTGCTGTACCAATACTAATAGCCATGGAATAATCAAAGAACCAGAGGTAAGAGTTCCATCATGTTCCATCATGTCAGGTTCTCCATAAAGGATTTACTGAAAGATATGAACAACAATTATAGAGAATGAAAAATCATTTTGCGCTTTGTGAAATTGGAATGAGTACTCAAGCCAATGAAATTACAGATTCTTTGAAGTATTAAATATGTTCTTTTCTTTGCTCATTTCCCTTTCTCTCCCTTTTCTAAGAACTCTGTCACTGGGGAAAGAAGAATTGACTTTAAATTGGACTCAAACTTATCCCTTTACGTTAAGGGTTCCCAGCTAGTGACCTTCTTCTATAGCTGGGATATATTTGTAGTCACCCAAGACTACTGGTATGCCTTTGAACAACCTAGTAATACCTCTACTATCCCAGAGAGTTTGAAGAAAAAGGAAAAGGACCTATGTATGCAAAAATATAGCAGCTCTTTTTGTTGTGGCAAGGAATTAAAAATTTAAGGGGATGTCCATCAATTGGGAAATGTCTGAACAAATTGTATGATTGCAAAGGAATATTATTGTACTATAGGAAATGGCAGGGATGATTTCAGAAAAACCTGGGGAAACTAATGCAGAGCGAAGTGAGCAAATCAGAAGAACACTGTACACAGTTACAAAATATTAACTAACCAATATTATGATCCAAAATAATTCCAAAGGACTGATGATGAAAAATGCCATCCACCACCAGAGAGAGAACTGATGACTTTCGAGTGCAGATTGAAGCATATTTTTTTACTTTTTTTTGTGACAGGGCTAATAAGGAAATATATGTTATGCATGACTTTACATGTATAATTGATATCACATTGCTTGCCTTAGTGGGTTGGAGAGGAATGTGAGGAAGAGAATTTGGAACACAAAATTTTTTAAAAATGAATGTTAAAAAAAATTTTGAGGGTATACTGCTGGTATACGCTTCATTTTTGCTAACTATTTACGAATTCCATAGAAAGAATCTCATGTAGAGCAATATAGGATCTCAGGGTCATCTAATCCAAAGCTCTCATTTTACAGATGAGGAAATTGAGTACAAGGGAGGTTATGACTTGCCTAAGATGATAGGTATAAGCAGGAGCCACTAATTCCACTATACCCTGCAGAGCTTTTGAACTACCCCCTAACTGTAGAGTTAGGAGGAGGAAGTGTTCTGAACTAGATAGATTTGGCACCAGGGAATTCAAAGAAATTGCAAATATCACAAAAAAAAGTGATTATCAGAGTCAGGTGCTGAAGAAAAACCGAGGGTGAGGTGTGAGGAAAGACCTTTTGCGATTTGCCAATTAAAAGGTTATTAAAAGTTTCCAAATATAAAACCAAAAAACATTTGCCAGAGTATAGGACAGGGGTCGGTAACCTTTTTGGCCATAAATGCCACATTTTTAAAATGTAATTTCGTGAGAGCCGTATGGTGCTCACAGTTCGCGCTCCTGTAACAGTGCCTGAAAAAAAAAAATAGACTTTATGGCTCCTGCAGAAAGAGCCATACGTTGCCGACCCCTGGTATAGGAGATCAAAGAAAAAAATAGTTCTTCAAAGAATTACAAACTAAATATAAGTGCCACCATATAATTCATAGAGAAATACAAATCAAGATAACCCTGAGGTTTCACCTCACAAGCAACAAGTTGGCAAAGATGACATGGAATAACCAATGTTGGCAAGGTTGTTGGAAGACAGACATTGAAGATGCCAAGGTTGCCCCTTGCAGGCTGGGCTGTAATCAGCTGTCCCAACTTTAGTCTTGCCACTGGACTTTGATGACTCTGTAAAAGAAAGTGAAGTGGATGACTTTATGCAACTGCCTCACTTAAAGCCAATTCATGAGCAAGTGGATAGAATGAAAAGTGGGCCTAAATGTATTGAGGTAACAGGCAATTCTCAATAATCAAGAAATTGGGTGCATTTCTGGGAGAGATGTGATTTAATACTGCTATTTTGGAAAGCAATTTGGAATTATGCCAATAAAGAGACTAAAATGCCCAAGACCCTCTGTCTCAGAGATTCCTAACTTCTAGGTACATACTCCAAGGAAGTAATTGATTTTAAAAAAGTTTCCCGATATCCTAATATAGTGTAGTAACAAAAAAGTGGGAAACAAAGTAGATCCCCATTAATTGGGGATGGCTAAACAAACTATGGTCAATGGCTGTAATGAAATACTGTGCTTAGGAAATGGCAAATTATGTCGAACAAACGGCTAGTAAGTTTTGAGGCAGAATTTGAACTCAAATTTTCTGTAATTCAAATCTGTATCTCTGTGTGTATAATGTGTGTGTGTATTACACATCTGAACCAGGAGAATAAGATCTCTGATCAAAGAATACAAAAGAGTTGGAAGTATCACAAAAGAGTAGCCATTGGGATTATGTACACGTGTGTGTGTATATATATATATATATATATATGTGTGTGTGTGTGTGTGTGTGTGTGTGATATATGTATATGAACACATATATACTGTAAGAGGGGAAAACTAGATATTTAAAGTATGGTCACCAGAAATCGATTAACTCTATTTCAAAATAAAATAGACCCAAGTCAGAATGACTTTTATATGGTGGTTTATTTACAATTAGGAAGGTTGAAGATAGGGAAGTTGAGAGAAACTCTGACCCAGACCCAAGGTCCAAACCAGGTAGGTATTTAGAGGCCCCAGCAGAGAGGCACAGAGGTTAATTAAACAAGGCTTCTAGCCACAAGGCCTCCTCCAATAAGAGAGGCCTCCTTAAGGCTAGAGCCTCCAGAAACGCCAAGGGAAGAGAAAGAGAGTCAGCCTGACTTACCCACATGACAATTCAAAGGGAAGCAGTCTGAGGTCTCACCAGAGATTCTTCTACACCAAGTTCAAAATGCCAACAACCTCCCCAGGAAGTTACCATCACATTTAAAAGATAGCATCTTTTGTCACTTCCTGCATCCACCTCCAATTTCAAGTGGACAAATGGCAGCCTCAACACTGTTTTGGGCAGTCCCTTGATTGTAACTTATTGTCACGTGTGGGTAACAGACCTCCCCCCTCCCCACTTAATTCTAAGTTGGGTGGGGTGACATTATTTCTGGTGGCTAGAGTCTGAACAAATGAATAAGGGTGAGCTAATTACATTCATATCTTTATATAGACACACACACACACACACACACACACACACACACACACATATATATTCAATCCTACTATAACACCCATCTCAAAAACTTTAATTCATTTCACCCAATTGATAACAATAGTGAATCTTTTGACCATTACTCCAACTTCTGCCCCCAGAAACCACCAGTATGTTGAAAAATGCACCGTTTCACAGTAACTCACGAGCTACAACCCTTCGGACCATCATTTCCTCAAACATTGGGTCTTTGCCACAGTAAAGTGTCACAGTGTCAAGTTTATTACCTCGTGGTCAAGGAGAAATCGAGCACGGCCAGCAGATCTCCGTCACCCCAATCCCTACCTCCAACCTTCCACCAGACTTTGGCTCTCTGAAGTTGTGGCCTGCCAACTTGTTAAGACAGAGGGCAGCCTGAGTGCAAGTGGAGCAGCAGGAGTAGCCAAGAACTGGGCCATTATTTATCATATTCATGTATTAACCATTTGACATGTATAAAACCATGCTACCTATTTACATTTTTATTTGGGGGTTTTTGTTGTCTAACATCTAACAATGACCAATGTGGAAGTGGGTTTTGTATGATAACAAAAAACAAACAAAAAAAACAACTTATGCTACCATTGTTATTAGGTTCCTTTTTAAATACGTCACTGATGAAGTTTTTAAGGGTTGTGTTCCTAAACTTCATTTTCCTGTCTTAGAATCAATACTGTGAATTGGTTCCAAGGCCAAATAGTGGTAAGGGCTAAGCAATGGTGATTAAGTGACTTGTCACACAGCTAGGA
Organism: Gracilinanus agilis; assembly: GCF_016433145.1. Lineage (NCBI taxonomy): Eukaryota > Metazoa > Chordata > Mammalia > Didelphimorphia > Didelphidae > Gracilinanus > Gracilinanus agilis. The sequence goes on from NC_058130.1 coordinate 228,890,709, forward strand.
AGTGTCTGAGGTCAGATTTGAACCCACAACCTCCTGTCTCTAGCCCTGGCTCTCTATCCCCTGAGCCACCCAGCTGCCCCCCAAGCCTATGTTGTTGTGCAATTTTGGATAGTGTGGGCCTTTGGGGGGAATGCATATATTGCTTTATAGCAGAACTGCTTGTATCTGAACAAATAAATACATGTGTTTCTAATATATACAATAAAAAACACAGGAAGGATTATAGGCAAACTTACAAATGCCTACTAAAGTGGGAATGACAGAAGAGATAACAACCTTGCTTGTCATCTGGGAGTTATAGTAAGAGGAAAGAGTCCTTGATGGTTTTGGCTGTTCTCAGTACTTGGTGAATTATTACACCAAATTTATTTATTAAGACTCCAGAATCTATCCTTTTTCCAAGCAGCAAGTTCACCTTAGATATCAAACTGTTTAAGATATAGAAGAAAGTCTGCCCTGCAAGCTAATGCCCTCAGGCTTAATCTTTTCTTAACATCAAGGGCTTTGGGTGATTCTAAGACTATCCTAGGTTATGATGAATATTCCCTATGCCTACTGATTTTAATCTCTGAAACCTAAACCAGAGATCTCAAAACTATTTTGATTGAGCTCCCCTTTTGTTTAAAAATTTTTGAACCCTCCTCTTCAAAATATATGAATACAGGTTTCCCAAAAGTCTTGGTACGATATGAAATTTTAATCACTATTTAACAGCTGAATATTGCTTCTAGACTTTGGAGACATCCTACTGTAATTCATTCATTTATTCATTTATAAATTATATACATGAACATGGTTCTAAGTTCAGTTTGTTTTGATACTTAGTCTTAATGGCTGTCAGAGATGAAAAAGATACATCACAAGACACATAGTTCCAAATGGAAGAATTGCAGTGTTGGCTGCACTTATTAAATCATTTCTTTTGCCATTTTCTCCCCAAGAGCCTGTAGACTAGACTAGAAACCAACCACCCCTGGAGGAATTAATCCTTCCTCCTCTTTAACTCCATCCTTATAGCCCCTGATTTCTTAATTATTCAGAGTTGCCTCTATTATTCTACTATATTTAGGTCTAGTTTTTATTCTAGCATTCTTTACTCCCTGACTGATAAGCCTCAGACCCATAGGTGAGTTAAAGGAATGTCTACACTAAACACATGAAGATTTAATCTTGCAAAATGATTGGAAAAGAACAATTTGTTCTAACCCTATGAAGGTGTCTGAAGCAGGTGCTGTGGAACTCTTAGAGCTTGATCAGACATCAAAGATACCAAGGTCATCCACTGCAGGCTAGGCTATCATCAGTTGTCCTAATCTTAGTTTTGCTACTGGACTTTGATGACTTTGGAAGAGAAATTGAGGCTGATGACTTTATGCAATTCTGCCTCACTTTAATTCAATTCATGAGCAAGTCAAGAAATCATTCTGTGATGTCACTGGTTCTCTTTGAAAATGAAGGACAAATAACTCCCTGACCACCTTTATATCAGCAGCTTTTGTCTTTAAGGCATCCCTCCATTCTTCATCCCACATCTTTATGGTTCTGAATCACAAACTTTTATGGCTTCTGGGAAAGTATGTTAATTTGCTCCCCTATGGTTCCATTCACCATTAGTGTAATTTTTTTAAGCCAAAATACCTCTTCCTGGCCATACTATCTAGTCTCTTCCTATTAGAATATAAACTCTTTGAGGGCAGGGACTGGCTTTGTATTTGATATTGTATTTGTATCACAGTGCTTGCTGCATAGTAACTACTTAATAAATGTTTCTTCATTCATTAATGATACTAATTTTTTGATTCCTTATGCTAATTTATGCAAAAGTTTTGTTGAAATTTAGTTCTTAAGTTTTCTTATTTAGATAAATCGGCTATTCTTACAAACTAATTTCATGAAGTTGATGCATTTTCATTTTTAGCAAATAGCAAAATTTTTTTGAACCTCTTTGATGATTCCATAGTAGATTAGAGAAATCTGTGTCCAAGTTTGGGCATTCTTTTATGAGTTTAATAGGTAAAAAATACTTACCTAATTTTCAGGATCCCAAAATAACATCATAATGGATACATTTCCAAGTATTCTTTTTTCAAAATTTTCTCTCGGTAGCATATTTCTTTCAAAAACCAACTAATTTCCCACTTGCTAAAATATTATTTTTGTGTGATATGCAAGATGTATGGTACTAACATAAATATGTAACACCAAGTCATGCCCCCCCTTTATTTGAGGAGTAAATTAATATAAACAAATAGTTCCTAAAAGAAAAATTATAAACTATTGACAGTCATATGAAAGTTTGCTTCAAATCACTAATAATGAGAGATACATCAAAACACCTCTGAAGTATAACCTGAAATAGGTGGATAGCATTGATTGCTGATGTTGTTAATAGTGATCTACCAAGGTTTTGTTGGTAACCCATAGTGAAGGGCCTTGCAAGCCTCCTCATAGGTCGGTGAGCTTCTCAGACTCCCAGACAGATGTTAAAAAACAGGTCAAGGTTTTATTTTAACCATGGTAGGATGGAAGGGAGGATTAAGGAATTTGGATACCCTAATACTAAGGGGTCTAGCTATATTCCCACCTCTACAACCCCTGCATGGGGGTTTCTTCTGGTCTTGCATGCTGCTTAATTCCCTACTCTTGCTGTCTAAAATCCCCAGCTATCTAACTATCTGACTCTATATTAATCCTCCCAGATAACTTTTGGTAAGATGTATATTTCGTCAAAGTAGGTGTAGGGTGAACCCTTTATGAGAGGGTTCAACTCTAATGGGTTGGGCCTAAGATGGGTTCAGGCCTTCCCACCACTGGCAGTTGTACTGGCTTGCCAGTCACAGATCTTCAAAGTTGACGGTACTTTCAGATTGCAGGAACACTGATGATATCAAGTCAATGAGGGTTTTCCAGTCAGGAAAAGCAGGGATCAGGAACAGCAGGAATCAAGGTAATTGGCTCCAGGAGATAAGTAACTAAAACTTCCTCAGATAGAGGATGTTCCATTCCCAAGCCCTCTCAGCAACAGGAAGTCCAAGAGAGAGCCCCAGTAACTCCTGGTGCTCACTATTATCTCTTTCCTGAGTTCTAGAACCCAGCCTCTGCAGTTCTACAGCATGTGGTCTAGTTCAGCACACTTCTCTTTGCAAAATCCTCTTTTATCTGTTAGCAACCCATTTCTGTTCTTCCCTCATTACATACCTTATACATAGAGATTTGGGTAAGGTGGCAAAAATTCATAGTCAATGTTGGAAAGCTTGTGGAAAGACAAGAACACTAATATGCTATTGGTTGAACTGAATATTAGTCCAATCATTCTGGAATTTTAAATTATGCTATGAGGATAGATATCTTTTGATGCAGAGATATCACTGATAGGCATATAAGTCAGACAGCTCAAATATAGAAAGAAGGGTTCAAAATTTACCAAAATTGGCATAGCAGTCATTTTTACTAATAGTACAGAACTGGGGGGAAGTAGAACCTCAACAATTAGAGAAGGAATAAATAAATTCTGTGAATGTGATGGAATTCTTTGCAATATTGCTGTTCCACATAAGAAACAATGAATATGGAGAGTACAAATAGCTTCTAGGAAAACTGAAAGCTGTCTACCAGAAATTAGATTTAGACCAAAATGAACCTCAATCTTTTGAAGTATACAATAAGCTCCAAATGGATACATGACCTACATAAAAAAATATGCTCTGGTTATAGACAAGTTAAAGGAAAAGGAAAAGAGGTAGCTTTCAAAATTATGTATAAGAAGAGAATTCTTAAGAGTCTGAGATAATCATAAAAGATTAAATGGACAGATTATATAAAATTGCATAATTTTCTCCACCTTTGTTAAGCAGTGTATGAGTAGAAGACAGCAGATAATGGGAGTGATTACAAGGCTGAGGCTTGGCAAGGTATAATTAGCAATATGTCAAGGGGGCCAGGACTTGACAGTTTAGAGTTGAACTGATACACCAAAGGGTCAAGGTGGGGAAAAGAGAAGAGTGTGGTTAATGAAGGGGTGATGGCCTAGGAGGAAACTGAAGAATCAAGGGATTGGAGATCAGGCTATAGAAAAAGAGTAGGGCTTGTAATAGAGAGAGGGAGAAGTGGAAAGCCAAAATTATGATCAGAGAAGGAGATTTCAGATTTTTTTTGAACAAGGAGATAGTACATCTGTGGGTAATAATGAGATCAAAGCTTTCTTTGTGTGTGGCTTGAGGTATAATGGAGGAGTAAGTCATGGGAAGTGAGTAGGCTGAGGAACTGAACACTTAAGAGTGTCTGGCGGTGTGTCGATATGTATGTTGAAGCCTCCTTATATGAGGGCAGAAATTGGGGCAGAGAGAAAGACTGTGAACCAGGTACTGAACTTATTGAGGAAGGAATAGGAGTGTCCTATAGGTCTACAGACAACATTTATCAGGATTTTAATTGAGTGGAAAATGTGGATTGTATGGAACAAAAGGAATTAGAGGTAGAGATGGAAATTAGGGACAGGACCTGGAAGAGGCAATGGGGAGCAAGGAACATTCAGTTCCTTTGCCCTGACAAATGAGCCAAGGGAAATAGGCAAAAGTACAGCCAGTACTGGAAATTGTGGCCAAGGAGACTGTGTCTTCAAAAGAGACCTAGGTCTTGGTGATTGCGAAGAAGATGGAAGGAATTGGAGAAGAGGAGATTTAAGATAAAGAAAAACTTGTTCCTTCAGAACAAGGAACAGATCCCAGAAGGCACAACAGAAGGGTTGGGTTGGTTGGGATTTTGGGATATGAGGGTTAAAGGAGAGAATAGGGAATTAGGAGGTACAGTATAGAGAGTACAAGAAGTAGATTATAAAGCTGGCAAGAAAGCATGGTGTACAGTCTGGTGGCTGTAGAGTACTCTTTCAAACAAAGGCAGAATAAATGATGAATTCTTGACTTACCTCCAGAATTACTCTGAGGTTGTGAACCTGGGTGATTGAAAAGATAGTCCTCACCAGAAATAAGGATGTTTAGAAGAGGGGTTAAATTAGAGGGAAGATAATGAAATCTTTGACCTATCAATGCCTAAACATCTTATATGACTCACTCTTCAGTGAAAATGCAGAGGGGAAGGTTGTTCCTACCAAAGGCAGGAGGTGATCTTGGGGAAAGGGATTAAATATGTGTGGGGAAAGAAGAGATTTTCCCAGTGACATCTACATAGCCACTGTGGGTACTCAGATCTTGTTTCGTTTATAACTATATATTGAGGCTGATGCCTGGCAAAGAAGAGAAGAGGTAAGAACTTGCACAGATATAGGAAAAGAAAATAGAGCAGAGAAATGATAGTTAGTAATCACTGAAGACAATGACTAGGTTGTATTGTGCGAAGATAGGATTAACTCTCCCCTTGCCTATTTTTAGCTAATAAAATCAAGAACTTAAAGTACCCCTACTTGACACTAAATAAGAGAGTTGCAAGTCACTTGCTAAAGTGGGTGACAACTCCAGAGGCCACTGCCCAAATTGAAAGACTGCAATTGGTTCCCATAAAGTGGGGAAGGGACAGAAAGTGATGTGGAAAAAGGTCTATAAAAAGTTCCAAACTTCCTATTCAAGGGACTTCTCCTTCAGACTTCTTCACCTTTTGGAGTTTCTCCTTTGGATTTCTTCTTTGGAGATGGCTTCTCCTTTGGACAGGTTCTTTGGAGAACTTCGCCTTTTGGTCTTCACCTTTTGGACTGGGCCTTCGGTCTTCTCCTTTGGAGTTTGTCTTGGAAGACTCTGCGTTGGTGAGCTGGACTGAAGGAGGAGACTCTTTCCCTGAATCCTGCATTGGCTTGCTGTCTGAGTAGCTGGCCTACCTTTCCTGGCTTCTGGAGAGTTTGATTCTAGAGAGGCCTTCCCTTCCTGGAGGAGGCTGCATTGGTAGAAACCTTGCTGAAGACACCACCAGGTCCTCTGGCTGAAAGTTACCAAGATCTGCCAGGGCTGAGCCAGACACTGGAGCAACACTTAGGGTGATAGGCTAGACATGTCTCTAACCCTCTTCTTACATTTTTCCACTTTCACTCCCTTCCTCTTTGTAAATAAAGTTACTAAAAGTCATTTTTGGCTTAAGCTATAATATTTTAAAATCAGCAACCACAATATTACTTTAAAACTTTCATATTAGCATAAAAACCTAAATTTTATATTCTTACAATTAGAGAAGATTTCCAACTAGATTCTGGATGGGCAGAATTGACCCATCTCACCATCAAATTGGTTGTAAACTTCTTGGGGTCATCTTAGGATCCTTTACACATGTTTGGTCCCCATTTTAGGGATTATTGGTCTAGGGCCTAGACCCTTGTTGGCAAAGAGCACTCAGGGAACTGCTCCATTCCCCCTCTTCCCAGCACTCAAGGATATTTTTTGCATGTCCCACCCCTCTGTCCAGTGCCCTAAGGTCAGCACTTTCTCCCTCAGCTCTCTCTGGTAACGCAGGGGACTCATAGACAGCTTGAATTTGCCCTCTGGGCACTCAAAACTCATTAAAGGTTCACTAGTACTGGCCTAGACTATCTTATATTAATCCTGATAAAAATCAAATGAGATTAGTTTTGCATGGCCTGTGTTTTATGAAGCCATATTAGCTATGTTCCCTGCCACCCTTTATAAAAGCTTGCAAATCATAATTTTGATCATATGTCTAAAATTTTCACTAGAAATCACAGAGCTATGATGTGTAGTTTTTCACTTAAAAAAAGGACTTTTGCCTTTTCCCAGTCTTGTTATATCCTTCCTTTTCTCTACAGTCTTTTAAAGAACGCTGACAATATATATAGTTCAGCAAGCAGACCCTCAGTCTATTATTTCATCTAGGATATATAGTTCTCTTAGCCCTGGTTACCAATGCAATAAAATGCTCTTACTATTTCTTCTCTTTTCTTGGGCTTTGTTGTTGTTGAGTTATTCAGTCATGTTCTTCTCTTCATGACCCCATAGAATATATGGCTTTCCCCGAGGTTTTCTTGCCAAAGACACTGGACTGGTTTGCTATTTCCTCCTCAAAAGAGATTAAATGACTTGCTGAGGATCACATAGTTAAGAAGTGTTTGATTTTATAAAACCAGCTCCTAATTTTATTTATTAGTGCAATAATTCTCTTGCTTTCTATTTTATTAATTTCTCCTTTGATTTTTAGAATTTCCAATTTAGTCTTTAATTGGGGGTTTTTAATTTGCTCTTTTTCTAGTTTTCTTAGTTGCATGTCCAGTTCATTGACCTGCTTTTTCTCTATTTTATTGATATAAGCATTCAGAGATATAAATTTTTCCCTTATGTACTGCTGTAGCTATATCCCATAAATTTTGGTATGTTGCCTCCTCATTGTCATTCTCTTTAATGAAATCATTGATTGTTTCTATAATTTGTTCTTGTTGACTCACCCCTTTTGAAGGATTAGATTATTTAGTTTCCAATTAATTTTTAATTTGTCCTTCCATAAACCTTTATTGATTATAATTTTTATTGCATTGTGATTTGAAAAGAAGGCATTTATCATTTCTGCTTTTCTGCATTTGGTTGTGAAGTTTTTATGCCTTGGTACATGGTCAGTTGTTGAATATGTACTATGTGCTATGGCATAGAAATTATATTCTTTTTTATCTCCATTCAATTTTCTCCAGAGATCTATTAAATCTATTAAAATTTCATTCACTTCCTTTACTTCTTTCTTATTTATTTTGTAGAAAACCAACTCATACATATAATTCTCATGTGGGTTTGAATCAGGCTAGAGAAAATAAGCCATAGAAGGGGGAGAGAGAGAGAGAGAGAGAGAGAGAGAGAGAGAGAGAGAGAGAGAGAGAGAGAGANTAGAAGGGGGAGAGAGAGAGAGAGAGAGAGAGAGAGAGAGAGAGAGAGAGAGAGAGAAGAAACACAAGGACAAAACTTTAGCTTGGTCTCAGCATGTCAGCAGGTCAACTCTTCCTCCTCAGATGGTCAAAGAGAGAGAGAGAGTGTGAGTGAGCTGAACTATCTTTATTAAGGAAAGTAGTAATGGGGGTTGTGGGATATCAATCAAACAGTTGGTACATCAGAAGTTTTAACATATTAAATTTTACAATGTTAACATGTTATAGACAAAGTCAAAAGAACGATGATAATGCAATAGATCATCAGGTCTCTGAGACAGAACCCTTCCCCTTTCTGAGATGTTGTCACCAGGTTTATCTTAGGGATGCAAATGTAAGTATTTGACATTACAAAGCACCTATAGAAATTGTCTGCTAGCTTTCAGACTGTAGATCACAGTAAAGGCTTGATTTCTAAGTTCCACAAAATTTAAGGCCCAACCAATTTAAGAATTCAGAAATTAATCATGTGAAATATTAGAAATATATCCATAAGTCTGGTCCATGAGCACTTTGCTCATTAGAGACAACTTTTGAATATCTTTTTTTTTTTTCATTTTTATTTTAAACCCTTAACTTCTGTGTATTGGCTCCTAGTTAGAAGAGTGGTAAGGGTGGGCAATGGGGGTCAAGTGACTTACCCAGGGTCACACAGCTGGGAAGTGTCTGAGGCCAGATTTGAACCTAGGACCTCCCGTCTCTAGGCCTGACTCTCAATCCACTGAGCTACCCAGCTGCCCCTTGAATATATCTTTAATACCTTCATGATTCGTTTATAACTGAAACCCTACATATTTTTTGGTTAGATTTATCTAGTTCTGATAGGGGAAGGTTGAGGTCTCCCATTAGGATAGTTCTACTGCCCATTTCCTCCTTGAGCTTATTCAGTTTCTCCTTTAAAAATTTGGAGGCTCTATCATTTGGTGCATATATTTAAGTATTGATATTAATACATTGTCCTTAGTATCTTTTATCAAGATGTAATAACATTCCTTATCTCTTTTAATTAGGCCTATTTTTGCTGTAGCTTTTTCTGAGGTCATTATTACTACTTCTGCTTTTTTAAAATCTCAGTTGAAGCCCAATAGATTCTGTTCCATCTCCTTATCCTAACTTTGTGTGTGTCTACCTGCCTCAAATGTGTTTCTTATAAACAACATATCCTAGGATTATGTTTTTTAATATGTATTCCCCTCTGTCTTATTTTTCCCTTTTAATCCTATACTTTCTCTTTTCACCCTGCCTCTCCACACAAGTATTTTGCTTTTAATTACCTCCCCCCAATTTCCCCTTTTTCATATTCTCTTCCTTCTACCACCTTTCTTATTCACCTTCTATTTCTCTATAGGTCTGTGATGGCAAACTTTATAGAGATGGAGTGCCAGGCCCTGCTCCACTCCAGACTGAGTGCCATGCCCACCCTCTCCCAGAGACTGAGTGCTGTGCCCTACTTCCCCCAAAGACCAAGTCACATGCCCCACCCCCCTTTCCTCCCAGCTCCCCCTTGTAACATGCATGATCTTAAGTGGGATGAAACTGCCTCACAGAATTCCACAGTATCCCCCAGAACTCCAGGAGAGGGGGCAGTTGGGGCAGTTAAGAATGTGGGTATAAAAAGCCAGGACACTCAACTTGCAGGACACTCTTTGGGGGATCAAGGGTGGCTGGGAGAAAGGGAAGATTGCTTTTCTTTTTGTTAGTTCATCTTTGACTTCAGGGAGCAGGGTGTTACTTTGCTATTTATCTTATACAGACTAATCCAGGCTGTGTGCACTGGGAAAATACTTCACATGCAGTATCTCTGATAATTTCTGATTCATATAGATCTACAATCAAGATTACCTTCATCATATTAAACTTGATAACATTAGATTAAGAGAAAGTTAGTTTGTGAGGAAGTTAGAGGTTAAGTTGTTCAAAGGCATTCTTTGGGGAATGCTTTATCTAGCAAGTTTCCTGAAGATATTAGGTAGTTTACCTTACCCTTAATCCTAAAACTTCCCTCCTTCCCCTGTTTTCCTGAAATTAATAAATCCCTTTCCTTGTTAAGTTTATGAGCCAGTGTAAAGTTATATTTTAGACCTTACCAACCAATTCCATACATTGCCTAGGCAAAATCTCCATCCAGGCAAGTACTGAACCCAGCTGTGGTCTAGAGAGCAAGACTGCAGTTTTGAAGACATCCTGGACCTTTATCTACTTTAGGCTTTGAGGAATAATCTTCTAACTGTGGAAGTTGCTAATCTCAGTGGGATTATTTCCTATCTGTCAACTAGTTTAGCCCTGGAAAAACCAAGTCTAAATAGCCTCCATTCCTGGTCTAAAAGGGGAATCTGTTAAAACTGTTATTCCTCCTGCTGTAACTGCTTCAGGAGAGGGAGAGGAGAAAGAATTCTATTCACTCACACCCCTCCCCCTTGCTAGGATAGCCAGCTTCATCCTTGGCTCTGACTCCGTTTCCAATCATTGCTAATCTGACCCAACTTAATACTCTTTACCCTAGACAGAGGAGGGAGGAAGCACTCCCATTGGGCTGCTGGGCAGAGGGATAGATAATGAGAGAAATGTCTTCAGTTCAGGTGAAGAAGGGGAAGGGAGTGGCCCAAGCTCTCTGCTCCCCTCCAGCTCTGCCTCCTATGAGTCACCCATTTTACTCACTGTGCATTCCCATTGGACTGCCAGGCAGAGAGACAGATAATGTGAAAAAATGTTATCAGGCATGGTGGAGAGGGGGAAGGGAGCAGCTCTGCCTGAGTCCCTCTGCCTTCCTAGTAACAAACTGAGGAAGGAGGAGGAGGACAAAGCATGTGCCCACAGAGAGTGCTCTGGGTGCCATCTTTGGCATCCGTGCCCTAGGTTTGCCATCACTGCTTTAGGGTAAGATGGGATTTTATTCTCCAGTGAGTCTGATTGTTATTCCCTCTCTGAGCCAATTCTAGTAACAGTAAGTTTTAAGCATTGCCCATCACCACCCTCATCCTCCCCTCTACTGTAATAGTCTTTTTTCCCATATCTCTTTAGGTGATACAATTTGCCCCATTTACCTCTCTATTCCTTTTTCTCTCAGTGCAATTCTCTTTTTTCAACTCTTGTTTTTTTATGTCATCCTAAACAACTTACTCTCATACTCTCTATGTATACTTCTTCTAACTACTATGATTGTGATAAATATAAATATAAAAATAAAAATAGAAATGACAATTTTCCCCACTGAAAGAATATAGTCAGTTTTGATGAGTAGGTGATTCTTGGTTGCAAACCCAGTTCCTCGCCTCCCAGAATATCATATTCCAAGCCTTCTAGCCCTTCAATGTAGAAACTGCCAAATCCTAGTAATCCTGTTTGTGGCTCCATGATATTTGAATTGTTTCTTTCTGACTGCTTGCAGTATTTTCTCCTTGACCTGGGAGCTCTTGAATTTTGCTAGAATATTCCTAGGATGTATTATAGAAGGTGATCTGTGGATTCTTTCAATTTCTGTTTTACCCTATTGTTTAAGAATATCAGGGCAGTTTTTTTGAAAATTTCTTGTAATATGATGTCTAGGCTTTTTTTTTTATAATGACTTTCAGGTAGTCCAATAATTTTTAGATTGTCTCTCCTGTATCTCTTTTCTGGATAAGTTATTTTTTTCAGTGAAATATTTCATATTTGTTTCTATTTTTCATTCTTTTAATTTGATTTTATTGTTTATTAATGTCTCATGGAGTCATTAGCTTTTATTTGCCCCATTCTAATTTTTAAAAAATGTTTTTGTCTCCATAAAATTTTCTAGGGTTAGGTGTTTCTTTTGCTGTTTGTTGATTTTCTTAGCCCTCCCCCCCCCTTTTTTTAACTTTTACTTTGATCTTACAGGTGGACTCTGTTTTCAGAGTAGAGGGTACATTCTCTTAAACTTTATTTTTTCCTTACTGCTACCCTCATCTCTTATCCTGGTTTGCTGCAAGTTTCAGTTCTTCCAAGGTGGTTCCAAGTCTGTGGGCTGGGAGTTCTGGAAGCCGCCTCCCACTGCTGATCCAATCCCCTCTAGGGACTGCTGACGGTTTGCAGAACTCAGAGCATTGTGAGCTACATTGCCCTGTGGCTAGGGACTTCACAACAGGCTTGAATTAGCCAAGTGCCACAGAGTTGGGGCCTCATTACAGGCTTTTTTCAGGGCTTGGGACTTCAAGGAAGTGGACATGAGGTGCTCTGCTGTTGGTGTAGGCAGGGTCCCAGGGTCTTAAAATTTGCTTGTGCCCAGGTTTGGAATATGAAATAGTAGGTGGGATTGGGCAGTTTGCAGTCTTCTGTGTGCAATTTTACTTCTAACTCCCCTCTCACTTATGAAATAGACCCTTTCTGCCAACCTTTCAAGTTGTTTTTTGCAGGAGAATTATTTCACTCCATCCCCTTGGTTATTTGACTCCAGTATTCATTTTGTGGTACTATTTTAAGATTGATTTCAGAAGATTCTCAGAGCATTTCAAGTCATCTGTGCTACTACTCTGCCATCTGCTTCTGCCCCCTAGAAAGTGTTTGAGACTGGATTTGAACTCAGGTCTTCCTAACTCCAAACCTTATTCTCTATTCCCTGAGCCACCAGCTTTCTCTTGGGCCTTAATTTCCTATTAATAATTTTAACTCTATCCTTCTTAGTTTAAAGATCATTATCCTTGGCAGTGAAAACAGAAGCAAAATAAATTGAGTAGTTCTATCTTCTGTCCCTTATTTTTCTTTCTTATCAATAATTTTATGCCTTCTTTAATTTTTCTATTACTCCTGACTTGCATAAAATAGCCCTTTTTTATTGTCCTTTATAGTCATACTTAGCCTTAGCTCATTCTGAGCTTTAGAGATCCTACCACTATCCTTAAAGTTCAGTATCACTTTTATATTTCTGCTTTGCTCTGTCCTTGCTTTCATTTTTCTCCATGACAATATTAAATCTAACTCAGTAGATGAGTTCCCAGTGAATCAACAGTTTCTTTAGACAGCTTTCTCCTTCTTCATCCATATCACTTGAGTTTTTATCATTAGAATTTCATCCTTTTCATTCCCCTTGGGCTGACCTCCCATAGAATTTTAGGTCACTCTCATTCTGTCCTTAATATGAATGCTGAAATCTGCTATCGCAAAATCTAAAGCATATGTCAAATGATGCCTTCTTACCTATCTTTTTCTAGAATTTTAAGAAAGAGTGGCCATTTGATCTCTAGGTTACTGTCATTTCTGCTTCAGTAACAACAGTTCTATCTTCTTAGTCAGAATAAGGTCCAGACTAGCAGCTCTCCTTATTCCTTTTTCTACCTTTTAAAGAATGAGGTTCTTAAATCAAAATTTTGATTAATAGATCTTGATTTGCAAATCAAGAATTTATCAGTTTTTAAGGTTTTGACTGAAGGAATATACCAGCAGATGTCAGGGTCTGTGAAATGCCCCATTACCTTTATGACAAGTTTGTGATCTTGTTTCTGACCTCATCATAGTTCTTTCTTTGCTTCAAATGGTCTCTAGAATATTACTAAGACAATTTCGCTTCTCTTCCTTCTACTGATTTTTACCCAAATGTTTCCCATCATACTTTTCCACTCTAATTCCTGGATTTTTTCATATGAATATTTGTCCTTAACATATGATCTACTCACCTCTTATTTCTAATGTTTATATCAGAGCCTATAATCATATGAGGAGAGACCAATTACATTATGGAGGATCTGCCTACTTTCATTGTCTTCACTAAAAAAAAATCTATTAACATTATTATATGAAAACACCTAGCATCTTGTCATCAATCATCCTTAAAGCAGGTAGTTCAAAAAACTCAAAGATAAAAAGTTTATTTGCGCTCCAGAAATATAAATATATAAATAAATATATAATTATTATAATATATATAATTATATAATTCAATTTATCATATAAATGCATCATAGAAGTTTTCATATGAGATATGTACAATGGTCTCTGCTCATGAGCAGCCCTTTCCCAGAGTCTTATACCTTTTCCATTGCTTATGTTGTTGTTGTTGAATTGTTTTTCAATCTTTTCTGACTCTTCATGACTCCATTTGGGGTTTTCTTGGTCAAGAAAATGGAGTGGTTTGCCATATCCTTCTGCAGCTCATTCTACAGATGAGGAAACTAAGATTAGGTTTTGTGTTAAATATGAGAATTCTATAGTAATATTGTAGTTGCCAATTTAAAGATATTATAACTTAAGTAAAAAATGATATTAGTAGCTTTATTAAGAGGTAGAAAGAGTGAAAATGGAAAAAGGTAGCTTAAAGAGACAGGTTTTAACAAGCCTACTAGCCCTTCTCCAGTGAAGTGAGACTCAGCCCTACAGGGGCTTCCCCACCTCTGGTGGTGTCTTTAGCTAGAGTTCCACCAAATGCAGCCTCCTCCAAAGCCACAGCAGGGATCTATGGAACCAATCTCTCCAGAAGCCAGGAAAGGAAGGCCAGCTACTTACCTACCTAAGATGATCTCAAAGGAGAAAACCAGAGGCCTGGTCCCAAGGTGAAGTCCTCCAACACCGAAGTCCAAAGGAGAAGATCCAGGAGCAGTCCTCCAAGAAGCAGTCCAAGAGTCAAGGTCAAAGGTCCAAAGTCCAAGGTCTCCAAAGAGCAGTCCCAAGGAGAAGGTCCAAGGTCCAAGGTTCCCTTGACAGGAAGTTCAGGACTTTTTATAGTCCTTTTTCCATGTTATTTCCTGTCCCTTCCTCCACTTTATGGGAATCAATTGAAGTCTTTTAATTTGCCTAATACTGCCCAGGGGCAGTGAGAGAGACAGAGAGAAAATGGCACAGAAGCCAAATTCAGGCAAGGTAAAACTAAGTCTAAGACAGCCATTAATATTTCCTTAGGTCAAAGTCTACTTTCACCTACTTGTTCTAGTTCTTCTGTCTGGGACCATCATGTGTTGTAGGTCTCCTTACACAATGACAGCTATAATCCATTTCATAGTATCTGATTTGTGGTTTCTGTGGCTCTCTGTTATGTGCTAAAAGACATATATTTTTAAAAAATTTAAACTACAAAGGTTCTTCCTTCTCCCTGGAGAACATAAAAGAATTGATATTGGTTGTTAGAAAAGATGTATATGTATACCCCTATTTATATATAGCTATAATTAATACCTTTCTCCCTTGGTTTTGTGAAATGGAAGTTTATTTCTGTTTCCCATCCTCAAATGAAATCTTAGTTAGCATATGCATATGTAAGATCTCAAAGGATAAAAAAAAGTGAAGAACATTTCCAATCAGAGGTCCTTGCTAGTGACTTGAGACAATAACCCAAGGCCATTCTCCTGGAATTAGTGAGGCTTTTGAAGGGCAGAACTCCCTGGAAAGATTCACATTCATATTAATTGACTACTCTCCTGTGTGCTTGTGTAGATTTAATTGCTCGTTGCTTTCTTTTGCTTTCAATTCCTGAAATCAGCTGACAATCAGCTGAAGTCTTGTTTTCCTAGTTATAACTCTATAGGTCAGTGACCATCTGGGCCCAGATAGCCCCAAAGCACCTGGATTCACAGATAAGGTCATTCACATTCTCCCTCATTGACTGACCTTGAGTAAATTGGGAAACATTCCAGTTCCATCTCATCCCCCTTTAGCGACTACTGGGTTCCAAAGATCTCAAAGCAAAATTCTGAAAGTCTAGGTACTAGATAATACCTTGCTCCCCCTTAATGACTATCCTGGAACTCCTGAAAAGAAGGGAGTGCCTTGAAAATATATCTAAGATGGGGTGCTTTTTACATCCTCCACTACACAAGAAAGGAAAGCTAGAAAATCATCTTTGGAACTGACCCATTGTTAACCCAATATGGATATGGATTGAAAAGAACACAATATCCCACTTTGATTATCAGTCTTCCTAAGACCTCGTTGGTTCTCTAAGGCTTAATTTCTAATTCAGAGGCAAAGCTGACAAGGCAGCCCTGAGTTACTTAACTATACAAGGCTCCAGTTAACAAACTCTATGAGAGTAATGGCACACTCAGAGTTTTCTGTGGTACTAGAACTTTCAACTCCCTTGTCTTCACACTGGAGAATCCTTCATGACTGGATTGCACTCTCTTTTGACCAACACCTCCTAGAACCTGTAACTTTTCCCAAAGTTCAGCTCAAGTACCACCTCTTTCACCAGACTTTTTTTTGACTCTCCCCAACCTTTGGTACTCCTCTCCACCACCCCAATTACTTTCAGTTTTATACATATATATTTATTTACATAATATATGTATATGTAATGCAATATATATGAATAGCTATCTATTCAAAATCTTGAATTCAGCATTAATATAACAAAGGCTCTTTTATTTCATTCTTGAGAGAATGGGTACTCAGGAGCCAGTTTTACAGATGGTACAGTAACCAAGTACAAGGAATGGGAGCACACAGGCTCCCTTTTATTAACATGAATCAAGCCCTCCCCTCATTCACTATTGGCTGTTTTCTAGAGTTATAATCTAGTCAAAAGAATTTACATTTCCAATCATTCACATTCAAGTAAAGCAACTTCACCTGTTAGTCTCTTAAAGGACTAACCTATCACGTGCTCCTCATCATGTCCTTCTGATGTGAAAGTGAGGGAAAAGGAGCTTAAGCTAGGAACATGAAACAAACCAATTTTCTTTTCTTTTTACTCCATTACACAGACTTATGAGAGGAGTCCACCATCTTGTCAGGACCTGTTCCTCACAATAACATAATATATCCTATATAACAGTATATGCACATATATATATTTTTGGTGTAATCCTTGCTCCTTAATCCAAAAGGGAATCCTATCCCTTAATGGGGAAAAAAGTGCCCCGAGCTATATATCCAAAGGTTTGACTCCCTTCCCAACAAATGCCAGTTCCACAAAGACCACACATAGAGAACCACAAATAAATCCATTTATTCAGGTTGACAGCAAACAGAAATCAGAGAAGTTTTACAGATGAGATTATACTGAACAACACACAAAGCGAATGAGTTCTTCTACTGGGATATATAAGTACAAGAATCCTTATCATGTGTGCCATAGTAGGATTTTATGCCACATGCTAGGTATAGAGCATACTATGCTTGGATCTCCCCCAAATAGACATCTGCTTGGGGCTCCCTAGAGTCTGGAAGAGCCCTAATATGCAAAAATAAAACACTACCAAACATTAATTTGAGTTACTGAGATCTATGCCAGGGCCAGCAAACTCAGTACTTAAAAGTTACATTTGTATGAATGAGCTTAATATATGCCAGAGCCGTTAAATGTCAAAAGCTCACCAGGGCTGAATAATCATCACCTTAATAAGAACAAATCTCATGCATTTTACACCTAATTGCTCTCCGTAATACCTGTTTTCTGATTATTATACTGTCATGTTAACAATTTGGTTGTTATCCAAAAGACTGTGAGGCAAAAAATTACTTTTCCACCCATAATCACTTTTTAATCAGGACTTGTGGCTTCTGCAATTCTTTTTTTTTTTTAAACAAATAGAAGTAATAACTGTGCTAACCATGATGTTTTGGTGCTTTGGAGCTCAGTTCCACAGAAATCAATGAGGTTCATACGCAGATTTGATAGAAATGCTCCATCGATTTCAATGGAGCTAAGCTCCAAATGCAATAAAACATTATTGCCAAAGCTGTTATAAAGAGGAATCGATGGAGAAAAAAAACCCTAATTTTGCTATAACCCAGGCCTTCATCGTTCACTGTTTTCAATAGAGCATTTCTAAAGGAGTCTGCTTCTTGGCAAATAACCTTTAGACCATCCAAATATGAGGGCACAATAAACTGTGTTTAATTCCTTAAAGATAACACTTTACACATCAAAAATTCCTATACTGGAAAGAGGAAAAATGACATTTATGATTAGTTTATCAATGCACAGAGATTGTATTGCTATTAGTACACAGAAGCCAAGAATATATATGTATGTATAAATATATAACATACCTACATAGACAGAGACATGCTATATTATTATTATTATTATTATATGTAGATATATGTGTCCATACACATATAGGTTATAGTATAGATGTGGGTAGATATAGGTGTAGCTATAAATATAGGTATGCATATGGGCTTAAATATGGCTAAAATTAATATATAATATTAATATTAACATGTCATATATTTATAAATATAAAATTAACATATAATATAATTATGTGGCACTTTAAAGGCTTATAAGATGTTTTACAAAATCTTCACAACAACCCTGGGAGGTAGATGCTGTTATCTATATTTTATAGATAAAAAAAACTGGAGGTAGGAAGAAGTCAAGTGATTTTTTAAAAATTCATTTGATTAATTAATTTTGAATTTTTTCCATGTTTACATGATTCATGTTTTTTCCCTCCCCTTCTTTCACCCTCCTCCTGTAGCCAATGAGCAATTCCACTGGGTTTTACACTGATCAAGCCCTGTTTCCATATTATTGATATTTGCACTAGGATGATTGTTTGGAGTCAATATCCCCAGTCATATCCCTATTGACCCATGTGATC
This sequence comes from Gracilinanus agilis, assembly GCF_016433145.1. Taxonomy (NCBI): domain Eukaryota; kingdom Metazoa; phylum Chordata; class Mammalia; order Didelphimorphia; family Didelphidae; genus Gracilinanus; species Gracilinanus agilis. The sequence continues at coordinate 228,909,066 of NC_058130.1, forward strand.
AAGCAGCTGTTTTTCTTCTGTGTTTCTGCTCCCACAGTTCTTTCTCTGGGTATCGATAGCGTTCTTTCTCATAAGTCAAGTGATTTTATCCAGGGGGGACACAGCTAGTATAGCTGAGGCTGGATTTGAACACCAGACTTCTTGACTCTAGATCCAGGTCTGGATATAGGTATATGCACATTCTACAAATGATATAGCCATATATAAGTATACATAGGTATATACGATAGGTATATGTATGCTATATTATAGATATGAGTATAGATGTAGATAGGGGAATGGATATGGATATGGCAAAGGAATGGAAAACAGGTGTTGTAATTATAATAAATATAGACTGATATTATAAGAAGTAGTAATATTTTAATTAAGGTCATGTTGGTAAAATAAAGAATGACCATGTGCCTGCTAAGATCTAATTCAAATCGTCCGCCATTACCTTTGTACAAAAGAGCAAGTCCCAAACCAGTCCTTTCAATTTGTTTGTTTTTGTTTTTTTTAAATCCTTAACTTCTGTGTATTGGCTCCTAGGTGGAAGAGTGGTAAGGGTGGGCAATGGGGGTCAAGTGAGTTGCCCAGGGTCACACAGCGAGGAAGTGTCTGAGGCTGGATTTGAACCTAGGACCTCCCATCTCTAGGCCTCCCCTCTCAATCCACTGAGCTACCCAACTGCCCCCAAGTCCTTTCAATTTAAAACACACTTACATTGGCTTATGTCATCACATCAAACTGGAAACCCGTTGAATCGTGGGAAATGTAGTTTCCAAGTCCCCTAAACATCCACAGGAAGTTTGTCATATATCTAAATATTTAAAGGCTCAAATAAGCCCCCAAAATTCCAAATAACACACAGGTACGGTTATGGTTATGGGCATTGGGGATAGAGTTGGTTATAGCTAGAGATTATAGGTATTGTTATTTGATTGTTTTAGTCATGTATGATTTTGTGACCCAATTTGGGGTTTTCTTGGCAAAGATACTGGTTTGCCATTTCCTTCTCCAGCTTATTTTACAGATGAGGAAACTGAGGCAAAGAGGGTTATATGTCTTGCTCGTAAGTGTCTGAGGTCAGATCCAGACCTGGCACTCTCTCCTCTATGCCTCCTAGCTACCCTTTTGATAGCAGGACAAGTTTGAGTTTGGAAATGAATAGGGCTAAAAATAGGGATTTAAATGAAGGTATAGACATGTGGATGCGGATGGACATAAATATAAGTATATATAGCTATAGATATGGGTATTAGTGTAGGTCAGATACTGGAGCTGAAGCTTCAGTCCTTTAGCCACGTAATGAGAAGACGAGACTCATTAGAAAAGACCTTGATGTTGGCAAAGACCGAAGACAAAGGAGAAGGGCATGGCAGAGGTGGAGATGGGTAGATGGTGTCATGGAAATAATGAACATGAACCTGGGCAGACTTTGAGAGATAGTGGAGGCTAGAAAGACCTAGGGTGCTATATGGTCATGAAGAGTCACAGCTGGGAAGTGTCTGAGGTCATATTTGAACCTAGGACCTCCTATCTCTAGGCCTGGCTCTCAATCCACTGAGCTACCCAGCTGCCCCCGTTACTTAGATTTTTAGCAAAGTTAAAGGGAGAAAATATGACTGCTAGTTTTGAGATCAGCACCATATACATCAGTATATTTTATTTTTTCAATTATCAAGCATTTATTTTTTTCTTCCCCTTTTCTCCAATGTCCACTGAAGAAAATGAAAAAGAAAACTCCTAGATATATTCTGCCTTTGGAGCCTACATTTCCTTGGAAGTGATCAGCAGAAGCCCAAGTTCTTGTACCATGCCAAATGAGTTAACATATATAAATTGCTTTGCAAACCTTAAAGCACTATGAAAATGCTAACTATTATACCAATAAACTAGACCTTGATCTACCATAGAAGTTTTGCCCTGAGTGAAAAGTCCAGGATGAATGTGTTTGCCTGTTCCCACACATCTGGGTGACAACTGAACAAATGTTTGTTTTGACTTTTGTCAAGAATCATGAGGATTCATGCCTGCTCTGAAAAGGATCAAAGGGCTGTGGAAGCAATCAGTGTTATACAGTAAAAACTGAATTAGCTTTGGAGTCAGAGAGCATGAATTCAAACCCTAGCTGCAGATTTTGATCAAAATATTTAACTTCTCTAGGCCTTAGTTTCCTCATATATAAAATGAGAGCATTGAACTAGATGGCCCCTAAGGTCATTTTCAGCTCAAAGTCTATGATCTATGATCCCACCAGATTATTTGATTTTATTCATTTCTAATGAAAGAACTGTATACATATTCACCTTTGTAAACTGCCTCAAAGAAATGTATCAGGGACAAAATAGGGAGGAGGGATTTCTCTAAGTAAGATGGGAGCTGAATTCTGTGGCCCTCATAAAACTTAGACTAATTTCAGAATCTGGGAAAACACCCAAGAATGGTAGAACCAAGGGGATTTCACAGAAGTTGCCATGGAACCTGAGGCAGTCACCAGAACTATGGCTGATACCCCAGGGGTCTTCTCTGAGTTTTGGTGTTGTACATTGCTGTAACAGAAAATACAGTAGGAATGCCAAGCAGACAGATCACAATGCCCTCTACTTGATCATTTGAGGGGCTTTATGGAAATGAAAAGCTATAGTAGTGCTCTATTACCACAAGGGAGAATAGAAATGGCATTACTCCCCCTCTACCAATGACAGAGATGGGAGCAATAAGTCCCAAGACTTGGCATTGTTGTAGATCCTCACCTGACTGGGTGCTGGGACATTGCTGTAGTGACCCAGGAAGGAGTATGTGTAGCCTCCAGGAACGGTAACAGGTTCAGGGCAATACATTCTGGACCAAACAATCCTTTAAAACTAGTCTCTAAGTGGGATTTGGAAGGAAGTCCCACCATCTTGGGTAGTGATGGAATCGCTGAGGAAAGAACTTTTGTTTTAGGGTGGCACCTATCTGGTTGCTCCTGGTAATGGAGGACTGTAATGTCATTATAGTGAATCAGAGCTCTCAGATATAGGTATCTAGTTCTATTTCCTCTCTGGAACTCCAATCAAACATTATCAACAGCTTATTGGTTATTTTCAACTCTCTAGGTAGCACAGTGGATAGAGTGCTAGGACAGAAGTCAGGGATACTCATCTTCCTGAGTAGTTGTATGACCTCGAGTAAAGTCCTGTTTGCCTCAGTTTCTTCATCTATAAAAGGAGCTGGAGAAGGAAATGGCAAACCACTAGCATCCCTGCCAAGAAAACCCCACATAGGGTCATGGAGATTTGGACAGGACTGAAAACAACTGAACAGAAACAACATAGGCATCTCAGTGTCAGTGTGTCCAAAACAGAATGTATTATCTTTCCCCTAAAATCTACCTTTTTTCTGAACTTTCTCATTTCTGATGAGGGCATCACTATTCTCCCAGGTTATCACTCAGGTTCATTTCTCACTATCCTTAACCTCGCGTACCCAACGAATTGCCAAATCTTGCCATTCTACTTCCACAGTTCATATCTCTATATCCTTCTCTCTACTCAAACAGTCCCCACTCTAGTTGAAGTTTTTAATCACCTCTAACAGGGAATATTTTAATAGTTTCCTAATTGGTCCTTCCTACATCAAGTCTTTTACTTCTCCACTCCATTTGCCACATGCCTGACAAAGTGATTTTCCTAAAATATGGGTCTGACTACCTCACTCCCCTACACAATAAATTCTAGTTGTTCCTTATTGTCTCAAGGATTCATCATAAACCCCGCTGTTTGACACTTAAAGCCCTTCATAATCTGGACCCAGAAGATATTTCCAGTTGTATTATACATTATTCCCCACCTAGCACTTTTGGAATCCCTGGCTTCCTTCCAGAGTCAGTTCAAACATCACCTCCTAAAGGAGGCTTTTCTTGGTTCCTCTAGCTATTAGTGCTTTCTCTTATAAAGTTATCTTTTATCTACTTTGCATAAATCTTTTATATCCCAATTCATATACATTTCACCTCCTCCATTAGAATGTAAATCCCTTGAGAACAGGGATTATTTTTGCTTTTTATTTTCAGAATTTAACCGAGCACTGGGCACTTATTTGATCACTTAGAATCTCTTTGTTGTGTACAATTCTTCATGACCTCATTTGGGGTTTTCTTGGTAAAAATACCAGAGTAGTTTACCATTTCCTTCTCCAGCTCCTTTTACAGATGAGGAAACTGAGGTCAACAGGGTGTGTGAAGGAAATTTACCCTCTCCCTTTCTGAGGTCACACAGGTGATGTCTTCTACTGTGGACTACCTGGCTGTAAGCCTAAACTTGCCGGAGAGGCAAGGATTGCATAAAGGAAATCATTGAATGATTGGGCCATGAGGATAGAATGGCAGCCAGAAAAGGGCAGCAATAGAGGCAAGAGATCACAAGACAGGGGCCAGGGTAGATGTCCTCTGCACTGCCCCCTGGGTGGCTCAGGCAAAATGGAAAGCCACAGTTGGCTCTCTAGATATGCTGTGTGGGTTAGTGGACAGAGAAAAAATAGATAAACTGAGGCAAGAGGCTCTATTCTCTTCTGTTTGCTGTTGGCTAGAATTCCCTGTGAGTGTGGCTAGGGGGCCCTAGTGGCGGCCACAGAATAGCAAGCTAAATGGAGCAGAAAGGAAAGTGCCTATACCTACTATTTTTCCATCTTTTCCCTCTACTACTTTTGATTTAATAAAATTATTAATTTACAACCATTCTCATAATTTTCCCTCTTAGTTACAGTTAAGTAACTAACATTGAATCATTTATCAGAGTCAAAGATTTCCTCTCCAGGTCTTTAGGAGCTAAGGCTGTTAAGGGAAAGGAGATGATGGTCAGCTCCTTTAAAACCTATTGCCAGACAATCCAATGTAATGGGCTTCTTTACTAGCAGCAACGCAACCATCCAGGACAATCCTGAGGGACTTATGAGAAAGAACGCTATCCACATCCAGAGAAAGAACTGTGGGAGTAGAAATGCAGGAAATAATAGGACTGATCACATGGTTCAATTGGCATATGATTGAAGATTTTGACTTTAAAACATCCCTTTATTGCAAATAATAATATGGAAATAGATTTTATGTATAATTCAATGGAATTGCTTGTCAGCTCCAGAAGGGGGGAGGGAAAAAACGTGAATCATGGAACCATGGGAAAATATTCTAAATTAATTAATTAAAAAAAAACAAAAAACAACAACCAGTAGCCAGATTGAATTCCCCAAAAGGTGGATTCTCCTGGTTGATGTCCACAGAGGGTGGGTTGGAAGGACGGTCATCAGTCTAGATATTGCTGCTCTTTCTGGGGTTCTTGGTTTTAGGATCTTGGACTATCTCCATGAAAGTCTGCGGGGAGGGAGTAGTAACAGTGGTTTGAATTGGTGGCCCCTACCATCTCCTGTGTGTGTACATATTGTTTAATACAGGTCCTGACAAGATGGTAGACTCCTCTCATAAGACCGTACAATGGAGTAAGAAGAAAAGAAAATTGAGTGGCTTCATGTTCCTAGCTGTATGAGACAACAGGGCTTAAAGATAACAGAGAGCAGTCAAGCGAACAGAGGCAAGGTTTAATCTTTCTCACGAAGAGGGGTCACACATGGGTGAGATACAAGCATTTTATTTTCCTGACACAAGGCTCCCTCCCCTCTCTGCTTGATACCTCATGATCTAGGGGCTGAAGTTACAATCTAGGCACAAAAGTCTAGCCAATTAGAAAAATGACAGGTTATCCGACGTGGGCTTCATCACAAGTTTCAATAGGCTGGTGGGGAAGTTCTATGTGCTTGGGAGAAGCTCTTTTGACTTCTAAAGGTCAGAGGAGATAAGGAGGTAGGATAACCTAATAGCTTGCTCTTTTTGAGATCAGAGATCTCTCAGCTCATTGGTTCTATGGCAATGTCCTTAAGATCTTGTTTTTAAATCCTTAACAGGTATCCCTTTTCTAATGGAAGCTATAATAAAATCCCACCCTGAGAAGAACAAATTAATTCTTTTCTCTCCACACACTAGTTTAAGTTCCTTTTCCTCACATCCACATCAACAAGACATGATGAGGAACACATGACAGGTTTGCCACCTTTAAGAGACTAACAGGTGAAGTTGCTTTTCTTTAATGTGAATTATTGGGGTTGTAAATGACATTCCAATCCTGGCTCTTGGGACTAGATTATAAATCTCTAGGAACCAGCCAGTCGTGAATGAGGAGAGGGATGGATTCAGGTTAATAAAAGGAAGATTGCCCACTCCCATTCCTCGTACTTGCTGGCTGTAACATCTGTAAAACTGGCTCATGGGTTCCCATTCTCTAGAGAATAAACTAAAAGAGCCTTCACCACATTAATGCTGAATTCAAGATTCTTTTGAGTAGGTGAGTATTCCTCTCACTCTAGTAAAATGTAACCTCCTTGGGGGTAGGTACTGTTTCATTTTGTCATTGTATTCCCAGTGCCTAGTACAGTGCCTGGCACATAATAGATGCTCAATAAATACAGAATGGTTGGTTGATAGTGAAGAGAAGCTGAACTTAAAGAAAGGAGTTTTTCCCTGGAATGCCAACATCCAATTACATGTAGTTCTATCCCAAGCAGGGCTCATTCACCTCCTTGGCAAACACCATTCTCATACCTTCCTTCATAGTCTTCCATTGGTCTTTGGTACATTACCAAAGACCAATGATTTTGATACAAAATCAAAAAATTAGCACAACTGTCCTCAAGCTGCTCTGCCTAGTATCTTATCACCATGGTGTCCCTCTTTTCAGGCAAATCTCCCCATTCCTCCTTCTGAAAAAACCCAATAGAATATATGTTGTACACAGCATTTTCTGGATCATTTTAGGAGCACTGGACTCAGGAATGACACAGTGGAAAGAGTTTTACTCTTGTAACAATTAAAATTATGAGGATGCTAGTAGCTTTATAATTTTATCAAATCAAAGTATTGGAAGGAAAGAGAGGGAAAGGTAAGAAAGAGGCAGAGAGGAACTTAGCTAACTAATCTATTGGCCACCATGATGGATTGAAGCTAACCTTTGACAATGGTTCCTTCAACCTCCACCCTCCAGCCAGAAGACTCCCAAAGACTCCTGGGTCTCCCTTTATAAGCTCTTTTCTCCTCTTACTAGCTCTCACACGTCACATATCAGGAACCAATCATAGTTTCTTTATTTGCGTGGGCTGCCCAGAGGGGCAAGGTCTGGGGAATCAGTTCCTGTCTCGTTGGTTTCTTGGTTCTTTAACTTCCTATCTCTGAGGGCTTGTCTATACCTGAATTTACTCAGTGGGTTTTGACCTCCAGGTCACTGAGAGATGACATTAAATAAAGCAACATAATGTAGAGAGGAATTCTCTTTCAACACTCTCAATTCTATCCCTAGCTTTTATTTTTTATTAAAAATGTTTTTTAGACTCTTATCTTCTGTCTTAGAATAAATGCTATGTTTTGGTTCCAATGCAGAAGAGCAGTAAGGTCTAGGCAATAGGGGTAAGTAACTTCCCCAGGGATACACATCCAGAAAATGTCTAAGGTGATATTTTAACCTAGGACTTAGGTCTGGCTCTCAATCCACTGAGCCACCTAGATGACCTCCCCCAACTTAGCTTTATATTATCTTTCTCTCCATCCCATCTATAAAGTCAAAGAATTGAACTATATCATCTTTAAAATCCTTATCAGTTTGAAAATTTTGTGATTCTGTGAAATTATTATAGATTTCCATATTTGAAAACATTTTTGTTTGTAAATATCCAACAAAATGACTTTTGGGGCCACCACTGAGATCAGTACCCATTCAACCATATATCTAACACAGTTACAGATTGGTAATTGTAGAGTCTATGGGCTTTGTCCATAATCAAATATAACTTTTGACTGAGAGGCTCCCTTTTGATATGAAGGTCAAGGTCCATTTTGGGGGCTTCACTTGAATGGATGGATGAAAAAGCATTTACTAAGTGCTAATTATGTACTAGGTATTAGGAATACAAATATAAATAAGCAAGATTGTCCTTGCCCTAAAGGCCCTTACATTCAAATGGGGGAAGACAACATACAAAAGGGAATAGTGCTCAGGGAAGTCAAAGGGAATGGTGATTGGAGTCATAGCGTAACTGGCTCACATCTTTTTCAGAAACAGAAGTATTGATTTGATTATCTAGTTCCAGAACTAGAACTGGAAACTGGGAAAGGAAGGGACAACTACATGCCACACACTCTTATGTAGATGGCCATGAAACCACTCTTCTGACATATTATCCCAACTTAAGTGGAACCTGGGAATTTCAGTATCTCCACTTCATATCTGGCTTAAAATTCTTAAAAGCTTTCAATTTATTAACATCAATAAGCATTTATTACTAGGTAATTACTATGTACTAGCCTAATAATGAGAAACCAAATAGAAAGAATCAAAGTCTCCACTCTTAAAGCCCTTACATTCAATGAGGTAAAACAATAAGTATATTATATAAAAAAAATAAAGACAGAGTGACTACAGAATAAATACAAGCTAGGGAGGGCGGACAATAGCAGTTGGGAAGATTAGAGAAGGCTTCATGGACAAGGTAATGTTTGAACTGGGTATTGTAACAATAAAAGGGGCCCCCTTCAAGAATCGATATTGGTAGATGTGAGAGTGAGAGAGAGGGTCTATGTGGTGACTCTCTCCTCCAGCACTTCCTTGGGACCGAATACACACTGGGAGACTTTAAGGGGGTGTCACTACAAAACTGGGTGAACTAGATGGTCGTGCCACCACTCAAGAGTTGGGGGCAATGCTTCACTACAAGGAGGTATGTGGTACCCCCAATCCAATCCTGAATAAGAATGGGGTTCACTCAAACCTCCCCCAAGGTTGGTTATTTTCACAGTGGGTGGTCTGGCTCAAAGATGAAGGCTGCCAGACCAAGCTGTGGTTCCCTTTCCCTTATTGTCTCTCAGGCACACTTGAACACTATCTGACTGTTAAATGGCCTTTATTATTCACAAGTCAAGAACTGAGGAAAGGGGTGAAAGGCAGAGGGATTTAGGGGGTGTTCTCTTTGCTATTCCTCTGAGGTCCATCACTTAGGTAGGAACCCTAGTGGTTCCAACTCCTAAGCTTCTCTCCCACCCCTTCCCCTTTTATTTCTGTTTTCTATTTCTATCCTTTCCTATAATTGTAAGCTTTGACTGAAAAGGGTCTCTCAGCGAGGATGGGTAATGGGTGAAGGATACTAAGAGATCGCTCCCAAAGGAGTCCAAAATCTTAGCTGACCAGATGGTTGTAGTCTCGAAGGATGAAATGGCTGTGATCAGGGAATCAGGGTTTCAATTTCCAAGAGAAAGATCCTCAGTCAGGCCTCCAGAACTATCAGAGCTGGGTTTTCTCCCTCCTCCTTCCTCCCATCCGTCAGCCCGAAGACCTCTCTTCTTCTTTTCCTCCTGGGAGAAAATCTCAGAGTCCTCTGCTGGTCTCAACTGTCAGCAACTGCCAGCAACTGCCTTCTTCTCCTTTGGTTCCATCTCCTTTGCACAAAATCCCATCCTTACAGTATTAAAGGGCAAAAAGGTGTCAATGAGATATAACTGAGGAAGGAGTTTACAATTCAGGCTGGGGGACTTTCTATTGCCAAGAACAATACCACAGAGCTAGGAGATGGAGAGCTATGTTAGGAATAAAGAGAAAGCTGCTTTCTTTAAAATATAGAGGGGTGGGAAACAGAATAATATATTAATGAACTGGAAAGATAGACTGGAGTCAGGTTGTGAAGGACATTGAAAGCTAAACAAGTATAAAAAATATAGAATAGCTTTATATTTTATTCCATTCCCTAAAACAGTCAAGAGATGCTTAAATAGAGTATCCTTTCCACCTTCATTCCCTATTCCTGTTCAGACCTAGATAGTTCTTTTAATTTAGTTATAGAACTACCCTGAGTGTGGCCCAGCAGGGAAAGAGGCTCTCTAGCCTTTGCCATTTTGTCCTTTTGTTGACAACTCATTGATGTTCATAATAACCTCTATTTCCCCAAAGTGTCATCAGTTTTTCCTACCACTGGAGGTAGATAGGAAGGCTAGCTCTGGCTTTAGAAAGACATGAGTTTAAATCCAGTCTCAAACACTCACTAGCTATATGACTCTGAGCAAGTCACTTAACCATTGTCTACTTCAGTTTTTTTCATCTGTAAAATGGAAGTTATCATAGTATCACCCTGCCAAGGGAGACAAGGTGAAATAATATTTGCAGAGTGCTTTGTAAATCTTGGCCCTGGAGTCAGGAAGTCCTGGGTTCCAATCTGACCGCAGACACTTACTAACTATATGTCTCAGGGCAAGTCACTTAACTTTGTTTGCCTGTTTCCTCATATGTAAAATGACCTGGAGAAGGAAATGGCAAATCACTCCAGTATCTCTGCCAAGAACACTTCAAAGGGGGTGATGAAGAGCGGGACATGACTGAAACAACTCAATTTTTTATAAGTCTTAAAGTGCTACATAAATACTCTATTTTTTATTGCTATCATCATCATCATCATCATCATCATCATCATCATCATCATCATCATCATCATCATCATCATCATCATCATCATCATCATCATTGTCCTCTGTTCCTAACAGGTATTGATTATTCTTTTTTGCTATTTTTGTTTCAGCTTTTTTATGCTACTTTGGCAGATTCCCAGTAGATGGTGCTAGATGCCTTCTATCTAGGTACCATTGGCTGCTCAACTGGATTCTTTCACATCCCTAGGATAATGAGTTATCTCCCAACTATTGAAATTTTCTGATATTTTATATTTAGTTTCCATAGACCCACTTTGCTTAGAAAAGGTATCATCAGGTACCTACAAAAATCCCTCTTTGGATTATTCTTTTTTGGAGCAGCTAAGTGGTACAGAGAATGTTGGACCTGGAATAGGAAACCTGATCCCACCACTTATTAGCTGTATGACTCTGAGTGAAGTAACTTAGTCTCTGCTTGCCTCAGTTTTCTCAACCATAAAATGGACATCATAATAGCATCTCCTTCACAGGGTTGTTTTGAGAATTGAATGAGATAATATCTGTGAAGGGTTGAGCTTAATCAACCAGCAAACAATTTATTAAGTTCCTACTGTGTGTTAGGTAAACCTTGGGGATGTAAAAAGAAGCAAAAGAAATCCCTGTCCTCAAGGAGCTCACAATCTAATGTGGGGAGACAACAACCAAATAAGTAGGTATAGGCAAATATATATAATATATATACAGGATATGTATAACTATATACAGGATAAATAGGAAATAATTAAGATAGAGAAGATATTAGAATTAAGAGGGGTTGGGAAAGGCTTCCTATAGAAGATGGGATTTGAATTGAGATTTAAAGGAAGCTAGAGAAACCAGTAGATGGCGACGAAAAAGGAGAGCATTCTAGGCATGGCAGGCAACCAGAGAAAATGCCCAGAGCCAAGAAAGAGATGGAGTATCTTTTTCATGGAACTGCCAGAAGGTCATTATCAATGGATTAAAGAGTAAGTGAGTGGCAGGGAGTAAGTCATAAGACGACTGGAAAGATAGGAGAGGGCTTAGTCTATGAAAGGCTTTGAACATCAAACAACAAATTTTGTATTTGATCCTAGAGGCAATAGAGAGCCACTGCAGTTTACTGAGTATGGAAGTGACATGGTAGGATTCACATTTTAGGAAAACCACTAGGGCAGCTGAATGTGGGGGACAGATTGGAATGAGGAGAAACTTGATGTAGACAAACCCACTGAGGTTATTGCAATAGTCTTGTTGATAAGAACCCGGACAGAACTGTGGTAGTGTCAGAGGGGAGAAGGGGGCATATGGGAGAGATGTTGCAAAGGTAAAACCAACAGGCCTTGGTAATAGATTAAATGTGGGGTGGAGGTATCCACTGAAGTAAGGAGTCAAGGATGTGAGTGTGAAGACCTGGGAGGATGGTGATTCCTCCAATAGTAATGGGGAAGTTAGGAGGAAGGTAAGTTTTAGAGGAAAAGATTCTGTTTCAGACATATTGAGTTTAATACATCTACTGGACATCCAGTTTGAAATGTCTAAAAGGCATTTGGAGATATGAGATTAGAAGTGAGTGGAGAAATTGGGGCAGGATAGGAAGATTTGAGAATCATCAGCATAGAGATAATAATTAAATCCATGAAAGCTGGTGAGATCACTAAATGAAGAAGTAGAGGGGGAGAAGAATCCTGGAGGACAACCAGGAGACAGTGGTCCTGAAAATCTAGGGAGAATAGAGTACCAAGAAGAAAGAAAGGGTGATCAATAATATTAAAGACTGCAGAGAATGAGGATTTAGAAAAGGCCAGTTGGATTAGGCAATTGAGATTGTTGGTAACTTCAAAGAGAATAGTTTCTGTGACAGATTGTAAGGGGTTAAAAAAGGAATGAGAGAAGGAAAAATAGAAGCACCTACTGTGGTTCCGCCAACCTTACTCAAATGGATCTATGTTTTCTTTTCTTTCTTTCTTTTTTTTTTTTAATAAACCCTCATCATCCATCTTAGAATAAATACTGTGTATTGGTTCCAAGGCAGAAGAGCAATAAGGGCTGGGCAAGGGGTGGGGGGTTAAGTGACTTACCCACGGTCACACAGCTGGAAGTATCTAAAGTGAGACTTGAACCCAAGACCTCCTGTCTCTTGGCCTGACACTCAATCCACTGAACCAGCTTGCTGCCTCCTTATGTTTTCCATTCTATCCAAATGGTGGATATATGGCTATTTACTTTCTCCATTTCTTTAATACCCGGGTAATATGCCTCACATTTACCTCTTCCTCTCAGTCTTTTGGGGCTCATAGATCCACTCCTGTCTTCATTATCTTTCCTTTTATCTTTCTTCCTTCTATCTTTCTCTGAAGCAGTTGGGCAGAGGCAAATTACCTCATGATGCTTTGGGGAAGATATCCAAAAAAGTATGTGTGTGGGAATTTCATGTTGGTGACTCCTAAATGTTCCAAGGTAGAACTGATTTTATTGTCCTTTTCTGCTATTCAACATTTATCAAATCTGAACACCTTAACTTTTATTAAATTTTTATGTTAGAAATAAGTTGACATTTGTATAAGTAGTCTTTTAAAGAATGTTGGAACTTTAGTTGGCTTTTGAATGGCTCTAAAAGAGTCTTTACTTTCCTCAGGGTCCATCTGACCATTTTACAAAAGAATTCATATGTGCCCTACCATAATAATCACAAAAGTTTGTGTTTCTCTAATTTTATAGTTTATTAAGGACTTCGCCTGTTGAACACAGCTAAAAGTTTGGAAAAGTTTGCAAACAACACAAACATAATAAAGGCCAGAATTTGGAAGAAAATAAATTGAGGGTGACCTCAGTGCCTTGAAGGGAACATAAACCTCCACCTGTTTTTCCCTTCTCTCACTCGTTTGCTTGGGAGAACAAAAATAATCTTGGAGTTGAGAAAAATTATAATAGGCTTTAGATTAAGATAGTTCTCTCCTTTGCTTGGTTGTTGGGTTTCTTCCATACTTGAAGAGGACCCAAATGACATCACTAGTGATGTCTTTTTACTCTCAAATAAATTGGATTGAAATGAGGCTGAATTGAGCAAAGTCATTAGCCTTACTTTCTCTTCTAGAGTATAGAAGTCCAGGGATAAGATGAAAGACAAGACTGGTGATGGTTGGGGGATACAATGGATGATCTTGGCATCTTCCATGTCTGACGAAGCTCTAAGGGCTCCACAGCATCTGCTTCAGCTCCTATATGGCTGTTGGAACAAATTGTTCTCATTTGCCTCTTCTTCAGTAGTTTGGTGAAAGAGAAAGTCTTTAATGAAAGAATGTCTGTTACCAGTCTGCCTTCTAACTCTCAGTAAGATTGAGGCTTAGAACCACTAGGGAGCAGAGGTTAGAAAAAGGACAATGCCTTTAAGTGCTACTTAACTGGCTGGCCAATCTCTTTTCCAAAAGATAAGGGGGATGGGGAAGAAGAAAAGTCTATCATAGTTACACTGTTCTAAGCAGACAAAAGCTGCTAATGTATTTTTTCCAAGTCTAAAATGATTAGGTATCTGAGAACTTTGCCTTCCCCAAAGGGCTGAATTACAATAATAGTTCACATTTATAGAGCACCTACTATGTGCCAGGCATTGTGCTAAGCATTTACAAATATTATCTCATTTGATCCTCATAACAACCTGAGGAGGTTGGTGTTATTTTTATTATCCCCATTTTATAGCTGAGGGAACAGACAAACAGAGGTTAAATGACTGGTCCAAGATCAGAAGCATTCGAACTCAGGTCTTCTTAACTCCAGGCTCAGTGCTATAGCCACTGAGGCACCCAAGTTGCTAGCTGAAGCTTAAGCATTTGGGGCTCTAAGGTAAAAGAGGGATGGCAGAATCTACCCTGCTTTTTATGAGAAAGAGGTGACACCGTGGCTGAGGACTCCAGCAAAAGTTAGAAGTTGGATGCAGAGTGGCACTCCTTGTGTCCAGTGGAGCCATGCTTGGCAGCGTCCACTGAAATTATCAGAGCACCAAGTGAGACCAGAAGGGAAAAATATCAGGCAAAGACTACGAGACACGAGTCACATGGCTGACAAACTGTGTGCTATATGAAGCCAGTGGGGAGTATGCTCATAAGTATCAACAAAACTAATCAACCCATTAAAAAAGTTGGACATGTTTAGTGTTCTGTACCTATAGTTTCCACTTTAGTAAAGACGGGAGGGAGGGATCTTCTGATATTTGGTCATTATTATTTTAAAAATATTACTCATTTATTATTATAATATTTAATAAATTAATTTATTTAATGTTTTATTTTTTGAATTGCATGTAAGAAAAATATTTAACAATTAAAAAAATTCTAAATTCCAAATTTTCTCCCTTCCTCCTCTTCCTTCCCTAAGACAGCAAGCAATTTGATAACGGTTATACAAGTGCAGTCCAATTATTGTAATTTTAAATCATTCAGTTTCCATTGTTTCCTTGTTATTGCTGTTTTCATTTATACCATTATAGTCATCATATATTTTATTTTCCCAGTTTTCTTTATATCAGTTTGTACAATTCAACTCATGGATATCTTTATTATATTTATAAACTGTTTTATTGTTATTTTGTTTAGTTGTTTCAGTTGTGTTTGACTCTATGATTCCATTTGGGGTTTTCTTAGCATAGATAATGGAGTGGTTTGCCAGTTTCTTCTCCAGCTCATTTTACAGATGAGGAAACTGAGGCAAAAAGAGTTAAGTGACTTGCTCAGGATCACACAGCTAATAAGTATTTGAACATAGATTTGAAATTAGACTCTAGCCCTGGTGCTCTGTCCATTGGGCCATTCATAATTTCTTACGTGATATTAATATTCCATTACATTAATATACCATAACCTTTTCAGTCATTCCACAACAAAAGAACAATTGCTTTGTTTCTAGTTGTGGTCTTTCTTTTTTTTTTTTTTTTTTTAAACCCTTACCTTCTGTCTTGGAGTCAATACTGTATATTGGCTCCAAGGCAGAAGAGTGGTAAGGATTAGACAATGGGGGTTAAGTGACTTGCCCAGGTTCACATAGCTGGGAAGTGTCTGAGGTCAGATTTGAACCCAGGACCTCCCGTCTCTAGGCCTGGCTCTCAATCCACTGAGCTACCCAGCAGCCCCTAGTTGTGATATTTCAAAGTGCTGCAATAAATATTTTAGATGTGCATCATATTTTTTAAAAATTATTGATCCTCTTTGTGTATATGCTTAGCAATGAGATCTCTGTGTCAAAAGGACATATGTCCTGGAGAGCCGGATGGAATACTGGACTTGGAGTTAGAAAGACCCAGATTCAAAACCCATCTCAGACCCTTACTAGCTGTGTGACCCTGGGTAAGTTACTGCATCCATTTGCCTCAGTTTCCTCATTTGAAAAATAAGCTAGAGAACGAAATGGCAAACCATTGCAGGATCTTTTTTTAACTCTGTAAGATTAAAAATTAATATCCAATACTCCAAGTATTATATTTTTATAAAGTTTATTAATAATAACTTGAAGCAAAAGGAAGTAGCAACCTCAGTAAAGAAAAAGAAACTTCCCCAACCACACGTGAGGGAGAAGAGAGCAAGAGCTGCCAGAGAAAAAAGAAGAGAGCAGGCAGGGTTACATACAACTATATACAAACAGCATAAGCATGCAATTTGGGGATGAAAAGGAAAGGAATTCTGGGAAATATTGAAGGAATTCTGGGGAACATAGTCCTGGGGTACAACATTCTAACTGCACAACTCTTAACTTCTGTCTTAGAATCAGAATTAGAATTAGAAACATGTATTGATTCCGTGGTAGAAGAGTGGTAAGGTCTAGTCAATGGGAGTAAAGTGACTTGCTCAGGGTCACAGAGCTAGGTTATGTTAGATGTCATATTTGAACCCAAGACCTCCTGTCTCTAGGCCTGGCTCTCAATCCACTGAGCTACCCAGTTTCCCCCTCTCTGACTTCTTAAACACAGTAATCCATTTTTGATAACCTAAATTCAGTATCATGAACATCAGTTATTGTAATCTGCACAAGATCCAGCTGTAAATGCAGATGTAGCTACAGATGCAGATGGTGGAGGCATGGAATTGATGGGCAACAATCCTAGCAATGGCTCTAGGATTTGACTTCTTAAATAAGTCCATCCTGATATCAGCCTGCTTTGGCTTGTTTTCTCTTTATCTTAGCGGTAGAGTGCAGCATGACTTCCTGGGTAAAGGTAACTCCACTGCTCTGTGGCAAGATTCACTAGCAATTCAGAAACGGAGGCAGTCACTTCCCAAATAGTTTACTGACCCACCTCCATTTTTTTTCTTTTATTATCCTTGACATGGTAGTTTAACAGAGACATTCTCGCCCCTTTGCCAATTCCTTGACATTTTCACATATCTTCATCCACCCTTTTAGTCTCCTAGGCTGGCGCAGACAGCAGATGGAGGGACCTCCTGTCAAACATATGGATGTTGCTGGGTTTGCAGAAGGTAAAAACCATGAGAACTGAGGGAAACACAATGACAGCTGAGGCACGACTGTTAGATGATTGTTGCCTATCTCTCTCACCTCACATATCCAATTAGTTTCAAAATCTTGCTATTTCTATTGTCCCTTCTCTCACCTCCGACCTCTTCTCTCTTTTCACATTAGTCCCTCATCAACTCACAACTCGATTTCTGCAAACTAGCTTCCTAATTGGTATCTCTGCCTCAAGTTTTCCCCCTTTTATATCCTGCTACTGTCAAAGTGATCTGATTACATAGCTCTACCCGCCCCAAAGGCTTCCTAGGACTGCTAGGATAAAAGAGAAATTTCTCTTCCTAGCTTTAAAGTCCTGCAAAATCTGGCCTCACCCTATCTTTCAAAGGATACTATTTCCCCTCCTGCGTTATGCCAGCTAATCAAATTCTCCTTTTCTTTGTTCCTTATAGATGACCATCAATGTACCTTTTCACTGGCCATACCCATGTGACACAGGGATAGAATGCCAGGCCTGGGTCAGGAAGATCTTAGTTCAAAAATGGCCTCAAGACATTTGCTAGCTATGTGCCCCTGTTCTAGTCACTTATCTCGGTCTGATTCAGTTTCCTCATCTATAAAATGAGCTGGAGAAGGAAATGGTGAACCATCCCAGTATCTTTGCCAAGAAAACCCCAAATGGGCTCACCAGAGTCAGATACGCCCGAAATGACTCAACAAATACCCAGGCTAGGAATGAATTTCCTCTTTACCTCTGTCTCAGAATCCTTCTCTTCCTTTAAGATAGAGTACAATGCTGTTTTAAAGTACTATTGCTCCTACTGCTAAGACTCTCCCTCCCAAACGATCTTGTATTTACTTATGTCACAGATAGTTGTGTTTATTGACATTATATTTATGCTCTGTACTTTTTATATGTACTTTCTATCCCATTAGAATGTAGAACTCATTCTAGGTAAGGATTCTTTCATTCACTGTCCTGGAATTACATAGAATCTAGCAAGGTTCCTGACATGTACTACGCCCCTAATAAATACTTGCTATTTGATAGATATGTATGCATATACATACACATACACACATGTATCTATAAATATATATGTATCATTTATGAGAACAGACCCCCAAACCTGAAATAATTTAAAAAAGAAATTTAATTGGTCATTTGGCAGAGGAGAGCAAGACAAAAAGGGTGTAGCTCCCTTTTCCTGGGTTTTGGACATTATATTACATTATATATGAAATGTAAGATTTAAATTAATATCCAATAACTCCAAGTATTATATTTTATGATTTATTAATAATTACTTGAAGTAGAAGAATACAAAAACAAAAGTAAAAGCCTGAGTAAAGCCACATGAGAAAAATTCTCCTGCCTGGCACTCACCCCACCTCCACAAGCCTTGATCAGGGGAAAAGAGAGAGAGGATGGAGCTACACTCAAAATATATCCTCCCTAAGTTAGCACATAATGTGAGAAGGAACATGGGAAGTTGGGATTTAGAGTCCTGGGAGGCAAAATTCTAATTATACAATATTAAATTATGTAGGATATTTAAAAAAACCTTCTTTACATTATTATATTATAGAGAATTATATAATTTCTATATATAGGATTATATATTATATGTTATATAATATAATAAAATACAGGATTATATAATTTCTATATATAGGATTATATTATATAATAAAATACAGGATTATATTTCTATATATAGGATTATATATTATGTAATACAATAAAATATGGGATTATATAGTATCTATATGATTACATTATATAGGATTAAAAAAATCTTTACCTTCTATTTTAGTATTTTAGTATTAATTCAGAGACAGAAGAGTGGTAAGGGCTAGGCAATTGAGGTTAAGTGACTGGTCTAGGGTCACGCAACTAAGAAGTGTCTGAGATGAGATTGAACCCAGGTCCTCCTCCCTCCACTCTGCAACTGAGTTGCCCTTTGAGCTGAGTCTTTAAGTAATGAAGAGAAGATGACATAGGTTCTAGACATAGAGAAAAGCCAGTAGCAAGTTATGAAAAAGGAAAGTAGAGAGCCTTATTAGAGGAAATTTAAATAGGACCATATAGCTGTTTTTTAGAACAAGAGGATTTGGGTTGGGGCAGGGATAAAGTATAAAAAGGATGGAAAGGTAGAAAGTATTTATGTTGTGAAAAGCTTTAAGTATGAAACAGAGGACTTTATATTTGAGCGTCCAGGTAATAGGAAGCCATTTGGAGTTTGAATATGGGGTGATATGGTCAGATCCATGTTTTAGGAAAATCACGTTGGTGGCTGAGTGGTGGATGAATTGGGTCTGGTCAGAGTGTATCATTGGTGTCATGCTATGTTGAAAGCTCTTCATATAGTCCCTGAGCATTTTGTGTGGGCTGGTTTGGAGGATTTAAGGATGAAACCAAAAAGACTTGCATAGGATGATAGGGTATGAATGAGCTGTCATCTGTGTAATTGGAGGGAGTACCCACATGGGTGGATCTGAAAGTTTGGCAGCATGAACTCCAATGAGCCTTTTGTTTAAAAGTTTAATATAAGCACATATATATTTATTTATAATCTATATGTCATATAGATAGACATATTTTAATAGGCAGGTAATTATAATGAAAGATAGAAACATATATGTATATAGTCAGCCAGGGAAACAGGAAAGCCTGGATTCAAGTCATGCCTTTGACATATACTGGTTCTGTGACTCTGGGCAAGTCATTGAACCTCTCATGGATCTTTTAAGGCATAAATGGTAAGAAAGGCGTTGACCCTTAATGGAAGGGGGAATTTTTTCTTCTGGGAGTATACTGTATCAATAAAATCATAGATTGGGTCTATTATCCCAGCAATTATAATAGTTCACATTTACATAGCACCTTAAGACTTGCAATGCACTTTTCATATATTATCTTATTTGATAATTATTTTAAAATCCAGGAGCCAGTTTTGAAGGCAACACTTTGCTGACATATTTAATAGCACAAATGATAGGGAGAGGAGTTTATTTATTTATTTTTTCTCCTTCTATGGGAGGGTGTTAAACTTTAACTGCATTATTTCTGGGTCCATCACGATGGGAGTTTTTTTTTGTTTTGTTTTGTTTTGTTTTGTTTTACAGACAGATTGTTTCTGTGAATTATTTGAAACATATCACAACTATCTTTACACAGACATTACTTTGTCTTTAACATTTACACAATTTTTTAAAGACTCTGCAACAGAATATGAGCTGGTAGGGAGTTCATTACAGACAATATAATAAAGCATCAAGTCTCAAATCTGGACAGGAAAGTGATATCCTGGAGGGCCAGTTTTGCCTTTGTCCCTCCAAAGATTGATTGAGTAAGGTGTAGTTTGCCTGCATTTTTGCTAAGTTGAGCTTCCTCCTTTCTTCCGTGAGGCTAGTCCAAAAGACTTTGACCTCTTCCCTAATGGATTCCCCCATCTCCACCTCTCACCTTTGCCAAGAAACAAAATGTGATGTTAGCTAGGATGTACTGAGACGTCTGACTAAGAGGAGCTCGATGTTAGCTGGAGGATGCCAACACTTGTCTCCCAGCTCTGAAAGTCTATATGGGAAGTGAAGGAATAGAAAGAAGTAAGTGGATGAGGAAATTGTTTTTGTTATTACCCACGTGGCCCACGAGGCTGTTCAGGTGAAATTACATCTGCTGAGTAATTTCCTGCAGCTTCAACAAGTTGTAGCATCACCTCACGATCGGATTCGTCCCACTCCTCCTCTCCAGCGTGAGAAGCAAATGCCACATTGGGTTCTCCCAAACCATCCCTCAGCAAGGTCAGAGAGACTGTTAAAACCCAGCTGGAAGGGGCAGCGAGGGGGCGGAGCTGCGATGTTTGAACCGGCCTCTTCCTCAGTCTCCTCCTCCTCTTCTTCCCTCTCCGCCCCTACCCTTCTTCCCCCAGCGACTTAGGAAAGGGGTCGGTACTGGCAGACATTGTCTGCCATAATTGGGGTTGAAATGCTGCAGCCTTTCTCCAAGCTCCTTGCTGGTTACTGGTGCTCTTTTTAATTCTGGGGGCCCTCGTCTCACTCTAGGACCTCCGGTTCATCTAGGGGACTCTCCCACCCCCTACTCTTCCCAAGCTCCGCCCCTGCACGGGTTTCCAGGCTGGTGTGCCTAGATCTGGGTGTTTGTGTGCTTGTACGTCTTCGATTTCTCTATTTCTTTCGGCCCCACGTGCCGGCAGTCTCACAACCTAAGAGCCGGCGGGAGTGAGTTTGTTGGGGGAGGAGGATGGGAGGTGGGAAAGACCAAACTAAGGGGGCACCATGTAGACAAGATCCCTGGTTGCATCACTCCCGAACAGATATGAAGTTCTTCCT
This sequence comes from Gracilinanus agilis, assembly GCF_016433145.1. Taxonomy (NCBI): domain Eukaryota; kingdom Metazoa; phylum Chordata; class Mammalia; order Didelphimorphia; family Didelphidae; genus Gracilinanus; species Gracilinanus agilis. The sequence goes on from NC_058130.1 coordinate 228,930,376, forward strand.
TCCAGATCCTTGCAGGGTTAGTTCCTCTCTCTGGTCCCTAAATTACTTTGTGCCTATTTTGTAGCGACCTATCGATCTATCCGCAGAAGCAATTGTTTCTCTCCACGAAAATGGAAGCTCCTTGAAGGTACTTTTTAGGGCTCTTTTGTTTTTGTACTCTTTTCCCTCGGCATAGTGCCAGGAATATAGTGGGCGCTTAATACTTGCCTGTTGAATGAATGAGTGGATGAATGGAGGAATGAATGAATGAAGTTGTGGAAAAATTCCTCTTAATATCCTAGGGATTAGACGGCAGGGATCTCCCAGGGAAACTGAGTCAGGTCAGAGGGAGAAAAAATTCTTATGCGGACCCATGCCTTCCCTGTACTCCGGGTGCATGTGTGTGTATACATACGTATGTGCCTACACACATTTCCCTCGGACAGTGCAGGGATGCATGCATGCTCTGAGACTGGCATAGGTGGTTTACAGGAGAAGGCTAGACTGGAATCGAGAGGAGGCAGCGGGCTGCGTGTGTGTGTGCGTGTGTGTGTATTGCTAGGTGTTGTTATTACACACTTCCTGTGGTATATTTATGACCGCGGCGGCGATTTCCGGTAGCCGATACGAGCCACTTCTCTGTTGGTGCCTCTCCTCCCCAGAGCAGTGAATATCCTCCTCCTCCTCCTTCTCTTCCTCCTTCCCTTCCTCCTCCTCCTCCTCCCCCGCCTTCCCCCCCTTCATTTCCAGCCGCCGCCGCGGCTGCCTCCGCCGCCGTCTGTGCCCCCAGCGCCCCGGAGCCGCCCCAGCGCAGGAGCCAGAGGCAGACGCTGCAGCCTGGGAGCCCAGGCTGGGGCAGCGGGGCCGGCCACAGGGTCCCAGCCGAGGTGGAGGGGGAGGAGGTGGAGGAGAGGCTGCTCACCCATCCCTCTCTCCCCCAAAGACCTCTCTCCTTTCCTGTCTCTCCCTCCGTCTCTTACACGCGCACGCACGCAAACAGAACCCACATCCCGGTCCCTTCACGTTCAACCCCGCGGTCCAAGGGTTTCCCCCAGCGCCCCCCGCTCCGGCCATCCTCCCTCCCTCCCTTTGGCCCCACACCCCCATCCTGCATTCCTATGGACAAACACCTGCAGGTAGGTGAATCCTCCGGGTAGAAAAGGGGGAGGGGGCTATGTATGAGTGGGAAGGAGAAACGCCGTGGCTACTGTGGGGATAACCTCCCCCGGGAGAGAAGTGAGTGCGTCTGGGTGCTCTTTGTGTGGAATAGGTAAGACATGGGGTTACTGGGGCCGGGGGGGAGATGGCTGGAGAGAAGAGGGGTGGGGGTTGTGTTGTTCTCTGCCTCTTCTGGGTCCTGCCCCTTCCCGCGGGTTGTGGGTGTTTAAATGAATGGGCTGAACCCTCCTATTGTCTCCTGTTCCTTAGGCGAGAGGTTAGGGAGGAAAGAGGGAACCTTTCCACGACAGGTTGACTCCAAATGGGGTTTGGAGGGTTGGAAGTTGAAGACCCTGAGAGAGGAGGGATCTAGAGTGAGAGTTGTTGTGGGAGAGGATGTACCTGGGGATCTGGACACGTTCTCAGAGGGCTACTCCCAGTATTAATTTAATAGTACTTCTCCCCAAGGCACTAAAACAAACGTGTGTGTGTTTGTTGTGTGTGTGTTTTGTTTTCCTACTCTTTCTCCTCCAACTGGAAGGAGGGAGGGGAGTGTTATACCTCCCGTAGCCTTCTAGTTTTTCCAGGGTTGTAATTCTGGCGGAGATGGAGACTATTTGGCCTGGTTCTGTTTGGATTAGTTCTGTTTGTATGTGTTGGGGGGAGATGCAGGCTAAGGTGTGTTGGGGTTGCGGCCGTTTGTAAGTATGTGTGTCTCTTCCCTGCCTTATTTATTGTTTCTAACGGAGGAGAGGAAAGGAAGGAGGAGGAGGGCTTTCTGTTTTCCCCCTTTATCTGAGGCTGCGCACATTGACTTCTGTTTGATATCAAATTCATCAAGAAATGTATTCCCCTGGGCAGGAGGAGGTTGGTTGACAGAAATCAAACCAAATATGCAAGAATTGATTTCAGTTTATTTTGGATCCCAGAGGATGAAAATAGCTATGATTTTTAAATTTCGTCTTGTTTAAAAAGTAGAATAGTTTGTTTTTGCAAACCGTGGCAATAAAGTTTTGCTTTTCTTGCAGCATCATGAGGAAGGGCAAAATAGCATCAAACACTTTTTAAAAAATCAACCATTTATTTAAACAGTTGATTTGGGCACAAGAGGCAGGGATGCATAGAGTTTAGGCCCCAAGAACAGAAAGAACTGCATTCTACTCTCATCTGTCACATACTTACTGATTGTGTGACCCTGGGCAAATCCATTAACTTCTTGGTGTCTGAAGCTACTTTTTTTTAATTTTTAATTTTTAGTTTCTGTATGATTCTAGATGGACCAGGAATTTATTTACTTGGAGCTCTTTATACTAATAAAATCACAAGGCCAGAGAGAATTTAAAGGCATTTTGAATGGTTTTCTCTTTTTGTTGGAGTGACCAAGCCTTTCTCTTGGTATCTTTCTTTTTGCCTGTATATACATAGTTAGTGCTTAATAAAGGCAGTTGACTGACTATTCACAAGAATTCCTAATGTTATATAGCTACTGGTGGCTCAATAGATAGAAATCCAGGCCTAGGAGATGAAAGGACCAGGGTTCATATTTGACCTCAGACACTTCCTACCTCTGTGACCCTGGTCAAGTCTCTTAATCCCTATTGCCTAGGCCTTACAGCTCTTCTGCCTTGGAACCTATACATAATATTAATTCTAAGACTGAAGGAAAAGGTTTTAAAAAAAGTTAAATAGTGCTTTAAGTGTACAAAGTCTTCCATTTTTCTCACAACAATCTTATAGATAATTCTGTGATTATCTTTACATGAGTGGAAACCGATGCCCAGGTGGTTAAGTGACTTGCTAATGGTCCATACAGCTAGTAAGTATGACAGTCAAGATTAGAACCCAGATCTGACTTTATTCAAGTCTAGTGCTCTTTCCTCAATATCAAGTTATTGGGATGGTTATAGGTATAATCTTTATTTAAAAAAAAACTGCCTAAAGTAATGATTTGGTTGTTTAGTTTTAACAAGGTAAATGGTTTTTGAACTGCTGCAGAGATGTGCTTGTAGGATATTCAGTATAACACATTAAATTGAATGAAAAAATCTACTAAATATTCAGACTTTAAAAAAGCTTGTATATTCTTATGTCTATCAGTATTTGAATCTCTTCACTTCTGGAGCTTAAGATAAGAGTTCTCTAGTAATAGGAGAAACTGTGTTGGCTAAGTGTTAAGCCTAAGATACTAGGTAAGATTTTTTTAAAAAAGATCACAATGTATTATTGTAGTTTTAATTGCCCACAAGCCAAAAAGAGGTTTTTCTATTAAGGTGAAGTCATCTAGAGTTGGTGGAGGGAGGCAGAAAAATATTTTTAGGTAGAAAAATATTCTTTACATTTTCAGCAAGAGTAGAAATTCCTTGTCAGAAGATAATCTTTAAATTTTTGATGTTTAGTGCTTTTGATTCAAATGGATTATACTTTTGTACCTAATGAAAGTCGAGCTATCCAAAAGGAAGATTGTTCTGAATTTCAAAAATAGTCATCTGAACAGGTCTTTTATCAGAGATAAAATTGCTAGCTTTTTGGTCATTTTTCCTTTCTGTTCACGTGTTGTAGCACTATAACTTTGTCACATGCTTAAAGTAATAATAACAATAGTTAACATTTATATAGCACTTACTATGTGCCAGGCACTCTGCTAAGTACCCTTTGAAATTATCTAATTTGATCCCTACAACAACCTTGGGAGATAGATGCTTTCTTTTCTATACATGAGAAAATTGAGACAAACAGGTTAGATGTTTGAACTCTGGTCTTCTGGATTCTACCCCTACTGTTCTATCTACTGGGCCTTCTAACTGCTAATGGAATGCAGACAGATACATTGCACTTGAAGAGAAGAATTTTTGCTTTATCTTTTTTCCTTTTACTTCTAAAAATGTCATAGCATCAGAGAAGTCCAAATAGGACCTATTACTTGATCTGACTATATTAGCTGATTTCTACTTTGATGGCCAGAGGGAAGGTAGACAATGAAATTTCCTAAAGGCTTACCATAAATCTTGACAATAAGATTCAAAACTCTTGAAGTTACTACTAGTGGCAAATGCTAGACCACATTGTCTTCTTACTTTTTGGATTTCAGTTTGGGATTAAATCTATTTGCTCTTTGAAGTGTTATGAAAAGTAAATTAACAAACTAATTTGCTTATTTATATATTGAGAAGCCTGTACACAGTAGTGATGATAAGATTTAACATAGATATTGTGTAACCTAAATATTAACAGAATCTGATGTGAATGGAGAATTTTTTGTACAAAGCAATATTTACATCTTAAGAAATCTTGAGATAGGCAAAACAATCCTTATTTGGTCTTGCTGTACACTTAGTCCATCATTTTTTATGGTGTCATACAGACCACTTTTTAAAAAAATCGAATTAGCTAGATTTTTTTTAGTATTATCATAAGCATTATTATGAAACAACTCTCAAGGCACCTTTTTGTCTTTTCTTTTGATTTCCCTTGGCTGGCTGCTGTTTGTTAATTCAGCATGTAATTATTTTTCTTTGAGTTTGAAATTGTTTTTTTCTGCTCCTTTTCAATCTTTATGGCAAACAAGTACTGTTCTTGGTAATCTTCAGGGCTTATACAATGAAATATTTTTAATGGCCATGCTTATGGTATATTAACTACACAGGGACTGACTTTTCAAGAACTATAATGGTGGCCACACTTAACTAAGCTTTAAAATCAGCTGACTTTGTTGGCATCTTTAATGTTTATAATTATCAATACAGCATCATTAAAGTCAACTTAAAATGTCCACTTTGTGTTAGCTGGCCACTGAGTGAACGGCATTAGAGTTAATTGTAAGTAAATGAAAATTAGATGACTGTGGTACTCTACATAAGGATGCATCTCATTTTTCACCTATTATAAAATCTGTTTAACCAGGAAAGGTGTTACCCTCAGTGGACTGCTGTTATTCTGAATCTGAGAGAAGTGGGCAGTGACCTCCACTGTGATCTTTAGTCTTCATTGGCTTAAGTAGTATACTAGCACTTAAAACAATTGCTCAGTAATGATTCCCATAAGAAATACAGAGTTCAGTCTTGGATTAGTATTCAGCTACCAGATGTGTGAAATTGGCTTCAGAGAAGCGTTTCCTCTTAAATGTTGTCACTTTGTTGCCTTAAAAAAAATAAAATAGAGGAGCTGAAGGCTGGAGAGCAGCCATTTATTTTAAACAGATTTTTTTTTGACAGTTCATGTTTGTAAAGAAACCTGTTTGAAATATTTACATAATACATAGAAGTCCATGACAACTGGAGGTTTCTTTCTCCATTAAAAAAATCCATAGGCCTATAGAGATTAATTTTCATAGACAGGTACTTCTTGACCTTGGTTCTGATTTGTTGATTTATGACCTTTATTTAGTAGCATGATTGGAAAACTCTTTTGCAGGACTGAAATCAAAATCTACAATCTACCAATGCTCTGGTTGGTTTCCTAGGTAACAAATGTACTGCAGAGATTTCATAATGAGGCCCTGGGTTGGTTAGTTATACTGAAAATTTGGTGGTTTGATAAGGCTGAGTCTCCAGTTTAAATAAGAGGTCAAGAAATAAAAAGGCTCAAAAAATGTACATTTAGAGTCTTTAAATGTGATTTGAAGGAAGTTTAGCCCAAGTGCCTAGAAAAAAGGAAAAATATGTAGTAGTGTTCAAATAATTTAGTTTGAGAAATCATATTGAAGCAACTAGGGGAAAAAAAGTGCCCTTCCTATTAGTAGATGAATAATCCCTCTATTAAAAGGAAGATCATAGATTTTGAGCTAGAAGGGACCTCAGAGGTCATCTAGTTACACCCCCCCCCCAATCCCAGTATGGCTTAAGATACTCTCCAGGGTTCCTAGAAGTTTTACAGTATTAAAAGCAGCAAAACAATCTTCCTACCATGGCATTGGTGAGGAACTGAAAATACTCATGATTTATGGGGAAAAAGTTAACATTGCATTTCTCATAAAGGAGCTTGTTTTCAAAGTATTCTGATAATTGAGGTTATCATTCTGTGGTGACCCTACTACAGTTGTAGCAGCATAGAATGCTACCATCTTTATGCCCAAAGTAGTCTTTGTTAGGTATGGACCAGTTTTTGCATCAGTGAACAATTCCTTGACTTTTTTTCCTTTATTTTATTTTATTTTCCTCTAGTTCTGGCTGATTACTTTTCTTGGTGCTATAGAGTTTCCATTGGTAGAGGCAGGGAGGTGGTACAGTAATAGAATGCAGGACCTGAAATCAGGATGACTTGAATTCCAACACTTTCTAGATGGGCAAGTCTCTTAAACTTTGTCTGACTCTATATGACCCCATTCAGCCACCTCATTTGTTTTTTCTTTTTTTGGCAAAGATACTAATGTGGTTTGTCATTTCATTCTCTAGCTCATTTTACATATGAGGAAACCGAGGCAAAAGGGTTACATGGCTTGCCCAGGGCCACACAGCTAGTATCTGAGGCTGAATTTGAGATCATTAAGATGAGTTTTGTTTTTAGGTTTTTAATTTAATTTTAAAAATTATTTAATATAATTTATTCCCACATATCTCAGCCCCTGTGTTTTGCAATGTGTTTTGCAAATGTTAAAGTAGAATAAAAATCCTAGCAATTCATATTCTCTATTTCAACTTTGTTTCGATTTGACATGTGTTTTCTCAGTGCCTACTGCATGCAAAGCCACTCTGATAAATTTGGGGGACACATAAAAAGGAGTCCCTCCTTTTATGGATTTTATAGCCTAGCAGGCATAAGAAATATACAAAAATAATTGAAAAATTAGACTATATGTTAAGTACCATAGTAATATAATTAGGGAGCAAGGTAATTGAGTTGTAGAAGCAGGAAGGTAGCAGCTGTTAATAGCTGTAGTGAGTACACCAGCTTTTCTTTTACTAGGAGGAAGCTTTAAGGAAGTAGATAGAATCAAGAGGAGTTGGTTCTTCTGGGTTGGTATTTAGGCTGGTCCATTATACTCTTGGGTCTTGGAATAAACAAAGTTGTCCAGGTTACCAGACAGACCAAGCTCATTTACAAAGAGGTCTCACCTCTCTCTTTTGCATTCCCTTCCTTTCAAGCAATCAGCTATATAGCCATGGTATAAAGGACCAGCCAAACACCTGCTCTCAGGTCTGGCTTTTATTTACTGCCTAAAGAGAGTGGTTGGCTACCTCATTAAGAATATTGGCTGTAGCCTCATCTCCCTGATGGTGGCAAACACATAAAGGAAGACAAACAGAGAGGGGAGGAGGGTTCATTAGAAAGTGATCAAAGATGGAATCATGGAGGAGAGTGACACCAAAGTTTGCTTCTTGGAAGGAAGAAAAGGGTTTTAACAGGTAGAAATATGGAAGGAATCTCTTCCAAGCATGATGGATGGTTCACATAAATGCAAAGGATGTGGGAGAGGCCAGGATGTGATGGGAGAACAAGAGAGAACAGATTAATTTTGTTGGAATGCAGAGTGTGTAAGTGAAAGTAAGTAACAAATAAGAAAGGAGAGTTGTATTACAGCTAAATAATGGAGGATGACTTTATGCTAGGTTGACATGTTTGTATGTATTTGTTAGCAAAGGGAAACCACTGAAGATTTGTTTTATTTTCCCCCAAAATCTTATTATATATTTTTCCTCCCAATTATCTGCAGAATCAATTCTTAAAATTTGTTTTCTGATATATTTTGGTCTAATTTTTTCCTTTTCTCCTTCCTTTTTCCCTTCCTGGAGGTGGCAAACAATATGATATAGGTTATACATGTACTGTCATGCAATATATATTTCCATATTCATCATGTTGTGAAAGAAGACATATCACACATACAAGAATATTTTCATGAAGGAAATAAAGTGAAAAACCATTCGAGGTTTTTAAAATGGACAGTGAAAGATCAAACCTCCACATTAAGATTATTTTAGAAACGGTATAAAGGGATAGACTTGAGCAGGGAAAACAGTTAGAAAGTCATAACAATATCAGAAGAGAAATAACCAGTCAGTTAGTTAATAAACATTATTAAGTGCCTACTATGTGTCAGGCTCTGAACTAGGCAGGACCATATTAGGAGTTGAAAGGAACAGGCCAGTGGGAGAAGTATAAAATTGACAAAGAAAATGGTGATAATAATTCACAAGTCTGTAGCACTCTTAAAGATTACAAAGTACTTTCCAGTGTTTTATAGATAGTTTTCATAGGGAAATGCTGGTTTTATGGTATATCAGGTAAAGACTGACCTCCAATCCAGGAAGGACCTGTTTTGATTCCATGACTATTGGCCATGTGACCCTACGTAAGTCATGGTAGCCTCAGTGTTCTAAGTAACTCTCTAAGACTATAAAATAAAAGGCAAAGAAAGTATAGATCTGCTTTGGTAGAAGTTCCTTACTTAGAGTCTCCTATATACCAATGAAATCACAGATCCAGTCCCTATCTCTTTCTGTATTTTATTTAAAGAACACTGAATTACAAAGCAATAATCCAACAAGGCAGGTATTATTATCCCTGTTTTATAGATGAGGAAATCGACTCAAGAGAGCTTAAGCAATTTACCCAAAACATATAGTTGGTAAGTGTAAGTGGGAATTCAAACCCAAATTTCACATATTAAAACCTGTGTTTTTCCAGCTATTCCAAATGTCTCCCTGGCATTTGACTGAGCACAGGGGTTAATTGGGAGAGATGAATCAAATAAAGAGAAGAGTTAAGATATTGAAGCTGAGTGACCTGGAGAATGATGGAGCCATTTGGAGGTAAAGAAGTTAGTGGAAATTTAAGGGGAATGATGAGTTTAGTATGTGCTATGTTGGGTGAGACATTGAAATAGTGAGTGGGCAGTAGAAGATGAAGACTGAATCTGAAGATTGGGACTGCAAATACAGGTGTGGAGGTCACTTAATTAGGGCAAATAAATGAAGTCATGGGTAGGAATGAAAAGACAAAGGGACAGAGTGTAGTGGGAGAAGAGAGAGCTGAAGACAGAGCCATTCCATCCATCTATCTCTAGGAAGTCAAGGAAAAATGATGAACCTGAGAAGGAGCAAAGAGAGAAAAGGGAAAAGTTAGGGAGGAGAAATGTTCAGTAGTATTGAAGTCAGCACAAAGGTTAGAGAAGGATGATGGCTAAGAAAAAGCCACATAAATTTGACAGGTCCACAGTGATACAAATCAATTATGGTGGGTTGCCTTGGTGGTTTCTGGGAAGTCTTTAGGTGGAACATACTTGGTGATGACATTCCAAGTGGATTACCTTCTACGTTTGGTAGAGGGAGTTGTTGTTCATCCTTTATTTTCAGAGGACCAGTGACATCACAGGGCAATATCTTGACTTGTGCATGAATTGGATTTAAGTGAGGCAGAGTTGTACAAAGTTATCTTTGTCATAGGTGTCCAGTGACAGGACAAAAGTCAAGGTGACTTGGGTTATATTGGATGACCGTTACATCTTCCATATGTGTGTGGTAGAGGTGGAGACTACCCTTTGCAATGAAAATTTGGAGTTGGAAGGTATGAGCAGAAAAGACAGTTTTTTCATTTCTTTTTCATGAGAAAGGGCACCACCCTTTGGGGTCTGATTATGGGCAAGTGCATCCTCTTCTGGCTGAGCCTGGTCTTTTATAGGCTTTAACCACAAGCCCCTGCCACCACCTCTCCTCCTTTCCCTGTCTGCCCTCCAGAAACTGGTGAACCAAGACTTAGAATCTAAGGTTTTACCCAATCAGAAAACAGCACAACAACTGAAACACATGAAACCATAATTTATAACACGTATAGCTTTGCATAAGAGCTTGACCCAGTTAGCAGATAGTATAATCATAACTTATAACACCTGTAGCCTGCTGGGGCATACTCAGGGGCACAGCCTAGCAAAGGCAGCGGGGTTCCAGAGATGACATACTTGTCAGCATGCTTGGAAATAGCACAGTGCCAAGCCAGGGGGTTTTGAGAAACGTATCCTGAGGGTAACACATAGCCCATTCCTCACATATATCTGACCAAGCTCAGAAGTGCTTCCCACACCTGTTCCTGCTGTCTTCACAGCCATTGGAACAAATTGTTCTTATCCACTCATTCTGTCGGGGGTTGGGGGGGGGGAGGGTCTTCACGTGCTCAAGGTAGAGGAAGTTAGAGGAAAGTTGGCAGAGTGAAATACTTCTAGAGATTGAGGAGATAATGCTAGAAAACTGTAAGCTTCTAGAAGTAGAATTCTTTTCTAGTATTCTCTTAACTCTCCAGTATTTACTACATCACTCTGTAGTAGTAGTGCTCTAGGATTCTTTAGAATAATCATAGCTAACATTTATATAGTGCTTTATATAACTCAGCATGTTTAAAATGGAATTCGTCTTTTCTCCCAAATCTTCTCCTCTTCTTAACTTCCCTATTACTGTCAAGGACTCATGACCTAGATGTTATTCTTAATTGCTTTCTTTCACACCACTACTACCTAATTTGTTGCCATGCTTCGTATTGTCTCTTGAATATAATACCCCGCTCTCTACTCTGACTGCCACTACCCTGATGCAGTTTTTCCTCATCTTGCATTTGAACTGTAGAAGTAGTCTCCTGGTTAGCAAATAGTCTTTCCCCATGCCAGTCCATTCTCCAATCAGCTGCCAAAGTAATTTTTCTAAAGTTCAGGTCTTCCTGAATGTCTACCCTTGCTCAGTAAACTTTAGAGCCTTTCTATCACCTTTAGAATAAAATATGAAATTCTCTGGCATTGAAAGCCATAATCTGCCACCCTTCCTCCACCTTCCATTTGTTATGCCTTCTCCCTCACCACACACATAATTATATGATACCATGACACTGGCCTTCTTGCCTTTCCTCAAACAAGTCATTACATCTCCATACTCTAGGAATTTTCACTAACTGTCCTCCATGCATGGAATTTTCTCCCTCCACATCTCTGCATCCTAGCTTCCCTGACTTCCTTCAAGTCTCAGCTAAATTCTCACCTTCTACAAAAGCCTTTTTCTTATCCTTTTTAATGCTAGTAGTGCCTTCCCTCTGTTGATTATCTCCAATTTATATTGTATATAGGGTTTTGCATGTTTTCTCCCCCACTAGATTGTGTAAGCTCCTTGGAATCAGAGACTATCCTTTTACTTTTCTTTTCATCTCCAGCATTGAACATAGTGCCTATCATATAGACAGTGCTTAATAAATGTCTGTTAACTGGTTTGCAAAACACTTTACATGTCATCTCATTTGATTGTTATTAAAACCCCTAGAGGTTAGTTCTCTTATTATCTATAATCCTCATTTTACAGATGGGGAAACTAAGAGTTATAACTAGACTTTCCTTTATCTTAATGAGTAGCAGTACAAAAAATGAGCATACTCTTAATCCTGGATTTCTCCCCCCTCCAATTTTTTTAATGTAATTATAGATAATTGAGAACATGTAGTAATCTACCTAAGAATATACCAGAGGGTAGCCTTAAAAGCAAGCTAATATTTGAGTGTAGGCCTCTCTTCTTTACAACTGGGTAACTGTAAAAAAAAATCTTGTTAGGTGGACTCTCTGTTGCTAATCTCTTACCTAACTAGTGTATTCTGCCACTAATTTTTTTCCCCTAAAGACTTTATTTTTTATATATATATATTTTTTTCCAATTGCCTGCTGAAACAGTTCGTTTGCTGACATTTTTCAATTCAAATTCTTTCCTTTCCTCTCTCCCTTTTCTCCTCCCCAAATTGGCAAGCAATATGATATAGATTATACATGTGCTATGATGCACAACATATTTCCATATTCACTATGGTATAAAAGAAGATAGATATCACATATACAAGAAAATACCCATGAAGGAAAGAAAGTAAAAAATGATATGCTTCATTCTGCATTCAAAGTTCCATCAGTTCCTTTTATGGTGATGGATAGCATTTTTTTTTTAAACTCTTAACTTTGGTGTATTGTCTCATAGGTGGAAGAGTGGTAAGGGTGGGCAATGGGGGTCAAGTGACTTGCCCAGGGTCACACAGCTGGGAAGTGGCTGAGGCCGGGTTTGAACCTAGGACCTCCTGTCTCTAGGCCTGACTCTCACTCCACTGAGCTACCCAGCTGCCCCCAGGATAGCATTTTTTATTATGAGTCCCTTGGGGTTATCTTGGATCTTTGCATTGCTGAAAGTAGTTAAGTCATTCACAATTCATACACTATTGATGTTACTGTGTACAGTGTGTTCCTGGTTCTGCTCATTTCATTCTGTATCAGTTCATTCAAGTCTTTCCAGATTTTTCCAAAACTGTCCTATTTGTGATTTCTTATGGCACAATTGTACTTCGTTACCATCAATATACCATAACCAATTCAGCTTTCCCCCAATTGATGGACATCACCTTAGTTTCCAATTCTTTGCCACTACAAAAAGAGCTACAATAAATATTTTTGTATCAGTAGATCCTTTTCCCTTTTCTTTGCTCTCTTTGGGATATAGACCTGGTATTGCTGGGTCAAAAGTTATTAACAGTTTTTTGGCTCTTTGGGCATTGTTCTAAATTGCTCTCCAGAATGGATCAGTTTACAGCTTCACCAAAAATATATTAGTGTTCCAATTTTGCCCACATCCCTTCTAACATTTATCATTTTCCTTTTCTGTCATATTAGCCAATCTGATAGATTGTGAGGCAGTACCTTAGAGTTGAAGTTTATTTATTCACTCAAGAGTGTGATATGTCCTACTAGCAGTTGATAGAAACGTGTGTCTGATAATTTGGCAGATGATATTTCTATAACAAAAAAGATGTGTTCCTTTCAACAGTTTGGTGTGCATCATTCATTGAGTAAGTAAATGGGAAAAAAGTTCTTATTACAACAGAAGAAGAAGCTTAAATTATGACTGAGGAAAAGTTGCATCCTTGTTAGCATAGCTATTTATACTAGGCCAGTGATGGGCAAACTACGGCCCCTGAAATGTTCTATCTGACCGCATGACATTATTCCTAATCTGACGAATCCATCGAGTAGGATACAATACAATGAAACTTCAAAAGAGTTGCCTTAGAAAAAGACTGACAGATGAGCATTTCCTTTCCTTTGGCCCCCCTCTTTAAAAAGTTTGCCCATCATTGTACTAGACCAAAGAAAACAGTGCCTTCTTTATATTAATTAATAGAATAAAGAAAGGGGAACAACTTCTTTGAACTATTAAAAGTCCTCTGAATTTCCTTTGGTAAAGTGATTAGCAGGAAGGGAAATATTGAGACATTTTGCTTTAAGAGACCACTTAAAAACTCTTAGAATCCTTTCCCAATACTATCTAGTTGATTTAAAATTGGAAAGAAACTTCTGAATTTTTTCTTTCAATTCAGTTCAACCTTTCTGATAGACACAAATTAGTTTAAAGTATTTTTTAATATCTGATCCTTAAGGATGGGAGGAGTTTCTACAGTGATAGTTCCCTTTATCTGATGAAGTCACAGATTTGTTCCCCTCCTATAAAGAAACCGTGATTCTACTAGTAACTAACAATATGTATAAAATACTTTAAGTGGCATCGCAGATAGAGTGCTGGGCCTAGAGTCAGGAAGACAACTTTGTGAGTTCAAATCTAGTCTCAAGACACTTACTAGCTGTGTGACCCTGGGCAAGCCACTTAACCCTGTTAGCCCCAGTTTCTTCATCTGTCAAATGAACTGGAAAAGGAAATGGCAAACCACTTCAGTATCTTTGCCACGAAAATCCCAAATAGGTTCACAAAGAGTCAGACATAACTGAGAAACGACTCAACAACAACAGAGTTACATCTACTATTTCATTTTGACATGTATAAATTTAATAAGGCATAGTTGAAACACACCCTCTTCTCTTGGTCTGTTGCTTCTCTTCCTAATCCTTCCCATCATCTGAGTTTTCTTCTCTGCTTTGCTAATCTTACTTCTTGGATATTTTTCAGAGGTTTCATAGCACCATCTTGGCTTGCTTTTTCTTTTTTATATTTGAAGAGTGAACAAGCCTCAAGAATTAAAGCCTATTGTGTTCTTAAGTATGATTTTAAAAACTAATTTTGGTACAACTATTGTTTTCTGAAGGAATAAAAGTCAGAAATTTATAATGTAAGCCAGTGAGAAAGAATGATTCAATTTCCAAAAGCATTTATACACAAACATCCTTTAAAGCACTCTGTTGCTTCTAATGGAGCAGCTGAGTGGTGTAGTAGATACAATGCTGGGCCAGGAGTCAAGAAGACTCATTTTGCAGAATTCAAATCTGGCCTCAGTTATTAGCTGTGTGGCTCTGGACAAGTCACTTGACTTTGCCTCAGTTTCTTTATTTGTAAAATGAACTGGAGAAGGAAATGGCAAACCACTCCAGTTTCTTTGCCAAGAAAACCTCAAATGGGGTCATAAAGAGTTGGACACAACTGAAAACAACTGAACAACAATTGCCTAAAATGAATTATAGCTCTCATCTGAACTCCAGTACATTAAGTAAAATACTATTATAGGGCAGTTATTACTTCTCAGGGGAACAAGGTTATAAATGGATGCTTAGCCAAATGATGGTATCAGGAATTTCTGTAAGATGCGATTTGCTGGTATGTTCAAATAATTAATGACTATTTATTTAATTTTTCACTTTTTGAGAAATATTTTATTTTTCTCCAATTTCATATAAAATTTTTTAACGTACTTTTATTTTTTTAATATTTTATCTTTATTTTGATAGCAAATTTCCACTTAAGTTTTCCAAAATTATATAATTCATGTTTGTCTCCAAAGATACTGAAGTGGTTTGCCATATCCTTCTTAAATAAGTCCATCCTGATATCAGCTTGCTTTGGGTTGTTTTCTCTTTGTCTTAGAGGTAGAGTGCCATATCCCTTCTCTAGCTCATTACATTACAGAGGAGGAAACGAGGCATACAGGCTTAAGTGACTTCCCAGAGTCACACAATTATTAAATGTCTGAGGCCAGACAGATTTGAACTCAGAAAGGTGAGTCCTCCTGATTCCAAGCTCTCTCTGGTATGCCATTAGCTATCCATGATACTTCAGGAATGATATCATGTAGATTATGACATTTGTGCTAAATTTTGAAGTCATCTGGGGTTCCTAAGGGTCAGAGATGAGTAAGATTGAATTCTAGACTTGTATAATATTTTAAAATGTGAATAATTTGGATCCCCTCAAAGTTAGAGTTGAAGGAGGACTTCTAGTCCAGTGGTAGCAAACTCAAATATAAAAAGATCCTTGAGGTCTACCTCCTGACTTAGAAAACCACAAATTAATAATATTTATATTTTATTGTCTTTTTTATTAACTTTGTTAAACAATTCCCTATTACATTTTCGTCTGGTTCTACCAGCATGGCGGGGGGTGGGGGTGGTTTACAGGAGGTGAGTTTGACACCATTTATCTACTTTAATCTTAATCTAAACTCATTTTTCAGATGAGGAAACTGAAGCCCAGAGATGAAAAAAGACTTGTTCAAGGTCACATAGCTAGTAAATGGTGACACTAGCCTGTGATTCCTGGTCTTCTGACTTCTGTTTTATTTTTGATGCTAAACTATACTTTCAAAACTCTAACTTTAAAGACTATCTGGACTCTTATTTTATAGATGAAGTTGAAGGCAGAGATTGTGAGACTTGACTTATTCATGTCAAGTAAGTTTTTTTTTATCACATCTGGCATCCTTTAGTCTATAACAACCTAGTATTTTTTGTGAATAATGATTTACTTCTTAATTTTTTAAATTTTATTAAAATTTTTTTCTATGGTTTGCATGTATTCTTAATTTTTTTGAAAGGCCAGGCAAATCTTGAAACCTGTCAGATTGTTCTAAACCAAAACTCTAAAGAGGCCAAATGACTCTCAGGTAATGTTAAGGATGGGCATTAGCCTTTCCAGACCACTAATACAGCATTGATTAACAGCAAGGGAAGTAATTTGTATATTGGAGGGAATGGAGTCCAATAAATCTTTGTTTGCTATGCATTTGAAGGCTGATGGGTTTCAATAGATTAAATCAGTAAGTAACATTAATACTTGTACTATTTTTCATCATTTTAGTTCTTCGGCTAGCTAAAACTATGAGAATAATACAATAAAAATGTTCACCATTAGGAAAGTCAGTTTATTTTATATGTGTATCTGTATACGTAAGTTGTTGTTCCATCATTTTTGTCATATCTAACTATGTCCTTGTTTGGAATTTTCTTGGCAAAAAAGACTGGAGTGATTTGCTATTTCCTTTTCCTGCTCATTGCCAGATGAAGGAACAGAGGCAAACAGGGTTGAGTGATTTGCCCAGGGGTCACACAGCTAGGCAGGGTGTGAGGCTAGATTTGAACTCTGAGGAAGATGAGTATTGCTGATTTCTGGCCTAGCACTCTATCTCCTGTGCCACTTAGCTGCCTCATGTGTGTTTACACACACATATATATGGCAAAAGTCGAAGACATGAAAAATTGAAAGCCAGTTTACTAATCTCAAGATGTGGTGAAAATGACTTAATCTTTTCTTTAGAATATTTACCTAAGTTATTTGTGCTACGATATTTATTTTATTTTTGTTTGTATTTTGAGAATGCATGAGATTTTATTATTTTATTCTAGAAGAAATTTGAATGTTAGTAATATCAGATTTTGTTTTCACCTCCTTCCCATGCTATGTTTAAAGGTTCAAATCCTCTTTCTCTCTTTCTTAACTCTTACTTTGCATCTTAGAATCAATACTGTATATTGTTTCCAAGACAGAAGAGTGATGAGGGCTAGTTAATTGAGGTTAAGTGACTTGTCCAGGGTCTCCCAGAGAGTATCTGAGGCCATATTTGAACATAGGACCTCATACCTCTGAGCCTAGCTCTCCATCCACTGAACCACCGAGCTGCTCCCAGTTCTTTCTGTTTTCATAGCTATATTGGCAATCCCAACAACAGTATTGTCCAGAGGGTCATTAAGTCTGATGCAACTTAAGGACTGAACAACAAGGATATATATATATATATATATATTTATATATTTATATATTTATATATATATGGTGGTACACTCAGCATGGGCATCTCCATCTAGGATTTTAACTTTCTGAAGTCAAGTTGTTATAACATGGGGCCTTCTATGATCAACATTTTCCTTGAAAAGAATGACAATTGTGCTTGATCATTATTTTTTGCAGTGAAACACTCAGAATTTAGATGGACAAGTTGGTTTTGAATTAGATTTGAAGTTGTCTCTTAGATTTTTCCTTGTCATTTATACGGAACGAGTGGGAAAATCTTTAAGAGAGCATCTGTATCACAGGATGAAATTCTCAACAAGCTTAAATTTCATAATCAAGATAAAGTTAATATTTGAACTAGTGGAATTTAGAGACATTCCATCTGGAAAGGAAAATAGATTTAAGAAATATAATCATGGCTCATGAGATTTCCTTTTTGAATCTCCAGATTCTGGTGTTCCCCTTTTCATTTCCAGCCTTATGCCAGTTTATTAGACCAGACCTAAGTAATGCTGATAAAATCTTGAGCTGCAATGGAAGTAACAAATAATCTAGTCTTTATGGATGAAGAGACTGAGGTTCAGGGAAGTCAAGTGATTTGGCCAAGGATCATACAACTAGCAAGAGGCAAATCCAGGATTAGAATCCTGGAACTCTGTTGGCACATTATGGCATGTTATACCCCTTCTGCACCCTGCTCCCTTACCCCTACCAGCCAAAATCTTAGGGGAGCCTTATATCAGAGATATAAGATTTTTTTCAGATTGTTTTCAGGCATCATAGGGTTGAAAATTTAACCTTGTCCTTATCATATTGGGTTTACATTAAGGGTACATTTTGTTAGCACTAAAAATCAAGTATTTCTTTGGGCTTTAGATAATGATTATAGTCAAACATTTGTCTGACACTTGTGAAAGGATATGTTTGTTTGGTATTTTCTTAAAGGTGTGATGTGATAATGTTAAGGTAACTAACTTGGTATCCATTTGGACATCAGTCAAAGTTTCCATACCTGAAAGATCAAAGCCTTATACTAAGGCACTGGATTGTGTTGCTTTTAGTATTTACACTCTAGTAAGTGACATTTTCCTCCTTGATGGCTGTTACTTAATGGGTTTAAATAAGGATTAATATAGTGAGCATCTGTGTTTCCAATGGAAAATTACTGTTTTGAGGACGGTAAGAGAGGGCATGAATATTCCTCTGGTGTTTTTCCATCAGAAATCCACTTCATTGGTTTAGTCTCATAAATACATTGGTAGTGTGCACTTGGTTAAATAATTCACTGAAGCCGAGCCCACTCAGATCAGGTCATGGAAAAGTAAAACCTGACTACTAGTGCATTCACAAAGGCTGTCTGGCAAGGAAAAATTAAAAAGCTTAAATTCTTTTCCTCATCTCTATTGGAATAATGAGGCAGAATTCATTATGTCAAGCCCTGCAAAGAAGTGTATGCTAAAGCTGCTACATATGATGAAGGCACATTGTTGGAACCAAGAAAAAAGATAATTTGCATGGAAGATGGTTATTCAACAGGGCCTTAATTTACAAGAAACATTCCACAATTTAATTGAGCACTTTTAAATACACTGCATCTGCTTTAATAGGCTGCATTTGCTACTTGCATATGTACAGTGTCATCAGGGTAGTTAAAATTTGATTCAGTCTAGCTGGAAGCCAAGGTGAAATAACAGCTCAAAGCCATGTCATAAAGATATACATTATTAAACGTCTGAGAGTTGTTTTGGACATCAAACAGTTTCCCGTTGGCTGGTTAATACCATAAAGCAGACTGTCTTTTATTTTTTTCCCCCTTTACTATCCGATTCCTCAAGCCATTTTCTCACTTATATTTGGCCCTACTAGCCACTAGTTAAACTGTACTGCTGTATTTGCTCAATTTAGATTTTTATAGGCTATTCGGCTGCACACCACTTGTGCTAAATGAACAAACATAGCCTTCATCTAAAGTCAATAAGGGAGCAAAATTTGGTAATACACAAGCAAGGCACTGCTGAATTGAACACTTTAATAATATAGTTTAGTATAGTAGATTTTAATAGCATAGTTTTGAAATGACCAGAGAGTAGATACAAGAAGAAAAAATAATAAAGAAGATAGATATTTACTAATTATACATATGCATATATAATTGTAATAATTATAATTATTAAATATTAGAATAATTATACATGCAATCTATAATTATACATGATATATACCTGTAATTTATATAGTTACAGAAACTAAATGTACATTTTATATCTAATTTATACCTATATAGCTAATATATAAAATATATCTAAATAAATGTATGCATATAGATATGAAATCTTTAGTTTAAAATAAGGAGGAATTACACTGCATACACTGCAATGATTGTCAAAGGAGACTGGATTCTCTAATCCCTGAAATATTTTAAAATAAATAGATGATTGCCTGTCATGGTATTTTAAATATTTGTGGTAGGAGGCTAGACTATAGTTAATAAACAAAAACAATAAAACATTAGTGTCTAGAGAGCATATTAAGTGCTTACTGTTTGCAGTTCATTTTATTAGGCATCAATGAGGAAAAATTGACAATCTCTTCCCCTCAAGGAGTTTACAATCTAGTGAGGTGGAAGAGATCTATAGCGCTAACTACAATAAAAAGCTAGAATAATAAATTTAGTGAATTAGAGGCGATAAAGAAGCCAAAGAAATTAGAAAAAAAAAAGCTTATTTCTACTTAAGGGGAGATCAAGTATTTTGGTGTAGTGTGAAAAGATTAGGAGACATGAGTTCAAATAATGTCTTGAACACTTAATTCTTATAAGATCACAGGTAAGTCAGTCAGTCAACAAAATTTTATTAAGCACCTCCTATGGGCCAGACCCTTTGCTAAGGGCTGAGGATACAAAGGCAGGCAAACCAAAAAACCCCACAAACTCCTTTCTTGCTCTCAAGAAGCTCATGGTAACATGGGGGGAGGCAACATGCAAAGAAGATCTATTTGTTGTAAATTGGAGATAATCAAAGAGGGAAAGCCCTAATATGAAGGGATATTGATTGGGAAAGCTTCTTGTAGAAAGCAAGAGTTTAGCTGAGACTTGAAGGAAACCAGGAGGTGGAGAAGAAGAGAATTCCAGGAGAGGGCAAC
Source organism: Gracilinanus agilis (assembly GCF_016433145.1). Classification (NCBI taxonomy): domain Eukaryota; kingdom Metazoa; phylum Chordata; class Mammalia; order Didelphimorphia; family Didelphidae; genus Gracilinanus; species Gracilinanus agilis. Next base: position 228,950,601 of record NC_058130.1, read on the forward strand.
AATCTGAAAATGTGTGGAGTTGGGAGATGGAATATCTTGTGAAAACAATAGCAAGGAGACCAGTTGGGTTGGGGGAGTACTGTTGAAAGCCAGGGTGTGGTCAAGAAAGACTGGAAAGATAGGAGAGAGCCAGTCCATGAATCTCAGTTTTCTCACTCTAACATCAAGATGATAATCTATAGCACTTACATCCAAGGTTTGTTGAGATATCAGATGTGGAATGCCACATAAATGTTAGCAGTTAATGTTATCAGGGAACATGTCATCGGGAAGGGGGCACTTTCTACTGAGCCTTGGAAGAAGAGAAAGGGGCAAGTGATACTGGATGGATGACCTTTACAAGTACACAGATGTGGGAGAAGGCATAATGGGGAATGAGGATAATAGTTTAGTTTCCCTGCATGTATTAAGATTGTATCTTGTCCTGGTCCCCCTTGACAACTCCCATCTCTTCTGGTTAGCATAGTAAGTTTATTAGTAGCCAGTTTAGAGTAACAATAGCGGGAAGTCATTTTGCAGAGGGGAGCCCAGAAGTCACTTATAGATTGTCCCATAGACATGGGACAAGGAGCATGATGGTTCCTTGTAAACTGTATCATATAGTAACTAAAATCATCCTGAGATGAGGTGCTAAATCAAGGGATGCTAGCTAGGCTTTGTTTTTGGTCCTGATAACTATACAGAGTCTGTAAGCCTCAGATAAACTCCATCCACAGTAAGGCCAGGAAAACATCAAATGTTGCTGATAACTTTGAGATGTTGTTGTTATGTTAATGATCAAGGTGGCATGGATAAGGGTTAAGTCTATCACCTATGAAAACCCTATAAAAATGAGATAGTAAACTCATACCCCCTGAGTACTCTTTTATCTCCATCTGGGTCCATGTTGCAGTGTTCCTATTTCTAATCTAGGGTTATATAAGTGATTTTCTGTGCTTTTCCCCCTCCCCATTTTCTTCCCCATGTGGCCTACCACCCTTCACCACCCCATCCATTTGCTTCCATACTTTCTAGCCATTTGCTCCTGTACCCTCTATGCCTTATTAAAATGTGAATGAAGCTTTATTCTCTGCTGCCATTGTGATCTTTCCCAGTGAATAGTGAAAGAGCTAGGTGTGTCTGCTCCTATTTAATAATTCCATAAATTAATTATTAATTCACTGGAATATAGGTAAAGTGTATAAAAGAGACTAACAGAGTGAGACAGAGAGATAGTTTGGAGCCTGATTCTTAGAAGATATAGATATAAACTTGAATATGTAATTATATTCATTTGGCAAGAGGAACCATTGAAATTTTGAGAGAGTGACAGGGTCAGACCTGTGCATTAGGAAGATTATTTTGGCAGCTGTGTGAAGGATGAATTAGAGAGGAGAGAGGCTGAAGACAGATAAACCAGTAAGGAAGCTATTACAATAATCCAGATAGAGATAATAAAAATTTGGGATAGGATGGTTGGCAGTGAGTAGAAAGGAAGAGAGATGGATGAGAGCAATATTGTTGAGATAGAATTGACAGGACTTATTGGATGGGGTGGGCTGGCTGCAGTATGAGAGAGAGGAGAATTTCATAGATGGCTTCAAGGTTTTGAACTAGGGTGTCTGGGAGATTGGTGGTACACCATCAACGGAAGTAACAAAATTTAGGGGAAGAGATGGTTTCAGGAAGAACGTGATAAACTCATTTTTGTACATGTTGAATGTAATGAGGTGCCCACTAACACATTTAAGCATTTTAAGTAGAGCTGAGTGACAGACAGTAGAGAATGGGAGACCGGAACTCGGGGAAATTCAAGACTAGAGATGAATATTTAAGACTCATACACATAGAGTTGATCATTGAGACTGTGGGATTTTTCTAAGACAGTAAAACTGAAATGTAAGGATTCCTGGAGAATTGACTACAAAAAGAATGGCTAATATTTTTTAGGCCTTTGAGATTTTGCAAAATGCTTCCTATTGTTGTCCCATTTGTTCTTTGCAACTTCTTGAGAAAGATGTTTTTATGATGTTTTACAAATGGCGAAGCTGGGGTTCAAAAATTTTAAGAGACGCTGAGAATCACAAAGTTGCTAATTTTATCTGAGTTAGGATTCAAACCCAGACCATCCCAAGTCCAACTCTAATAGCCTCTTCACTGTTGTATACCTTCCAGATTATATGTCTGCATTCATACCTATACACACATATATGTAAAGCCTTATATCTTTACATTTATATATAACCATCTCTCCCACATGTTACTTATCCTGCAAATGTGCATGACTTCCCCCCACCTTAATTTGTGCTCTCTCCCATTAAGCTTTAATACTTTGAGAGAGTTGATAAGTGGACCTTTTTGTGATAAGGAATCAGTTGAAGGAGCCTTTGAGACCATGTGTGCAATTCTTAGCCCCTCAGAAAATTAAACCATGATGGCCATTCTTGGAAATGATAAATGTTATCCCTGCTTTCAGGTGTTTGTTTTTTTAGTATATGCTATAGGCTCCCTTTAGTTCTTCCTCATTTTTATTGTAGCTAAGTAGCCTTTTGCTGCTAACTTTCCATTTTGATGTCTCATTAGGGTAATCCTAGATTTCAGAATGTTGCCCATGAGGCAGCTGGGTAGTACAGTGGATGGATAGTGTTGAGTTTGGGAGTTCTGAACACCTGAGTTCAAATTTGCTCACAGATGCTGACCTTGGGCAAGTCACTTAATCTCTGTCTGCCCCCCCCCTTTTTTTTCCTGCTCTGAAGAAAGAGGATACTAATAATAGTTACTTCCCAAGGTTGTTGTGAGGAGCAGAGTATTTACAGTATATACTGATATATAGTAGACACCTTCCTTCCTTCTTTCTAGTGGAGAGTAGGATCTGGCAGGTCCTTCTACGTTTGCATATGAGCCCAGAATGCATGTTATAAATCCAAGGAATAGCCTAACTTAATTTGGAGTACTTTACCACAAAGGAAGCAGGGTGATAAATTTTTGGAGGCTGCAATTCTCAAAGGCTTTCTTCTATATCCCTGAGAGGTTATGATCTGTATCAAAGGAGGAGCACTCATAGATGAAATCACAAAACAGTCCTTTAGCATCTGTAGCAAATAAGTATTTATTATATCTTTCCCACAGAAACCCAGTTTAAGCCTATCCTGCTTTTCATCCTCCCTTCATCTTCTGATGTTGTATTTATATAACAGATATTGGCATACTCAAAATCAAGTATAGAAAGATCCTATAAGACCCTTTTCCTAGCCTTCCATCTGCCTGTTGCTTTTGGTTTTATGTAACTTTGATACTTGGGCAATGAGTTAATTTATACCTATAGAGAAAACATTGTCTAGGTAGTCCTAACTTACAAATTATACATATTCATACCTAATTTCCTCTTTCATCTCATTTCCACTTGGACCCAACTTTTCACATATTTGCTATTGTCTAAATTGCTGATACCCTGGGGATAATTAAAAGAACAAAACAAAGCAAAACTTTGAAACTTTTCTAGAACTTGAGGGTTAAGAAATGGAAGAGAAAAAAAAAGTGAAAAATCAAGACTTTCTTTATACCATGCTATTTTTGCTGAGTGTGGGACATTTCCTTAGCTGACTTCATTACTCCGTCCTTTTCATTTCATATGGCACTTAATAATATAACTCATCAATGAAGTAAGTTGTCCATTCAATAATGAGGAAAGAGAGCCAGAACTCACAGACAGAAAAAGGACCAGAAACTTTGTCTCAGATGTCTATGATAGCTAAAAAAAAATCTATGAGAAAACTCGAATAGCAAATTAACCTTTTTTTGGATTAACTTCTAAAGAAGTCAATGGATGCTTGTCAAATACTTCTGAAAGAAGCCCTTATAAATGGCATGACCCTGGCAGAGAAGCCCATCACCATATAGTTCAATAAAAATAAACAATAATTGCAGAGTAGCAAAGTAAGACCTCTGAGAAGTACATTATGTAGCTGTCTTAAGTTAAATAAAATGATGTGATTGACTTATAGTTTTATATTATATATAGTAATTTATAATTTAAAATAAATTTTTGTATTATATGGATAAAAGATATATGTCATATTCTATTTTATATTCTAAAAGATTAGTTTTGCATTAATTCATTTAATACATATTTTTGGTTCAATAATTGTTTACATGAGTTGTCCGTGGACCTTTATATAAAGTTGACCATCCAGGCCCTTGGAAGAGAACATTGACTATTATTATAATATTACATTTGTAGGATTATCAATATTAAATGAGCATTTCATCTTACAGTTTTGTTTTAGAAAGGTGAACCTCACTCTTAAGACTGAGAATGACTTATTGCTTCTGAAGCATTTTTTCTATCATGTCTGACTCTTTTCGACCCCATTTAGGGTTTTCTTGGCACTAGATATTAGAGTGGTTTGCCATATCCTTCTCCAGCTTATTTGACAGATGAGGAAACTTAGGGAAACAGGGTTAAGCAACTTGTCTAAGTAACACAACTAGTAAGTGTTTGAGGCCAGATTTGAATTTAGTTTTCCTGACTCCAGTTCCAGTATTCTATCCATTGTACCATCCAGTTGTCCTGACTTATCACTTCCTTTTTTACTTCATATGTAGTTATTAGCATTGATCATGAAAGCATACATATTTTATCCCCAAATAAAACTGGCATTTGAAGCTACCTAAACTAATTATTTGTGTTTTTGCTAATTATAATGACATGCTTATATATGATTTATTTTTATCCTGAATTTAATTCCCTTGTATATTCTGGTTCTTATGTTGGGATCCTAGTGAGAACATGACCTTAGATCTTCTTCTCAGAGGTATAGTATGGTATAACAACTTGGTCCACGTCAGACTGAATCTAGGGGACTAAAGACTGGTGTTTCAGTTCTGTCACTGACTTGCTTTTTGTGTTTTTTAAATTGTCTAGTATTAATCCATCTGTTGTGTAGTTAGGTGGTGTTTCTGCAGTCTGTAAGGTGTAGCTGCTTCAGTCAGCCTTATCCTATGGCCAGTAAAAAGGTCCTGAGTCTAACTGACTCTTTCTTGACCCAGGCTATATACCATATCTGTAGGGTTGCTCCAAATATTCTTGTCATCTAAAGTCTGATTAATGATTAATATAGTAATAGAGATATGAAAGTCTTCTCTCACTTCTTCCTCAACTGCCTGAAAAGAAAAACAGTATATCAGTTATACATATGAAATTATGTAAAACTAATTTCCATATAAGCCATATTACAAAACAAAGCAAATAATAAAGAAAATGAGAAAATTATACTTCAGTTTGCATTTAGAGTTCATCAAGTCTCTCTTTGGAAGTGGATAGCATTTTTTGACTATGAGTCCTCTGGAACTGGTTTGAATCATTGTTTTGATCAAGAGTAGTCAGGTCTTTCACAGTTGATCATCATTATATTATTCCTGTTCCTGTACACAATGATCTCTCCCAGTTCTTCTCACTTCATTTTGCATCAATTTCTATAGGTCTTGCCATGTTTTTCTGAAACTATGCCCATGTCCTGTCATTTTGTATACTATATACAGTACTACTTCATCACAATCATATGATCAGCCACTTTCCAATTGATGAGCATCCTCTCAATTTCCAATTTTTTGCCACAACAAAAAGAGCTGCTATAAATATTTTTGTACACATATAAATGCCTTTCTTTTTTCTTTGATCTCTTTGGAATGCAGACCTAGTAGCAGTACTACTGGATTAAAAATAACAAAGTTTTATAGCCCTTTGGGCATAGTTCCAGATTATTTTCCAAAATGGTTGGACCAGTTCCCTATTTTGCCAACTGTTCATTAATGAACCCGTTTTCCCTCATTCCCTCCAGCATTTGTCTTTTCTAATAGGTGTGAAGGGGTATGTCAGAGTTGTTTTAATTTGCATTTCTATTAGTAGTTATTTAGAGCATTTTTCATGTGACTATTGATAGCTTTGATTTCTTCTGAAAACTATATTCTTTGATATCAATTTATCAATTGGAGAATGACTTGTAATTATGCTAAATTTGGCTCAATTCCCTATCTACTTGCTAAATGAGACCTTTATTAGAGAAACTTGCTGTAAAATTTTTTGACATGGCTTTATTGTTTATGACGCCTTTTAACAAAATGAAGTTTTCCTGATTATTTTTTTTAATTTATCAGTTCTCTTTTTGCTTTTACTTTACCAGAGATCATGATTGATACCCCTGCCTTTTTTTACTTAAGCTAAAGCATAATAGATTCTGCCTCTGCCCTTTATTTTAACTCCATGTCTTTCTTTTTGTGTTATGTGTCTCTTTAAACATCATATTAAGGGATTCTGATTTCTAATCCATTCTGCTATCTACTTCTATTTTATGAGTTAGTTCATCTCATTTACATTCAGCTATATCTTTACCTCCATCCTATTTTCTTCTCTCTCTCTCTCTCTCTCTCTCTCTCTCTCTCTCTCTCTTTTTCTCTCCCTCCCCCCCCACTTCTTTTCTGTTTCTCCTCCAAAATCTATCTCCTTTTTATAAGGATAGATTTCTATTACCAATTGAGTATGTATATATTTTTTCCCTTATTGAATCAATTCTGATTAGAGTGAGGTTTGAGCATTGCCCATCCCCATTTTCCCCTTCACTATAAAAGCTCTTCCTTATATGCCTCTTGTGAGTTAAATTTCCCATTCTACCTCTCTCTCTATTCCCTTTTCTCCCAGTACATTCCTCTTTCTTACCCTCACATTTTTTTGGAGATTATCTAAACATAATTAACTTATACCCATATTCCATATTCTTTCCTTATGTACACTCCTTCTAACTACCTGAATAATGATAAAGTTCTTAGGAGTTACATGTATCATCTTCCCACATAGAAATATAAACAATTTAACTTTATTGAATCCCTTAAGATTATTCTTTAATGTTTAACTTTTTATGCTTCTCTTGAATCATGTATTTGAATGTCAGATTTTCTATTAATTTCTGGTGTTTTCATCAGGATTGCTTGGAAGTTCTCTATTTTATTAAATCACCATTTTTTCCCTTGGAAGAATTATATTCAGTTTTGCTGAGTATATTATTCTAGGTTGTAATCCTGTATCTTTTGCCTCTCAAAATAATATATTCTAAGCATTCTGCTCCTTTAACATGGAAGTTGTAAGATATTGTAGGATTCTTGCTGAGGCTCCATGATACTTGAATTCTTTCTGGCTACTTGGAACATTTTCTCCTTGATTTGGGAGCTTGGGAATTTGCTTATAATATTCCTGTGAGTTTTCGTTTGGGGATGTCTTTCAGGAGATGACTGGTGGATTCTTTCAATTTCTGTCATTCTTTGGTTCTAGTATATCAGAACAGTTTTACTGAATAATTTTTTGAAATCATATCTCAGCTCTTTTTTTGTTCATGGCTTTCAAAGGTATTCCAGTAATTCTTAAATTATCTCTCCTCAATCTATTCATCAGGTCAGTTTTTTTTTCCAATGAGATATTTCACATTTTCTTCTTTTTTTTTTTCATTCTCTTGACTTCGTTTTATTGTTTCTTGGAATTCTCATGTAACCTTTAGCTTCTATTTGTCCAATTCTGATTTTTAATGAATTTTTTTTCAGTGAGCTTTTGAATATCTTTTTATGTTTGGCCAATTCTGCTTTTTTTTTTTTTTTTTTTTTTACCCCCAGTGGATTTTTGTGTCTCTTTTGCCATTAGACCAATTCTGTTTTTTAAGGTGTTATTTTCTTCAGTTTTTTTTTTGTTGTTGCTCTTTTACTAAGCCATTAATTCTCTCTCTCTTTTTTTTCTAAACCCTTGTACTTTGGTGGATTGTCTCATAGGTGGAAGAGTGGTAAGGGTGGGCATTGGGGGTCAAGTGACTTGCCCAGGGTCACACAGCTGGGAAGTGGCTGAGGCCGGGTTTGAACCTAGGACCTCCTGTCTCTAGGCCTGACTCTCACTCCACTGAGCTACCCAGCTGCCCCCCATTAATTCTCTTTTCCTGTGTTTTTGTATCACTTTTGTTTCTTTTTATAATTTTTCCTCTACCATTCTTATTTTTTCTTTAACTCTTTCAGGAATTCTTTCTGGCTATGGGTCTAATGAGCGTTTCCTGTGAGTCTTTCTTTATAGCTGATTTCACATTATTTCTTCTTCTAAGTTTATGTTTTGGTTTTCCCTGCAACCATAGTAGCTTTTTTTATGGTCACAGTCTTTGTTATTGTTGTTTGCCCACTGTCCCAGGCTATTTCTTTGCTGAGAATTTTAAGTTAATATTGGGTTCTGCTCATCTGTGGGTGGGGAGACACTGTTCAAGCTTTAGGCTTGGATATGCAAGTTTTTGGTGCTTCCAAGGTGGTGTTTTGTAGAGAGAGGTGTGATCACTGCTGTCTTGCTTTGAGCTCTGGTCTTTTCCCAGGAAGGGCCCCTATTTCCCTGCAGGTACAAGTGTTAGCATGTGTATTATATAAATGTGTGTATATTACATATATAATATTGTGTATATACATGTATATGTACACAAACTTAAATAAAATAAGCTTCCCAAGGTCAGAGACTATCACACTTTTGTCCAGAGTTCTCCATTACTCTAGTGCAGAGCCTTGCTGTTACTATCTACCAGACTATTTCTGGTGAAAATTTTATCTCTTTATATGAAAGATGCACAGATTCGACCTCTTAGGGTTATGCCCATATAATTGGCACACTACTCTAGCATTTAATTAGATTTTCCATACACAGTTTAGACTGATTATAAATAGGACATCTTTGTGATTCCTAATTACTGGATATTGTAAGAAGTTTACTACTATGCCAATGAGAGGGGTGTTTGTTTTTCTCCTGGGTGATACGTCATCTTAATTGAGATTAGTAGTTCTTAAGTTTTATGTGTTCTAAGGGAATGGGAAAGGGAAAACAATTTTACCACTTTGCACTTGTTTTGACCCTATTAGGTTGGTTAGTAGGAGGTAGGGAGCAAATTAAATTGCTTTTACATTGTCAAGACACAAAGGATAGAAAATAGAAAAGACAGGGCTAGATAAACATGGTGTATATATAATATTACTGCCAAGGAAATTTAATTCAGTCCTCAGTGATGGGTTTGGTCAGATTGCTGCATTCAGTTAGAGATAAGGTAATGCATGTGGTACAGTCTCAAGTAACTAGAAACAGAATGAAATTGATATTTTGCATTAGTCGTGTATTTTTATTGTATCTGATAAAAAGCATACAGGAGTTACTTGATACCTTTACCATCTGCATGATACTAGATACTCCCTGCTTGTGTCATTGAGTGAGTTGATTGGTGCTATTTGAACTTTTTGCACTATGGCAAATATTGGGGAAACTTATAAATTAGCATCTCTACAAATTGAAATCAAAGATAGAAGGGTGATGAGAGATCAGAAGAAAACAAGAATAGAAATTAAGGAGAGTTAATTTTTTAAACACATGAAAAACATGTTTAAGATTATTTTAGTGTAGACATTTTTGTGGGTGTTCCAAAAAGAAGATTTAGGAAATGCCAAAATCAAAAGATTTTTAGAAATGACAAAGATGAAGAAGCAAGACTATAATACAAAACCATAGCAAGGAAAGGTGAAGTTAGAATTCCTGATTGTCAAAGTTTTCCAACAAGAAATTGTGTCTAGGATATCTAAGTCTCAAATACAAATAAAGGAAGGGACTGACCATAAAGGTGTAAGAGTTTAGAAAGCATTTTTGATATAGGGGAGAGCTTTTGAGTATGTGTTACTTTGAGAATGGTTTCTGATTTCTTTTGATCCTAGCAAAGATATCAATTAAAAAGCTAGGGAGACATTGTTAGATAGTGAAAGGTGTGGCAAACCACGTCCATAGGAAAACAAATGTAATGGTGGACATTTACTATAATCTAAATAGGAGGGGGAAGGATTTAGGAGTTCTTTTCCAGAAAATACTGGACTGTCAGTTACACAAAAATGCTATTGGGTTAAAAGAGTCCTCAAGTAGGTGATAAAGATTTTAATTATCTAGAAAATGGGGGAAGTGTGTGGTGGGGATTATAAATCATAGTAAAAGAAAAAGCAAGGATCATCTTAATATTAGGTTCATGAATGATCAAGTCTAAATCTGAAGAAGACCTGTAAAAAAGAAATATCATGTACTGAACTGATTAATATTTTCAGAGGGGAAAAAAGAGTAGGTAGAAAGAAGTAGAATGGGTTAATTTATTTAAAACAATTAAAGATGGATATTTGAGTGTATGCCTAGGGAGAGGAGTGAAACAAAAGTCAAGTGGATCAAATATGAGGCATTTCAAGAAGAGGTGAATTTTTTCACCAGGTTCAAGAGAATAAGATATGTAGAACTTTCCAGTTTGGAGGAAATTGTGTGTACTTTTAAAGGCAGCCCAGAGACATACTAAGACTAAAAACACTTTTTTGATCCTGTTCTCCTTTGGACCTTATTAATTTCAACATGAGTTTTTGAATTAACTACTATTTTTGAAAAATAGTATTACCAAAAAAAAAATAGCATTACCAGACTGATAGGGGAGTGTTATAGCCAGTATTAACTAGATCTCAGCACTTTTGGCCATGACTTTTGTTACTCTTTGTTTTTGTTGGCATAATAAAAAAATGTAGGTTGGACCCATCCATAATAGTTAGGTGTAACCATAGTTAAGGGAGAAGTGATGACTGCCTTGATGTCATCTGGATTGTATTCTCTATTAGTATACCACAGGGTTCTGTCCTTGACTGTCTTTGTTCTAACCAGCCTTTTTTGACAGTGAGTTGGATGATGAAAGAGGTGGTGTGCTTATCAGATAAGTGGATAACACAAAACTTAGAAATAATGGATATTACATTGAATGACAGAATCAGACTCCAGGAAGATCAAACTTTAGTACGCTGAATATAACAAGTTAAGGAAAGTTTTATAGTATATGTTTAATTTAATGAAGACATGATTGGTTTAACAGCTTTTCACAGAAAAATGTTTGAGAGAGTTTTGTTGAGTTGGATATTAGTACAGTAGAACTATGCAACTGAGATTCTGAAATCAGTGAAAATAGATTGCTGATGCTACCAGAGAATTAGGAGGTGCTACCATTGTGCCCAGGACTTTTATCTTTAATTATCATTTTTTGAAGGATCAATATGTAGATCCTGACCCACTTATCTTTCAATTCCAGGACCTGGGGAAATGAGTGTCATACCTCTCCCATACAAGAGCAACCATGGTTGAGGCAAGTTTCTATGAAATTCCCATTTCTACTTTGGCTTCTACCCCATATTCTCTAAGGAAGAATCCTATCCTTTATTTTACTTTTAAAATGTCTTACTAGTTACCTTAGATTGACATAATTATTGGAGCCATTCTGTTACTTTTAGTGGTATTATATTTACACCAATTTATCCTGGCTTATTTATATACATATGAATTATTTAGTAATTTATATATGGATGTTAATCATTTTTGTTTTCTAACACCCATTTATCTTCTTTAAGTAATTTCTCATTTTAAAATTAAATCTTTAGATTTTTAAAAATGCATTGCCATAACTATTAATGGAAATATTTTAAACTTCTCATCAAGGATTATTCCCTCGGTTTGTTTTTTTGCCTTTTTGCTATAATTAGCATCTTCAAAATTGTACCAAATGCAATCTTGACAGTGAGTAATCCTGCTTTTACCTCTTTTTAATTGGAATGTGTCCATTCCAATACTAGTTCTTGTGTCTAAATAATTTTAACCTGTCCAGAAAAAACGAGTTTCTTCCTATACTTTAAAAAATTGATTTTAAGAGAAAATGGAGATGTTTTAACAAAAGACATTTCTTTTTTACATTAAAATTTTTTTTAATTATCAAAAAATTTTTTTCTATTTCCCATCTCTCCTCCCCAGTTAGAAAAAGGAGGAAAAACAAAATCCTTTTAAGAAATATGCATAGTCAAGCAAAATAAATTTCTTCATTTGGGCATGTCAAAAAATGCATGTCTTATTCTGCATCTTGAATCTATCCTCTTTCTTGTCAGGAAGTGCATAACTTGCTTAAAAATAATATTTTATGCTTTTCCCAGTTACATGTAGATAAAATTTAAAAAAAAATTTTTTTTTTAACCCTTGTACTTCAGTGTATTGTCTCATAGGTGGAAGATTGGTAAGGGTGGGCAATGGGGGTCAAGTGACTTGCCCAGGGTCACACAGCTGGGAAGTGGCTGAGGCCGGGTTTGAACCTAGGACCTCCTGTCTCTAGGCCCGACTCTCACTCCACTGAGCTACCCAGCTGCCCCCTGTAGATAAAATTTTTAATAATTAATTTCTATTATTTTGCAATCCGTGTTTTCTTCCTATCTTCCTTTCTTTCTGTTCCCCTGTTCTTTTCTGATCTTCATTCCTCCTCCTCTTCTCGAGAGGGCAGGTAGCATAATACAGATTATACGTGTTTGAACATTGTTTCTAAAAGTGACTATTTCATTGTGAAGAGTTCCTATTTTTCAAAGTTATTTGTCTTTTCAATTTTGTTATATTTAAACTCTTCACCTAGTTCTGCTCCTTTAAATTTGCATCTGTTCATTCAAGCCTTTCCAGGTGTTTCTGAAATCATCTCATATTATTTCTTTAAAAGCTAGAATATTCAGTTACATTTGTATAATTCATATATCACAATTTACCCAGGGCACATTAATTTCCACTTCTTTGCTATCAAAAAATAGCTGCTATAAATATTTTTGTACACGAAGGTCCTTTTCCTCTTATTTTTAACATCTCTTTGGGGCACAGTCCTATTAGTGGTATAGTTGGGTCAAAGGATTTGCCTAATTTATCAACTTCTTGGCCATCAATCCAAATTGCTTTCCATAATGGCTAGGCCAATTCACAGCTCTGCCAACAGTGCATTAACATGCCTGTTTCTCTTCAGACCTTCTAACATTTGTCTTTTTCCCTTGTTGTCATCTTTGCCAATCTGATTGGGACAAGGCGAATCCTCAGAATTGTTTTTAATTTGCATTTCTCTAATTACTTGTGATTCAGAGCATTTTGTGATAGACTGTTAATAGCTTGGATTCTTTTCTTTGAAAATTGGTTGTTTATGTCCTTTGAACATTTTTCAAGTGAAAGGGGAGAATGTTATTTTTACAAATTTGAATCAGTTCTTTAATATATGTATTAGAAATGAAATCTTTCAAAAAAACTTTCTGCAAGGATTATTCCCCAGTTAGTGGTTTCTGCATTAATTTTGTTTGTTCAGACCCTTACAAATTTTATGAAATAAAAATTATCTATTTTGTCTTTTGTAATCCTTTTAATTCCTTGTTTAGATGAACTCTTACTCTACTATAAATGTAAAAGGTAATTTATTCCTTAACCATCTCATTTATTTGTGATATAACTTAACAAAAGCTTTTTGGTCACCTATTGTTATAGCTCTCATTCCTTTTTATATCATGCTTCTACACAACATCCTTCCATTTCTAGTGTGAAACCAATTTGAGCATGATAATTTCTAAAATTTAATGTTTCATTTGGTTTTCTAGGATTTTATTTAGGTTTTTTTGGCATCTGTAGTCACTAAAGATACTGTTTTCATTTTCTTGTTTTTTCTTTACCAGGTTTGAGAGTCAGAATTATGTTTTTACTGTAAAAAGACTTTTCATTTTTGAATAAAAGTTTATATGTATAGGGATTATTTTTTTTTCAGATGTTTGGTAGAATTAACTTGTAAATGCATCTGATCCTATTGCCTTTTTGCAAAGCAGTTCCTTAATGATGTCTTACATTTCTCTCATTGAAATTGTTTTATTTAGCTTTTTTATTTCCTGTTTTGTCTATTGGATATTTTTATAAACATATCTATTTTCTCTTAAAATTTTAGTTTTGTTGGCATGTACCTGTGCCACATTAGTCTTTGATAGTTTTTCTTTCTTTTGAATTCATTGTGTTCTTCCCTTTCACCTTTGTGATTTTGGTAACTTGATTTTTCCCTGTTCTTTGTCCAAATGGATAATTAGCAAATTTAATTAAAAAATAGCTTTTCTTTTCATTTGTCAGTTTACTTGTCTTATTTTCTAGCTTAATGATCTCTTCTCTTACTTTAACCTTACATTAGTGCTTGTTCTTGACTTATTGTTAGTTTTACAATTTTGAGAATTGCCAATCCAAGTAATTCATTTTTCTCTCTTAAAATACATTCATATACATGTGCATGTGTATATATGTATGGCTTCGAGAACTGCTTTTTTCACCATCCCATAAGTTTTTTTATATTGTATTTATATTTCATGATTTTTAAAAGGTAATGTTATTACTTTTATGAATTGTTCTTTAATTAAAGCATCATTTACTAAATGGACTTAAAAATTTCCACATAGGTAGGTGTGTATATATATATGCATATATTTGCTCATTTTCAATAAATACTTATATTTTATTACATTTTGATCAATAAATATATTTTTATATATGCTGTTTTAAAATTCCCTATATCTTCTTTTTGACTGAGAATAGTGGTGTCAAACTCAAATAGATATGGGGAACACTAATTTGCACATAAGCATCCTGGTAGACTTCCTATGGACTTAAATACTGGTAGAGTTAAGATGTAATATTTTTCATTTTATTATGTCTTTATTTTATTAAATATTTCCCATTTACATTATAATCTGATTTGGGCTGTGTTGTGAGCCATCTGTTTGATACTTTTGCCCTAGAACATTGTCTTAACTGGCTTAGGAAAGTTTGAAATACCAAAAAGCCAATGGAGCTCCCAACGAGACAATAAAGCTTTAGTGAGAGGAGATACTAAACAAAGGGGCAGTCTGGGAAGATGATTGTTGTTGTTCATCATCCGTTTTTTGAAAAGGATCAATGACATCTGTTGTCTTGGCCAAGAAGACCTCACGTGGGGCCGTGACAGGTCAGACACAATTGAAATGACTGGGAAAAATGATAGGGTCCCCTAGTCCCTGGGTGGAATTAGCCCTGAAGAGAAAGAAATATGCTCTTCCAAACCAGTAAAGTCTGGTGAATTTTTCTAGTTCAGAAGGAATAGCTATGGAAGGAAAGGAATAATGATTTCAAACCTAGGGACTAGTGTTGTCATGTTAGAAAGGGGAGGAAAGTCTCCTGGGGAACTGGAGGAGAGCTGATATTCTAACACCACCAACAGGAAAGGAGCTTTGGGCCTTTAGCCAGGGCTCCTGCTCTTCCTTTCTGATGGGGTGACTTTTCTTCCTTCTCCGGGATGTCAGGCTTCCTTGTTTTAGCATGTTCCAGAGACTACAGTATTCCTTACAAACATGGACCATTTTTGTAAATGTTCCTTATGCTTTTGAAATTATACATTCCTTTTTTCCCCCATCCAGTTCTCTTCCTATGTCCCCCACAAACTGTTTCTTTAGCATTTTATTCAGTTCCCTAAAGTCTGTTATGCTTTGGTTGGATGAAGAATTATCTTAGGGATTGATGTTCCAGCTAATTTTTTTTTACAAATCAGTTAACTTTTCCAACTTCTCTGTAGTTTAGTACATAAATGTTTCAAACTAGTATACTTTCATTATCACTGGTACCTTTGACACATTCTAGAAATATTCTTGCTGATTTCTTGATTCCTTTTCAGTGATGTTCACCTTTGATAGGCAGCCTCACCGTGCAACTTCAGATATTTTTGACCTAGTCATAAATTTTAGGCCACTCTGTCTTCATAACTGTGTGTTTATCTTTTGATATTGAATGTTTCTTTTGGAGAAAACATGCTATTTTATTGTATTTTATAAATCAGTTTTATAGCCCTTTTAAAAAATAGTGGATCAAGGGTTTTCTACTGTTATTAAATTATTTGCTGTCGGGAGTGAATGCAGTGTTTTTTACTTTTTGATTTTACAAGTACTAGCCTTTCCTAAACTTCTTTTCATCCAGATTTTTGTGATTGACTTTTTTTTTAAACCCTTAACTTCTGTGTATTGGCTCCTAGGTGGAAGAGTGGTAAGGGTGGGCAATGGGGGTCAAGTGACTTGCCCAGGGTCACACAGTTGGGAAGTGTCTGAGGCCAGATTTGAACCTAGGACCTCCCGTCTCTAGGCCTGACTCTCAATCCACTGAGCTACCCAGCTGCCCCCTTGTGATTGACTTTTAGCTGTAGTGAGTTGCCTGGGCCACTAAGAGGTTGTGCCTTACCCAATTTACACAGTCAGTATGAATCAGAGGTGGGGTATGAACTTGGGACATATGGATTCTGGGGTAACTCACTATTTACTTGCTATGCTAAGCTGCCTCTCTTTCTAAATCCACAAAAAGAAAATGATGCTCCACAAAGTTCATCTTGATATATCCATATAACCATAATTTGTATCTCTCTGTATACACAGACGTATACATGCATGCATATGAGAGACAGAGAGGGGAGAGAAACAAAAGCTATATTTTCTATTAGCTCTCTATGTATTTTACAAAATCTCAACATTTTATATTAAGATAATTTCTTCTCTTCCTTTTTTTCTTTCCTCATTTTTGGTCTTTTTTTCTTTATAATCCCCTTCAATAACCTACATACTTCTTATAATTCTTTTTTCATATTTTTTAAAACTCTTACCTTCTTCCTTAGAAACAAAACTGTGCATCGGTTCCAAGGCAGAAGAGTGGTAAGGGCTAGGCCATGGTGGTTAAGTGACTTGCCCAGGGTCACATAGCTAGGAAGTGTCTGAGTCTAGATTTGAATTTAGGACCTCCAATCTCTAGGCCTGGCTCTCCATTCGCTGAGCCACCCAGCTTCCCCCTCCTATTCTGCTTCCTTCAAACTCTAGTTTCCTTTTTCTGGGGCAAAAATATTCTGTTGGGTCATTAGCCATTGCTGTGTGCTTGGTGTGTTAAATATTTGATAAATTCTTGTTGACTGACTCAACTGAATTGAATTGCACCGAATCTCCTGCTTTGGAGACCCAGTTTTTGTTTTACATTCTATGTCATTCTATATACTATGTAGTCCTATATGTTATATAGTCCTATATACTATATAGTTCTATACAAAATTGTCAGGGGATTGGGGTCATTGCAGTAGAAAATGTGGCATACCAGAAAGGATGCTGCAGGCCTGGCAGTCAGGAGATTTGGCTTCGGGTCCCATCTCTCCTCCCAATTTGCTCTTTTTACTTTGGCCACATTAGCTGAGGGATCTAGATCACAGGTTCCTTCTTTGAAAAAATAACCATAATAATGGCATTTATATGGATGTTTGATGTTTTGCAAAGTCCTTTGCAGATATCTCATTTGATAGTTGCAAGTACTGGCATCGTAAAGTGACTTATTGTAACCCAGGGCTCTAAGTTAAGGACTGCTAGCTATATGAATGGTGGTAGAGGAGAAAGCTAGGATTTCACAGATGTTCTAACTTATTTGCAGCTCAGGCAGAGGGTTAGGCCTTTTGGGATGTTGTAACAGCAGCCACAAACTCCTCACTGGTACTTGTCATTTTCCATTTGGGTAATTATCAGTTATTTGGATAATCCATTGGGTGGTCGATAAAATCTGATTTAGTAACTTTGTGAGATGAAGTGAAGGTCGAGCAGTGTTTCATCAAACTCCCAAGATCAAGAAGCAGTCCAAGGCATGAGTACCCTAAATATTCCTGGGCTAATCACCTCTGCAAAATTTAACCATTCATTACTCTCCCCCTTTTCCATCACCTAACACAGTGATTCCCAAAGTGGGTGCTACTGCCCCCTGGTGGGTGCTGCAGCTATCCAGGGAGGCGGTGATGGCCACAGGTGCATTTATCTTTCCTATTAATTGCTATTAAAATGAAAAAAATTAATTTCCAGGGGGCTAAGTAATATTTTTTCTGGATAGGGGGCAGTAGGCCAAAAAAATTTGGGAACCACTGATCTAACATATCTAAATCTGAAATTCAAGTCCATAGAAGTAAAAAATGTTAAAAGTGGAAGAAATTAATGGACATCTAGTTCATCTCATTTTTTTCTGTCATGTAAACTGAGTCCCAGAAAAGGAACTTTTCCAAGATTTTTTGATTCCCTCATAAAATATTAATTAATAGAGCAATCCCTTTCATAGCTGGATCCCTTCTCCTCTGATCTTTTTATGACCCTAAAAAGGGGTGTTAGTTGCACATCTTTCTTTAGGGAATGAATCTCACCAAAGAGTCCACTTATCTGATCTTCTAGTTATAGTAGGATTTTAGAACTATGTCATCAGATCATAATATTTTAGTGCTAGTGAAGAACCTTCAGCAAGAGTCTGGTTCAATCTTCATATTTTCCATATGCTCATAAAAGTCTAGACCTATCTTGACCCAGAGAAGGCCTAGGAAACTCCCTGGTGGTATGGGGTTTACTGGGAAGTTATTCTAGATAGGAATTTTTTACCTGCGGACCTTGAATTTGTTTTTTAAATTATTTCCATAACATTTCAATATTATTTGCTTCTTTTGTAATCTTTTATGTTGCATTTTATGAATTTAAAAATTTTATTCTGTGAAGCGGTCCATAGGCTTCATCAGACTTCCTAAAGAGTCCATAACAAAAAAGACTAATAACGCCAGGCTTTAGAATCCCTTTCCCTGTCTCAGGGGCAGGATTCTCCTCCAATCTACCAGTGAATTCAAAGCCACAGATACTTAATTAAGAGCTTGTAAAAAACAAGGCAAGGAGCAAACAGCTTCTGTCTTGGAATGAGAGATCCCTAAACTCTGCTTATTAATGTCTGAAGCTAGGAAAAAGCATTATCCCAATGACCTCTGGGAACTAGAGGATTGTATGCACTTTTAACCCCCGATTGAACATCTCTGTGGACCTAGGGGTGCCTTCAGAGACAGCCTCCTGGGCTGAAAAAGCTGTAACTACTGTTTCAGCTGAAATAGGTGGCATAGTGAATAGAGTGCCAAGTTTGGAGTTGGGAGGACTCATCTTCCTGAGGTCAAATGTGGTCTCAGACACTTACTAGTGGTGTGACCCTGGGCAAGTCCCTTAACCCTGTTTCCCTCAGTTTCCTCATCTGTAAAATGATCTGGAGAAGGAAATTTAAAACAAATTTTAATAGTTTAAATTTTTTTTTAATTTTTCCTAGTGTTTTAATGCTTAACACTTGAATAAAAATCTGTCTGGTTTATTCTTTGATGGCATTCATATGTTGCCTTTTTCTTCAAAGAGGGCTTGATGAACAATCTTCTAGAAAAATGTCAGGGATTCTCCAGTCGTGCACTACTATTTAGCTAACAAAGAGATCCATTCACAACAACTACACCATTTGAAACCACCTTTACTCTAAAGAGCTTAAAACATGCCTCCCTTTCCTGTCTTGGAACCTCTTAAGTAACAGCTTTTTGAGGTAAGAAAATCCCAAATGGGATCACAAAGAGTTGGACACAAATGAAATGACTGAACAATAGCAGCAACACAGACTAGAACCTTGTAAGACCGGGATGGGACTGCCTAGGACAAGGCTCTCTCAGAAGCCACTAAAAAGTAGTTCTTTATAGTGAGCATCCTTGTTGATAGCTGGCCCCCCTCTTAGAAATATCCTGGTTATTGGCCCTGATCTCAGCTTGATTTGTGCCTGGTCAGCGGTGCAAACCCCTGCCTCATGCCACCTCCTCTATCATTCCCATGGCCGACGTACCTGCCTCTTCTAAGGAGAACCAGGCTAAGTTCTCCGCCTTGGAAAGGATCATATTATTTATCCCGGAAAGGGAAGGGATCTTGCTGGGCCTCCGTTTTCTCATCTCTACAAGGAAGGGACTGGCTTTTTAGACGATCCCTAAAGTTCCTTCCAGTTCTAAGTCCACAGTTCTCTGATGGAGCCCCGCTCCTTTGTTTTGCATTATTAAAGATGAGGAACTGAAGCCAAAAAAAGTGAAGTCATCAGTAACTTACCCCAAATCACACAAGTATTATTAGGCTCTAAGGGTGTACATGTAAAAAGACAATACATTAGGTTTAATTCATTAATAATGAAGCCAAAGCTAGAACTGCCACAACACAATAGAGATAGATAAGCCTCGATTTATAAATCTTCCACAACTGAATGAAAAAGGTGAGAGGACTGGCTAATTAGAGGGAAGACCTGGGCAAGAGTACCAGTGTTTGGAGATCAAGAAATTCAAGGCTATTTGTCCAGCTCCCCTTCTAATGAGCCAGACATGGCACCTCTTCTCCCTTCTCACCCAGAGAACTTGTTAATTTAGATAGAAATTTGTCACCTTTTTTAAAAACACTTTTATTAATTAAGTTTTGTATTACTTAACTTTTAATATGTTTTTCCACACAAAACTCAAAAGTGCAAAAGTTCACTAACAGTACTTTTTTTTTAATTAAAAAAAATTTTTTAAACCCTTACCTTCCATTTTAGAATCAATACTATGCATTGGTTCCAAAGCAGAGCTAGGTTACAGAGCTAGACAGTGGGTGTTAAGTGTCTTGCTTGGGGTCACATAGCTAGGATGTTTTTGAGGCCAAATTTGAACTCAGGACCCTCTGTCTCTAGGCCTGGCTCTCTATCCACTGAGCCACCTACCTGCCTCTTTCAGTAACAATATTGATGGGAAACAGATACGGTTTGTTGTAATAAATATGGGAAAATGTTTTTTTTTAAAATCTTACCTTTATTGCTTTTTTGTTTTGTTATATTTTTTGTTTTATGTTGCCTTCATTTCCCTATATACCCTTCCCTTCCACCTAGTAAACCATACTTTCTTTTTTAAAAAAATTAATTAATTTAGAATATTTTTCCATGGTTACATGACTCATGCTCTTTCCCTCCTTTCCTCTTTCCTCCTTCCCATAGCCAACGAGCAATTCTGCTGGGTTTTACATGTATTATTTATACCATACTTTCTGATGAAGTATAAAAAAAGAAAGTGAGATTGGTGGGTAGAGGAAGCACTTCAATAAAATCAATAAGTAACAATACATCTACCATCCTCACTGTCTACAGAAGAAGAAAGTACTTTTTGTTTCTCAACCAGAGACTCCTTGGCCATGATATAGTATAATTCTAATTAATTATATGTATTTATAACATAGATATGTATATACTACATATTATAATTATACATCATTCACTTCCTTTTTCCTCTTCATATTTATGTTGTCATTATCTAAATTATTTTCTTGGTTTGGCTTACTTTATTCTGTATCAGTTCCTAGAAGTTTTCCCAACTTCTCAGAATTCTTCAAGTGTGTTGTTTCTGGGGTACAATAATCCATTATATCCCCATGCCATTATTTGTTTAGCCATTTCCCAGTGGATGGGACATGTACCTTGTTTCCATTTTTTTTCCAACCACAAAATTGCTGTTCTGAATATTTGGGTGTCTGATCTCTATCTTTCACCTCTTTGGAATATTTGCCTTGCAACAGGATCTCTGGACGAAGGGCACATAGATATTGTAGGCACTTTGTTTTAGCATCATCCAAGCTGTTTTCCATAATAGTTAAACCAATTGATGGCTCATCCTAGAGTGTTTTAGGATGCCTGTTTCTCCCCAGCTTCTCTAGCATTACTGCTTCTATCTGTGGTCATCACTGCAAATTGGTTGGGTGTGAGGCCAAACCTCAGAGTTGTTTTGATTCGCATTTTTCTTCCAGTCTGTGATTTGGAGCAATCTTTTCCATGGTTGTTAGTAGTTTGATAGTCAAGAAATTAATTTTCAAAGACTCTAGGCTACAAATGATGAGATTAGACATATTCCTGGAAGAGGAAAGTAAACAATAACACACCCAACATCTTCCCTTCTGCTATTCAAGTGAGGTAATATTTGTAAAGTGGTTAGAACAGTTCCTGGTACATAGTATGTCCTAAATAAATGTTTATTCCTTCCCTCTCTCCTATTCCTTTAAAAAAAATAGTCATCCATTCACCTTTGTTCTTGATCTTAAATTTTGGACTGAGAAAGCTACGCCAGTGGCTTGAGCTCTGAGGGGGTCTTATTAAATCAGAAAGATTTTGAGTTCAAACCTATCATGTGTATCATGCTTATCACCTAGTGTGGGATTGGGCCACCATGTAAGGGGTTGTTTGTTTTAGAAACAACAGCAACAATATTTCTGTAACATTTATAACATTAACTTATATAACATTTTAATATAATTATACAAATTTATATTTGTACATATATTAATAATTAATATAGCATTATATTATATATTATAAATGTAATTTGTAATATGCAAACAAATAAATAAACGTGTGTGTGTGTGTGTGTGTGTATGTGTGTATGACATTTAGACCACATTTTAAGGTTTGCAAAGCCCTTCATGTTATCCTATTTGGTCCTCAAAACAGCCTTGTAAGGTAGTAGGTGTTATTATTATCCCCATTTTACAGATAAGGAAAGTGAGGCTTATAAAGGTTAAATGACTTGTACAGGGTCCTAGTAAATTATAAATGCCAAAGGCAGAATTTGAACTGTCTTTTAGACTCCCAAGTCCAGCCCTTTATACATTGCTTTATCTATCCAGCTCACAAGCTCACGAAACTCTCTTAAAACATGAAGGGATTTTAGTTAACGTCAGTGCCCACTAAGACGAAATCATAGGACCTTGAGCTTTATAGAACTATGGATGAGAAAGTTTAGTATTTATGCCCAGAAATTAACCCAGAATTATCTTGTACTTATAAACAGTCTGAAGTTTTGTTTCATGCCCTAAGAAATAGGAAAATACATAATTCATTTCTTGATTTATAGTTCAGCTCTTTAGTATTGCCTTATTTTAAAACACATTTATCATTCTGTATACTTAAGAATGATCTGGGACTCAAGTCATTTATTTGACTCCTTCCTGTTTCTAAAAGGACTCAAGGAGGTTTGTAGATTAAACACAGTGGAAGATAAGAACTCAGGCTCTGCTATTTTGTGTGTGTGTGTGTGTGTGTGTGTGTGTGTGTGTGTGTGTGTGTGTGTGTGTGTCTGTTACTTTNTGTGTGTGTGTGTGTGTGTGTGTGTGTGTGTGTGTGTGTGTGTGTGTAACTGTTACTTTCCATCCTAGAATCAATACTATGTATTAGTTCTAAGGCAGAAGAGCAGTAAGTGCTAAGCAATTGGGTTTAAATGTATTGTCCAGGGTCACCCAGCTAGAAAGTGTCTGAGGTCAAATTTGAACCAAGGGCCTCCTGCCTCCAGGTCTAGCTGCCATGAATACTTGTGTGATTTTGAGTAAGTCATGTAATTTGTCTTGGCCTCGATTTCTTCACCTCTGAAATTAAGGATTTGGATTAGATCATCTCCACGGTTCCTTCCAGCTCTAACTTCTGTGAGCCTCAAAGAGAAAGAAGAAAAGGGGAATTGATACTTTTAGGTTCTTGATCTGAGCAGATTTATAACAGTTGTGCAATAAAGTTGGATTTGAGTTTTCCAGTAGCTAAGGCAACAAGAGAGACATGTTGGGTTACATTTTGTCATATAAGAGCTATATTTGGCTCTGATGAAGTTTAAACTTATTCTGTGGTTAGTATTATCTGATGTGCATTTTGAACAAGAATCTAAGGAACTTTTTAACTGAAAATTTTCACTCAATAGTTTTATCAAAGTTTAGCAATTTCTTTTGATTGAAAAAACTAAAAAACTCTTCAATTAACTTTATACATTTATGTTTATATCTTTTGCTTTTATGTTACCTTAATTTCCCAATATATTCCTCTCTTTGCCCAAGGGGAATAAGACAATTAGAAAAATCAAAAGTTCATTTAGCAAAACTAAACACCATTTGAATCCAGTAGTAGATGCAGTTTTGTAAATGTTACTCTTTTTATTAGATATATCATCCAACATAAACTAAATGAAGGACAAAAATAGTACTGTTTATGAAACAACTTCAATTATTTCTCCTTTTAAAAAGAATATGTTAAATTCAACTTGATAGTAATATAACTGGCTTATCAATGTCTCCTTTCAAAATTTGTTCTGTTTTCTTTTGTTTATTTTTTGTTTCATTGACACTTTTTTCTTTGTTTCTTTTTTTTTATGTCACTCTCATCACCCCCAGAAACCTTAAATGTATACTCTTGCTTTAGACACTTATTATTAGTTGTGTGCCCTAGAGCAAGTCACAACTTTCTTCAACTTCATTTTCCTGTCTATAAAATGACTGCATGAAAATATATGCCCCACTTTGTTTGGTGGGGAACACTTTTTTTGAACATAACCAATGCAGTAATTTGTTCTGCTTGACTTTGTGTCTAAAATTTTTTTTTAACTTTATTATAGTCATTACAAATACCTAGTAGAACAATCTAACTTGGAACAATACAATTCCATTGACTTTTAAAAAATTTCCCAATGACTATCCTTCTATCTTACTTACAAAAGCTCTGAATTCTTTTATTTTATTTTTAAATAATATTTTATTTTTTCCTTAATTACATGTAAGAACAATTTTTTACCATTAAATTTTTTTTGAGTTCCAAATTCCTTCCACCCTGCCTTTCCTTCTCCCTCCTCAAAACAATAAACAGTCTGATATGGATTTTCCATGTGCAATCGTGTAAAACATTTTTCCATATTAGTCATTTTGTGGAAGAGATCTCAAGCAAAAAAAAATGAAGGAAGAAAGTGAAATATAATATGTTTTGAGCTACATTCAGTCTCCATCAGTTCTTCTCTGGAGATGGATGGTATTTTTCATCACAAGTCTTTGGTATTGTCTTAGATCACTGTATTGCTGAAAATAGGTAATTTACAGTTGTACAATGTACAATATTGCTGTTAACTGGGTACAAGGTTCTTCTGGTTTGTAAAGGCAGATCTTTGTTTGAAAATATAATTTATTACTTGACTACTTTCAGCCATGCAATGATCTGGGACAGTCCTGGAAGACTTATGACAGGGAATGCTATCCACCTCCAGAGAAAGAACTGTTAGTCAGATGGATGTAGATCAAAGCATATGATCTTTCACATCAATGTATTTATGGCTTTATTTTGGAGTTTTGTTTATGTATGAATGTGCTCTTACAACACTGACAAATATGGAAGTGTTTTTTTGATAATAATAAAAATAAAATAAAAAAAGACAATTTATTATTTTTTTAAAAAAGAAAATGGATGTCTCGTTCTGCACCTCTAACCCAGCACCTTTGCAAAAGGCGGGATGCATGCTTCATCATGAGTATCATGCTATAATGATCAGTCCTTGCATTGATCAGAATTCTTAAGTCTTTCAAAGTTGATTTGCCTTGACATTATTTTAGTCATAATGTCAATTGTTCTCCCAGTTTTTCTCATTTCATTTGATGTATTGATTCATATAAGTCTTCCCAGGTTGCTCTGAATCTGATCTTTTCATCCTTTCTAACAAAGAAAAAATAGACCATTACATTTATATGTCATAATTTGTTCAGTCATTCTCCAGCTTATGGGTCATTTTAGTTTCCATTTCTTTGTTACAACATAAAGTGCTGTGATAAATATTTTTGCACATATGAGTTTCCCCCAACCCCTTTAAAAATTCCCTTGGGTATAGGTCCACATTGTTTTCCAGAATAACTAGATCACTTCAGAACTCCAATAACAGCTTAAAAAATGTCTATCTAATAATCATCATTTTGGTAATCTCTGTTAACCTGATGGATATAAAGTGCAACTGTAGAGTTGTTTTAATGTGCATTTCTCTTACTGTAGTGATTTGGAGCAATATTTTTTTTTTCAGATGACTGTTGATAGCTTACTTATTTCTTCTTTTGAGAATTTTACATTCATATTCTTCAACTATTTATTGGAAAGCCACACGCAGATATATATGTATATATACACATGCACGTATGTGTGTATAATTTCCTTTATTTCTTGGATTTCAGACCTCCACTAGAGAAATAGGCTGCAAAGATTTCTTTTCCCCAGTTAACTGTTTGCCTTCGAACTGCATTGATTTTATTGTGCAAAACCTTTTCAGTATCACATCATCAAAACTGACCTTTTTCTCTTTTTATTTTCTCTGTACTTGTATAATCAAGAATGCTCCCTCATCTGTGGTTTGATGAATATCCCCTGCCCTCTTTTCCCCTCTCATTTATTTATGGTATTATATTTAGACCATATATCCCTTTGGAGCTTTTGGGGCTTTATGTTGTGAGATGTTTGTTTAAATCCAGTTTTTTTGCAGACTGATTTCCTGGTTTCCCAGTAGTGGTTGTCATATAGGAAATTCTTCCCTCATTAGTTGGTATCATGGGAGAACTCTGATAAAGAATTAACAGTAATTATGTTCATATGGAAATATTCTGGAAAACATTTTGGGGGAACTAAGTATATTTTCGAAAGGGGATCTTTGTACAAGTTATTCTTCAAAGTGACAGACAAGTTTTCTGCATATTGCAGGCAGTATTATACAAATTCCTCATATCCTGTATGCTGCCAGTGGGATTCCTCTGATTCTGCAAATTGTTGTAAGCTTTATTTTTAGAATGATATAAGATAGCTGAGTAGTCTTGACTATACAAAAATCTGTTTTAATTTTATCTTTGGTAATGCCATTTTCCTTTTTTCAGTAAACTCTTATTTTAAGTATTGATTTCAATAGGTTCATTTCAACCTAACAGGGTCCTGTATATTTTGAGTAGTATATAATATTTTTAGTTGCTTTTGGGTCTTGTAGTCTATTACATTGGTGAACTTTTATATTTTTTAACCAGTCTCAGATAGTTTTGATGACTACTGCTTTGTAGAATAGTTTGAGATCTTGTATTGTTAGGGCACTCTTACTTCCTGTTCTCTTGAGAGTCTTGAACTTTTGCTTTTCCAGATTAATTTTATTGTTATTTTTTCTAATTCTACAAAGCAGCCCTTTGTTAATTTGATTGGCATGCTATGAAATCTGTAAATTCATTTGGGTAGTATTGTCATTTTTATCATATTAAGGAACCTTAAGCAGTTATTTCTTAATCTCTTCCATTGTTTTTATTTCAGTAAAGAGTATTCATAATTGTATTTATTTAAGTCATGAGTATGTCTTGGTAGGTGAGTACCCAACTAATATATACATTCTGTAGTTATTTTGACTGAAAAAAAGTTTTTTAGAACATCCTTTCCTGCTGGTTTTGTTGGTAACATGCAAACAGCTGAATGATTTGTGGGATACTTTGTGTGCTACTTTACTGAAGTTATTCTTTCCATCTCTTCTTTTTCCATCCTCCATCAAGAAGGAAAGGAAAGCAGGAATGGTTTCTTTTCGATGAAATTCAACAAATGAATAAAGTCTAAACCATTAATATAATGTTAAAAACTTACCAGTCCC
The DNA here is from genome assembly GCF_016433145.1 of Gracilinanus agilis. NCBI lineage: Eukaryota > Metazoa > Chordata > Mammalia > Didelphimorphia > Didelphidae > Gracilinanus > Gracilinanus agilis. The sequence continues at coordinate 228,977,777 of NC_058130.1, forward strand.
TAGAGATAATTTATCTGAAGTAGTTTTAAAAAATGGAAAAATTGATTCTGTGTTCACAGTTTATAATAACTAGAATTTATAGAGATTTACAAAGCACTTGTATGGGCATCAAAGTAGATTAGTGGATTGAGAGTCAGGCCTAGGGACTGGTGGCCTAAGGGTTTAAATTTGGCCCCAGGCACTCCCTAGTAGTGTGACCCTGCGTTTAACACTTAACCCCATTGCCTAGTCTTTACCACTTTTCTGCCTTGGAATTAACAAGATATTGATTCCAAGATGAAAAATAAGGTTACAAAAAAAACCCAAAACAAACAATAACAAAGCACTTTAAACATATTGTCTTGTTTTATTCTCACAACAACCCCAAAAGGTAGGTGCTGTTGTTATTTCCATTTTTTAGATAAGAACACTGATGATCAAATAAGATAGTGCTTTGAAAACTTTAAAGTTCTATGTTGATGCTAGCTATTAGTATATAAATTATTTTGGGGGGGGGGTTTAGGCCATCTTTTGAAAGGAAGCCTCAAGCATTTAGTAATATTTTATTATTTGTCTATTAGATGATTTTAACATAACATTGGCTCATTTTGTCTGTCATCAATTTTCTCAAATGTGGTCAATGTTTATTTTTCTTCTACATTTAACCCTGTTATGAATCAGCTAACTAGGAATTTTCAGCCAGAGCAACTCTTCTAGAAAAACTGGCCTTTCTTCCCTCCCTTCCTCCCTCCCTTCCTCCCTCCCTCCCTCCCTC